>NC_053039.3:515823849-516132777 GCF_002575655.3 Aegilops tauschii subsp. strangulata
ACAAGATAACATAACCGTATGCGTATTTCTTTAAATACCCGTATATACCGGCCGGCGAGCACGTGTATACGTACTTGAATACCTGAGGTTGTTTCAACCAGCAAACCCCGGAGATAAGATGAAGATGGCGATCGAATGAACCAGGCCCACCGGTCAGTCGGGTAGCTAGGTACGCACGAGTTGGTTTTCGTTTTCTATGTGCAGGCGTACGCGTCAAGAAAAAAGAAGATAAACATCAGCGAGACGATAAGATCCGAGGCGAGATTGCATCCATATCTAGTCCAAGAAAATCGGGACGTTTGGCCCGTCTCCATCCGCCGGGTCGCCCATCTCCAGCCTATAAATACACACACCTAGCTACGCAGAGGGGACTCACGTACACACCCATTCTCAAGGCAACTCACGCACGCACCCATCCATCGCATAACACCTCCAGCACCCATCCATCGCACAACACCTCCAGCACCCATCCATCCACCACGCAGCACTCCATTCATTCATCACGCAAGCCTGCAGAGGAACTCCCTCACGCACCGGCTCGCACCTACCCGGCAGGAGGAAGAATGCAGGCACCCGAGCCGGCGTACATGGAGAGAGGAGGCCGGCGTACAGGGAGCTCGGCGGCTGTGACATGGACGCGAAGCTCACCTTCCCCGAGGGTAAAACTTTGATCTAACCCATCCCTTTCCTTGTTCCTTCTTTGCATATAGCATGCACGCACACAGGTCGGGAGCGTTGCCGAAAGTAATGTTCGCATGATCGGACCCCCGTCGGAGATGGAGCCGCCGGACCGAAAGATGAAGTCGATGTTGCCGGAGATGGTCTTCACCAAGCCAGCGCCACAAAGAACGACGAGGAGGTCGTCATCACCACCTGCGGTTCGCCTCGTCACGACGGTTCGGCCAGGACGATGACACGGAGCACGCCACGACGCCGCCCACCGTCGAGGTCGCCAGGTCGATGCCCCGGAGGTCGACCCCACGGTGGCCACCCCACTCATCACCGCTCGACGATGGCGACGCTTCTCCGGAGCTCATCTTCACCAAGCCCGCGCTATGGACGCTGACGCCACCGAGGTCGGTGTCACAGAGGTCGACGCCACGGTGGCCGCCCCCACTCATCACCGCTCGATGAGGGCGACGCGTCTCCTGAGCTCATATTCACCAAGCCAGCGCTATGGACGCTGACGCCACCGAGGTCGGTGTCACAGAGGTTGACGCCACGGTGGCCGCCCTCACTCATCACCGCTCGACGAGGGCGACGCGTCTCCGGAGCTCATCTTCACCAAGCCCGTGCTATGGACGCTGACGCCACGGAGGTCAATGCCCCGGAGGTCAACGCCACGGAGATCGCCATCATCACTCGCGACCACTTTATCACGATGGCGCCGCGGAGGACGACGATATGGAGCACGCCACGAAGAGCGATGTCGTCAAGCCGGCCCCATGGAAGCCGACGACACGGAGGTCGCCGAGATGTCATCCCCTTCGTCACGGTGACTCCATGGAGCTCGACGGCACCTAGGGCCCCATCACTCCTCACGTCTACTTCATCATGATGAGGCAACGGAACACGACGAAGTGGAGCATGCCACGACGTCGCCCGTTGTCGATGTTATCAAGCCGCCGCCATGGAGTGGAGATTGATGGCACTGAAGTCGCCATCACCGTTCTACGGAGCCCGTGTCTACTTCATCGCACAAGAGAAACATCATCCAAGAAGAAGCACGCCTATCACACCGTGCGTTCCTCCGTGAAGACGGAGCACTTGCCGGCGGCTCCTTGAGGTGGACGCGTTGAAGACATCGTGCAACCCGTGATATCGCCGAAGCACTTGCCGGCGGTTCTTCGTCGGCACCTACCAGCAACATCGAGCAACTGTGCAACCAATGTTGTAACGGAAGCAAACGATGCCCTACCTCTGAGCCGACGCCTCGCCGGGTCCGCCTTTTCCTCGTCACAGCAGGAGCATCCGGTTCGACGGCCGGCTTCCCATCACCGAGAGACCACCTTGTGCCACAAAGTGCCCCTAAACTATCGCTAATGGTGTAAGCGAATTAGTATGCACACTATACCTCACGTGCACGTGCATGGGCCATGCATGTACGTGCATGTTGGCTGTATGGCAACGTACGCGTTCATTGGATTCACAAAAAGAAATGCATGAAAGAAGCTACACATGAGCTATCACCGAAGACGACGCCAATGAAGCTGTTCGACACACACTACTTCGTCATGCTCGGTGTCGCCAAAGATGGAGACGTGCAGCACCCCACCTCCTGCTTGTCCACCCCGTCTTACTGTAGAGCTCTGAAGATGAACATGTGAGCACGGCGACGTCCACTCCGCGCCCGGACGCGAAGTGAAGGCTGGGGTCCCACACCACGATGCCATGATTCAGATGGCCTCCTACCCCCGTGTCGCTGCTACCGGCGCCACACTCATTCGGAGGCCGAAGCCGAGCAAGTTGGCGCCGCCCGAGGACAAGGTGCGGCCGCAGGGCGACGCGACTTCAACAACAACACCGCTCCTCTATGATCTCGTGAGATGATGCCTTGACTACGCCGACTGCCGTGGACTCGGCGTCTGGCCGGGACGAGGTGTCGACCACTCAGGCCATGCTGGCACGAGCAACGCGACGATCATACAACGACACCGGTCTCCATTGACAATTACTCCCGCAGGGTGTAGACCCTTGTACACCCGGAGAAGCTACTGGTCGTCGAGAAGTCCGAGCCGAGCGTGATCCATGCTACCCCAACAACAACTCCTCCAACGCCGCCAAGACCGACGAGACACGACGGCGAGGGCGAGCGTGGCCACTGCAAAGGCTACGCTACACGCGGCGCGTGTACCGACGAGGACACGGGCTCTGCCGCCGCCCACACACACATCACCATCATCATGCATGGAGAACGCGAACCGAAGACGACGAAGACGACCACACAGCTCAATCGGAGGTATCTCGCGGAGCAACCCGCGGGAGTAATTAACCGGGAGTCTTCCGAGGCCCCGGGAACCAGGAGATCACACAATCGCCACAGCCAGCTTGGCCGTGCTAGTAGGCCACGGAGCGCACCTTTTTTATGGGATATTGTAATTTTATTTCTCCAATGAGATTAATGAAATACATGTTCCCGTATCTCTTTTTCTTTGGGTACCACGGTACACTGGCACGCCCACATACAAGTTTTCTTTCCCCGGCGTCTGAGAGAAACACACTCCCTTCTTCCCTTCTCCCCGGAGTCCTTAGATGTTGTTCTCGTGTCTAACAAATTGGCACGCCCGGTGGGACCTAGTTCTCCTCCCATCTCTGCTTCGCTGTGGTCATCTGAATCGTCTTCGCCCGTCCCCCAATCCACACAACATGCTGCATGACAAGGCATCGGCGAGGATTTCCGTTGATCGAGATCCCTTTTTCTGCAGGTGGACTCTCACACGGAAGCAACTCGGAGCCATCGGTGCTTCAGTTTGGATCGATGCCAGCAATGATCGTCATCGAGCTCAGTGACAAGGTCTACGTGCACGAAGCTCAAGATCCTGCGCAGTTCCAAACTGTGCAGTCGAGGAAGGCGCAAAGGCGGGAGGCCGCCAAGGCGAAGAAGGAGCGTCGCGAGCTAATGCTCAAGGCACGTGCCCTGTTGAAGGAGTCGACAAGGGCGGATATGAAAGGAGACGTGGAGGCGGCTCAACGCCTTCGCGCCAAGGCCGCCAACAGGCGGGCAAGAGCGGCATCCCATCACGCCCCTACCCGGTTTCCACACTTGAAGCCTTCACGACCAGCACCCCGACGCACCGGGGTTGAGCTGCTCGAAGGTTTGGAGGCCATCGCCTAGAACTTGCGGAAACTCATGGCGAACGCACGTTTGTCAGAAAGCCCGCACCCTCTTCGGAACTATAGGAGGAAGTATCGCAAGGTACAACGACTCCACCAGCAGATTACCTCACGCCTTGCTCAGAGCACGGTGCCGGAGGAGGATTGGTCCCTCGGAGCAAGGGACTTGGCGGACAAGGTGTTCACTTACCAGAGCACCCAGGCCCCTCCGTACGACTTGTTCCCGGACGACTGGGCGTACGAGCCAACCAAGATCAAGCAGCTAGTGAGGTGAGCCATTATGAAGGAGTTCTGGAAGCGGCGTTCACGCAAGGAGCCTGTTCTACCGGGCCCTACAGTCTCCATCAACCTTGAAGATACTCGACGGGGGGCATGGGCGCCATGCCTCCACACTTCAGCGGTCGACGGAGGATCTCTCACCAACGACAACAGGTTTTCTGTCCTTCGCCATGAAGCACCAGCACCACGTGACGAAGACCTGCGGCGAGAATTTCGCCAACTCCAAGAGCAGATGAACAACATCCAGAGGCGGCTACTTGATCCAGCGGCACCAAGTACATCATCAACACAAGGTGCAGGAGGGACCAGGCGTCAAACCCCGAGTCATCGCCCTCAACATGAGCGCCACACGTTGGCACCTCGATGACCACCGTCACCAACCCGAGACTTTCAACAACGGAGGCATCCCAACATGCCCCCACATTGGAACCGATGGTCAAGACACCAAGAGGAAGAAAGGAACACACGGCCCAGTCAGCAATGGCGCCCACGAGACCCTCCGCGACCAACGCTTCCACCACGTCCATCTTCCCCTCCCAGACGGGGAGATCGTCCACAACTACAGGCAACAATGGACAGGACTTCCTCATCTGCGCGACGACCTGCACCACCACTTCTCCCCACGCCACCAGTGCCACTAAGAGCTGGCACCGTTCCGACGGATAACCAACGCAAGCGCGAGAGGCGTCGGAGAAACCGCCAAGTTCTATATAAAGAACTCGAGGACTTAGTCCTTCGACACACCCAGGTACGCCTACGACCAGATGGCGCGGTCGTTCAAGAAAATGACAGAATCAGGTTCCGCATCTCCCCCGACTTAGAGCGGCACGCGCGGTATAACTACCTGCTCAGTCGTTTGGCACCCAAACCGCGCAAGTCCTCCACAAGCAGCGCAAAGCAAAGGAGCAAGGAGATGCCTTCTTCATCCCTTCCCCCAAAAGATGTTGAACAGGTGAAGGCAGCCACGACACCACCCCCATTGGAGGACCGGAAGACACCGCCCCCGTCGGCCACGCCAATGGACGGCATTGAAGTAACCAAGCCAACGACCTCCACCAGCAATGAAGCGGCTCTTGAGGCTACATCCAAGGCCGCTCTCCAACCAGACGCAACACTTTCCATGAATCCTCCACTTGTTCCCTCTGATAGGTTGGACCAAGATGGGGAGGCTAATAAGCTTCAACACGAGGCAGACAAAGCAAAGGAACCAGTTGAGAAGAACCTTGCTTTATGTGGCACGCTAGGAGTGCAACCCAGTCAAGAGTCAAGTAATGGATGGCAACCTCCTCGCATCACCCAGGAGTTTGGCTATCCTTCAGATGAAGAGATCGTGCCAAACCCTAAGGCGGACTTCCGGAAGACTTTCTTACCCCGCCTTGGCCATGTGTGTGCATGGTTCAAAGGAGCAGAGGGGGGCCCCGAGACAAGCTCTTCGTCATCACGACAAGGTGGAAGATCCAAGGCCCCATGTCTTCCTGTAACTGCAGGCAAATGATCGCTAGTGGATGGAAGTACTTCGCGACATCGAGACATATCACCACGCCGCTACACCGACATCAAGGCTCGTCTTCCTGAAGACCCTAACGAACTTCACCAGGTTGCAAGTCGGCCTGGAGCTAACAAGCGACTGAGGTGCATCACACGTCAGAGCGTAACTGATGAGCCTGTTGGAGATGGAGAGCACTAGGACGAACTCGACGACGAAGGGAGCTTCTCCGACTCATCTTCTTCGCCTTCGTTGGAGATGCACTCGAACTCCCCTCCTTACCAAGACCTTTTTCCATCTGACCTATCAGATTCTGAAGATAGTATTGGAGATCTCCACACTGTGCCAGTTCGCATGGTGAACAGTGGCGGTGCCCCTGAAGATCCCGGTGCCGTCGTCCAGGAGCCAGGTGCTGCAAATGCGGTAGCGGCGCGTCAAGCTTCCTTAGAAGAACAGATCAGGGACCAGCGTCAGACAATTAATCAGTTGTCGTCAAAGCTTGGCCAGTTCATCGAGCTCATGATGAACAACCAAGGCGCTCCATCACGAGGCGCGCCACAACGGGTGGTGGATCCACAAGAAGAAGAGCTACTTGGTGACACTCATGTAGTGCCGCCACTTAATGATGTGCGTCAACGCCAAGACCCTAGCACACACGCACGTGGCGCCTAATGCGAGCATGTTGAAGGACTGCCACGACATCGTTGAAGATATGGTGGCCAAAAAGTTCAAGCAAATGATGATAGATCAAGCCCCTCGCACCTCAGAGAGTGAGCTGGAGAAGCCTTATGAGGCGTGGCACGACATGGTTGCATACCCCTCAGGGTGGCACCCACCGAAGTTTCGCCAATTCGATGGAACCGGTGATGCAAGGGAGCACTTGGCGTACTTTGAGGCGGCATGCGGCGACACGGCAAATAGCACGTCACTCCTCTTGCGTCAATTTTCAGGTACGTTAACAGGACCTGCATTCCATTGGTACAGTCGTTTACCGGTTGGATCCATTGGAAGTTGGGCGGGCATGAAGGAAGTCTTCAAGAAGCACTTCGTCGCCATGAAGAAGGACTTCTCCATCGTCGAGCTGGCGCAAGTTCGACAACGACGAGATGAGTCCATCGACGACTACATCATCAGATTCCGCAACAACTATGTGCGCCTCGCTAGAGAGATGCACCTTGAGGACGCCATTGAGATGTGCGTCCATGGGATGCAACAACATTGGTCACTGGAGGTCTCTCGGCGCGAGCCTAGAACCTTTAGTGCCCTAAGCACGGCGGTAGCAGCGACGAAGCTTGAGTTCGAGAAATCGCCGCAGATAATGGAGCTCTACAAGAATGCCAGCGCATTCGACCCTGCCAAGCGCTTCGCCGTGCCATCCAAGCAAGCTAACAATGGGGGCAAGCTGAAGGCGCCGGCGGAAGCGAACACCACCAAGATCTTCTCGTCTGCACGCCAAGGCCAGGTGCCCGTCTTGGGCGCAAGAGGCGAACAGGCAGCAGGAAGACAACGCCCGTCGATCCAGGAGCTCCTCTAGAAGCAGTACATCTTCCGTCGTGAACTTGTCAAGGACATGTTCAGTCAGCTAATGGAGCATCGAGCATTGAACCTTCGAGAACCTCGGAGGTCCGATCAGGTAAGGATGACTGATAATCCATTGTTTTGCCCATACCACAGGTATGTGGGTCACGTCATCGAGGATTGTGTCGCCTTCAAAGAATGGCTCCAAAGAGCTGTTAATGAGAAGAGGATCAACTTGGACCCAGAAGCCATCAACCCGGACTACCACGCGGTGAACATGGTGAGTGTGGCCTCATCCCCTTCACCAGGTCAAGAGAAGGAGCACGAAGAAAAGTGGGTGCCACTCTCACAGGTTGAAGACCAGCTATCCAGCCTGGTTCTCTCCACGACGCAAGCACTTTCACTCCATCAGGAGGCAACCCCGGCCATCCACAAGGAGGAGCCTTGGAGAATGGTTCGCCGAAGGCCGTACCCGAGGAACCTTCCACCTCAGCCTCCTTGCCCAACTCCCCTAGTGCAAGCCACCCCGAGGATCCTAAGACGAGTCGATCCGAGTCAACGCCGCCCTCCACCAAGATTCGTCCCTATGTCGGAGGGAAATGAGTCGTTCCCACGGTCAGGGCGTGTGTTACCCACCTTGGAGCAGTTCATGCCACGCGCTCGAGTGCAGGTACCGGCAAAGGGGAGGGAAGAAGACCAAGAAGGAGCTAGATCATCCCAATCATCAAACAGCGAAAGCTGCAACGTCATCCTCAGCTATAGTGACACACCAAGCTCTGATTTGGAAGATGTGTTCACACCCGAAGAGCAAGAGGTGTTCCACGCTGAAGACACGAAGAAGGACGTGCAAGCAGAAGAGGTGAACATGAACTTGCACGGAGGCAAGGTTCTGCCTGAGCCACTGAAGATCAAGCCAACAAGGGCGCCCAACCCGGCTGCCTCAAAAGAGGCGCCCTTGCAGGAGGAAGTGCGTGAAGAACAAGGCCAAGGGAAGACGAAGCAGCATGACGTCGACTACAACATCATTGCCCACCTCAAGCGAATCCCCGCACTTTTGAGTGTGCATGACGCCCTCATGATGGTGCCCGACCTTCGCGAAGCCCTTATCAAGGCGCTTCAAGCTCCGGAGCTCTATGAGGTGTCCATGGCGAAGCATCGCCTCTTCTCCAACCCCCTATTCGTGAATGAAATAACATTCGACGAGGAAGACAAGCTCATAGATGATAGTGACCACAACCGACCGCTCTACGTGGAAGGTAACATTGGCACAGCACACCTTCGCAGGATCCTCATCGACCCAGGGTCCGCCGTGAATATCCTGCCCCTTCGGAGCTTGACACGGGCTGGTTTCACGGAGAACGAGTTGGAGTCCACTGATGTAATGATCTGCGGCTTCGACAACCAGGGAAAGCCAACGCTCGGCGCCATCACGGTGAAGATCCAGATGTCTACATTCAGCTTCAAGGTGCGGTTCTTCGTCATTGAAGCGAACACCTCCTACTCGGCCCTTCTGGGGAGGCCGTGGATTCACAAGTACCGGGTTGTGCCATCCACTCTTCACCAGTGCCTGAAGTTCCTCGACACCCAAGGCACGCAACAACGCATCATCGGCAACATCTCTCCTTACACTATGCAGGAATCTTACCATGCAGATGCAAAGTATTACTTCCCTGTAGAAGGAAGCAACCAACAGTTAGGGCGGACGACACCTTCGGCTGATGTCTTGATCAAGCCAGGTGTGGCACCGGCGGCCGAGATAAAGCGCCTCCTCATGTTGTGCTCACCTTCCGGGGCAAAGGACTCCTTCCCGCGAAGCCACAGGAGCCAAGGACGTAGGCGATCATCCTCAACAGGGCGCCATGACTCCAATCGCTCTTCCCCTGCAGAAATCGGGAGCTCTACTTCGACCTCGCGTGGGACAGGATCTTTTGAGCCTGTTTCAACAGCCCCGTTACTATTGAAGGCAAGATTCCCGACATCGATGTCAGCCACCCTGAGGTCGGCTACGACGCCTCATCAGGAGGCTACCCCTTCTTCATCAACCTCGGCGCACCAAGACCCTAGCTGTTTAACACTTGGAAGCTCTGCAGGTGCCCAGGAGGGTCGAAAGATGCTAATGGGCAGCAATGATGCGCCACCCACCATCACGTTGCGGGCACGCAGGACTCTGAAGGAGGAACCCGCGTCCCACAAGGAGTGGTTAGAACAAGAATAAAAGAGATGGAGGAGGTCGCAAGGGGAGCTGAAGGCGTGCAGCCCCCGTCACTCTACATCTCAGTGGCTTCTCCGTTGGAGGTTTGGGCGATTCCCAACTTATCCGGATGTGGAGTCCATACCATTTTCTACAAGGTTCCCCAGGTAAAACAATGTGATTCTATATGTGAGTTTCCCAAACCTTGCAGTGACCCAGAGGAGGTCCTACACACGATGAAGGCTGAGCCCAAGATGGTTCGCTTGCTGGAGAAGGCCGGGATCACTCTTCGTCGAAATAACAGGATGCCTCCACCACCGGCTATATGTGAGGAATGGTGGAGACAAGCGGAGGCCCTCGTCAAGCAAAAAGGCAAGGCCCAACCAAAGTTTGGGCTCGGCTACATCGATCTTGACGCCCCTAGCGTTGAAGGGAAGCTTGGCCCCGCGCCAACGCCACGAGAACCAAAAGACGAAGGGCGACCGATGCTAGAAGAAGACTTCTACAACACCAGCATGCCTTTCGGGTTGAAGACTGCTGGTGCGACATACCAGCATGCCATGACATGTGTCCTTGGCGATCTGACCCGCCCTACGATGAAATGATACCGCCTACGATGTCTCTGCAGATGAAGGGGAGGAGCCCGACGGTGCAGCACGAGTCAACTGCCATGCCACGTCGGTCTTATCGAGCGACGACTCCAACACTTCGCGCATCGTTCCTCATCAACAAAACCCCGGCAACGGTGAGCCAAGTGATGATGAGGAGTTCATCTCCACACCAGCACCCCAAGAACTCGAAGATGGGGGGCAGCCGACCATCGACGAGCTTGTCCAGATCAACCTCGGGACTGAAGACGATCCACGCCCCACTTTTGTTAGCGCCACGCTGACGGAAGAGGAGCGAGAAGAGTACCGAAGCTTCTTGATGGAGTACCGAGATTGCTTCGCCTGGAACTACAAGGAGATGCCGGGGTTGGACCCTTGTGTCGCCGCCCACAAGCTCGCGATTGACCCACAATTCCGTCCTGTCAAGCAGCAACCGCGACGCTTGCGTCCGGAACTCGAAGGTGATGTCATCGCTGAGGTAGACAAACTAATCGCTGCAGGTTTCATCAAAGAGGTCAAGTATCCACGGTGGCTCGCCAACATCGTCCCGGTGGAGAAGAAGAATGGGCAGATACGAATCTGCCAGGACTTCCGTGACTTGAATCGAGCCTGCCCCAAAGATGACTTTCCCTTGCCGATGCCGGAGATAGTCGTCGACTCCACCACGGGACACGGCGCACTATCCTTCATGGACGGTTCATCAGGCTACAACCAGATCAAGATGGATCCGGATGACACCATCGACACCGCTTTCAGGACCCCAAATGGCAACTTCTACTACGTCGTCATGCCGTTTGGATTGAAGAACGCCGGCGCAACGTACCAACGTGCCATGACGTACATTCTTGGTGATTTGATCCACCATTCGGTGGAGTGCTACGTCGACGACATGGTGGTCAAGACCAAAGAACGTGAGCATCATCTAGAAGATCTTCGAGTGGTGTTTGAGCGGCTACGACAACATCAACTCAAGATGAACCCGTTGAAGTGTGCCTTCGGTGTTCAGTCGGGCCTCTTCCTCGACTTTGTCGTTCGTCATCGAGGCATAGAGATCGAGCCTAAGAAGATCAAGGCCATCATCGACATGCCACCACCCCAAGATCTTAAGGAGTTGAGGTCATTGCAAGGGAAGCTAGCGTACATCCGATGCTTCATCTCCAACCTCTCCGGACGCATCCAACCCTTCTCGAGCCTCATGAAGAAAGGAGCTCCGTTCGTGTGGGATGAGGGATGCCAACGCGGCTTTGATGATATCAAAAGGTACCTCCTTAATCCACCTGTCTTGGCAGCTCCTGTCAAGGGGCGCCCACTCATTCTATACATTGCAGTGCAACCTACTTCGGTGGGTGCTTTGTTCGCCCAAAACAATGACGAAGGGAAGGAAGTGGCCTGCTACTACTTGAGCCGCACCATGGTGGGGTTCGAGTGAAATTACTCTGCAATAGAGAAATTATGCCTGGCCCTAATATTCGCGTTAAAGAAGTTGAGGCACTACACGCTAAAGCACCAAAGCCAGCTCGTCGCAAGAGCGGACCCTGTAAGGTACGTGCTAAGTCAGCCCGCGCTCATGGGGCAACTGGGAAAATGGGCGCTTCTCATGATGGAGTTCGATATCACTTTTGTCCCTCAGAAGGCAATCAAAGGGCAAGCCTTGGCGGAGTTCCTCGCGGCGCACCCGGTGCCAGATGATTCCCCTCTCATCACCGATCTTCCTGATGAGGAGGTCTTCACCGTCGACCTCGATGCACCGTGGGAGCTCTACTTCGACGACGCCTCTCGCATGGAGGCCGATGCTGATGGAGCCCCAAGACGAAGGGCAGGCGCAGGTTTGGTGTTCAAGACGCCGCAAGGAGGGGTGATGTATCACTCATTTTCTCTCCTCAAAGAAGAATGCTCAAATAACGAGGCAGAGTACGAGGCGCTCATCTTCGGCCTTCTCCTGGCGCTCTCCATGGATGTCCGCTCTTTACGGGCCTTTGGTGACTCCCAACTCATTGTTCGTCAAGTCAATGACATCTACGAAGCTCGCAAGCCTGAACTGGTGCCGTACTACACTGCGGCCCGGAACCTCATGGAAAAATTTCAACATGTTGAAGTGCTCCATGTCCCACGAAGCAGAAATGCGCCTGCTGATGCCTCGGCAAAACTAGCGGCAGCATTGGTGCTCCCAGATAATAAAACCATGCAGGTAAATGTTGAAGAAAGGTGGCTCCTCCCAGCTGTTCTGGAGCTTATCCCGGCGGAGTACGAAGTCAACTCCATCATGACGAACACCGTGGAGGAAGACGAGTGGCTGCAACCCTTCCTCGACTACTTCAAGCATGGCAGTCTCCCCGACGACCCCGTCGCGAGATGCCAACTACAACGACGACTCCCCTTTTATCTTTATGAAGCAGGTGTCCTATACAGGTGGTCTCATGGACAGGAGGTCCTACTTCGGTGCGTCAATCGAGGTGAAGCCGAGAAGATCCTCTAGGAGATGCACCATGGAGTCTGCGGCGGGCACCAAGGAGGAGCTAAGATGTATCATAGCATACGTCTTGCAGGATACTACTGGCCCGGCGTCATGGCGGACTGCCTTCGGGTGGCCAAGTCATGCCACAACTGTCAAGTACATGGCGACTTCAAGCATCAGCCGCCGGTCCCGCTTCACCCTACAGTTCCCTCTTGGCCATTTGACGCCTGGGGAATCGACGTCATCGGCCTCATTGACCCTCCGTCATCCGGGGGCATCGTTTCATCCTCGTCGTGATGGACTACTTCTCCAAATGGGTGGAAGCCGTTCCACTACGGGAGGTGAAGAGCGACAACGTCATCAAGTTCCTAGAGCGAAATATCATATATCGCTTTGGGATTCCACACCGCATCACCTCCGACAATGCCAAGGCATTCAAGTCCAACAAGATGTACAGGTTCATGGAGAAGTACAAGATCAAGTGGAACTACTCCACCGGCTACTACCCTCAAGCCAATGGGGCGATCGAAGCCTTCAACAAGACGCTAGGCAAGATACTCAAGAAGACGGTGACAAGACACAAGAGAGACTGGCATGATCGTCTCTTCGAGTCCTTATGGGCGTACCGCGTTACAGTCCGTACCCCGACACAGGCAACTCCCTTTTCTCTCGTTTATGGGAGTGAAGCCGTACTACCATTGGAAGTCCAGCTACCCTCTTTACGGGTGGCTCTCCAGGAAGGACTCACCCAAGATGAACAGGTACAACTTCGTTTCCAGGAGCTTGACGTCCTTGAAGAGGAGCGACTTCATGCCCTGCAAAACCTGGAGCTCTACCGCCAGAACATGGTGAGAGCCTACGACAAGCTCGTCAAGCAGCGCGTATTCCGGAAGGGCGAGTTGGTCCTCGTGCTCCGTCGACCCATCGTCATCACGCACAAGACGAAGGGGAAGTTTGAGCCAAAGTGGGAAAGACCATATGTCGTCGAGCAAGTCTATGACGGGGTGCATACCAGCTGATTGATTCCCAGGGAGTCCGGCCTATGCCTCCAATCAACGGAAGGTTCCTTAAAAAATACTTTCCTTAAAATGTTGCCTCTTTCGTTGCCTTTTTTTTCTTGGGGAGACCCCTTTTCAGTGGGCTATCAGATCCATGATGCACTCTTCGTTTCATGTTGTGGATATTTTTTTGGTCTCCCCAGTTTTAACGGACTCAGTCCAACAACAAAAAAACTGGCTTTCCCCTACCACATCATGCTGTTGATTGAAGTTTCGGCTACCCTAGGACTTGTCGGAGGATGGCACAATGTGTCAAGTTGCAGGCAGAGCGGCTCCTACACCCACAATGCACGGCACGTATCAGGCGTATGCTTTCGGAGGCAGCGGAGACGATTACTTGGGCACTTCTGAGCGCCGAGACCCCACGCCCTTCATGTTTCCTGTCATGCTTCATGTTCGCAGAGACTCGCATCCTAGGGGAGACTATAGGAAAAGATTCATGGTGGCTACCTGGCCCAATGCAAGTCGGTTCGGTGCGAAGCCACATGACAACCCTGGGATACGCCACCAAAAAGCTCCAGATAAAATGCCTGAGGGTTTTCTTAGTCCACAGAGGTGAACAGGTGCCTTCCAAGTTCTCAAGGTGGGTCTTCGAGAAGTCATGGAAGAAGAATCATCAAGAAGTGCAAGCAGAATCCACAAAAGTTCAAGCAAGTTCATGAAGTCCGCGGGCAATCAATCAATCCGCACAAAAAAAAATCCCAAATCTCCAAGAAGCAATAAAAAAAACCACAAGAGTCCAAGAAGCAGTCAAGTTGTCCCAAGCAGTAAGAGACACACTGGAAAGAAGGCGGAAGGTAGATGTTCACCGCCCCTCGATAAGGCATGAAGAAAAATCGCCAAGCTGTTCTCCCAAAACCATCTACCCTGAACCTACCATACCCAAGTCTCTGGGTTCATGAGGCATGTACAGGGGGCATGGCGAGTTGTGGGGCCCCTCCGCATGATGATGGGCTAGAATATGAATTTCTGTTGCCTCTCGGAAGCATCCCGAAACACGGCGTCTTCATACACGTACACTGAGGCTTAAGCAGTTGTTGATTTGTAATCGTCATGGTACTTCGACGATTCCCGATGACAAGTCCATTGGTAGCCTTCTCGGATGTCACACCCATAGCTGGTGTATAACGGGAAAGCCAACATTTTAAAACCCAACCAAACCTTCCTTTTTGTTTTCTTCCTCCTTGTTTGCTTTGTTTTGTTGGGTATTTCTAGTCTTTGCGCTTCCCCAACATCTTTTGCAGGCAATGAATAGGTACTTCTCGGCGTTGCTGACGCCAACACGACGTCGAGTCTCTACACCAACCAACAACACAGGCATCGGGGGCAACCCCGTACGCCTGTGGACGTCGATGATATCCCGACGTCAACCTGCTATGCCGACGGCATCCCGGCAACCAATCATCTGCACCAACATGAACAATGGGTGTAGGAAAGAAGCACCTGAGCTCAGGAGGTGCCGATGTCACTCCGGTACCCTGTCTCCAACAACAATGAAGCTTGGGGGCAATATCATCCCTCGATCATCCATAAGGCTGATGGTGTCCCGGCATACCACCTGGCGATACACTATTCATGATGAAACAGAGTTGTCGATGGTCTACCGACGCCTCACCTACATCATCATATGAAGATAATGGGAGCAGTGCAATGCGCCAGTGCGGCCAGCATGAATCTGTGAAACCCTCCGATCTAGTCGTCTGGCACCGCGGCAGTTAGGCGGTCACGACAAGTTCGGTAAATTCTATTTTGTTTTCAGGACAAGGCATGTCATTTCGCCGCAAAATGAAGACGAAGTAGGGCTGGCTCGGTGGCTGGCATCGTCCGTTGGGCGGTCGCAACGAGCTCCCTAAAAAATGCGCGTGCAGAAGAATATACCTGCAACTGCGTCGCTACACGGAGATCACACAGTCGTTTATGCCGATGGTGTAGACGGCATCCGCAACATGTTGTCCTCGCCACGAGAAGCCTCCTACCTCGGCGGCGACGGTGTGCTATGGTGGCGGCGAGCACTACGATGAGCAGCGAAGCTCGGGAGTCCACCGTCATTATCACAGTTACGCGGCATCCTAATTTTTTTTCTTTCTTTTATTTTTCCTTTTTCTTTCCACACAGGTACAGTCTAGAGGGCGTTCAAGATACGCCTGCAAGCAATGGCGGAGCCAACCGGACGAAGCTGACGACGCGGTGGAGTTAGCACAGAGCGTACGGAGGAGTAAGGTGAGCCCGAGGGACTGCGGCATCCGCCGAAGTCATTGTGGCCGGCGCTCACCGCCGGGGGCAGAAACTGTGATGGTTCACAACCGGCACGAACGGACGCATGACTTACTCAGTGCAAAAGTCCATGAATACGTGCGCCATGCATCTAACCCTTCACACGTGCATCTACGTGTACACCGTTTTTTTTCTGTTACACAGGTAAAACATGGCGAACAGGCAAGATACGCCTACCCATACGCTGGTCGCCGGCCTCGGAGTTCGTAATGGCCGCAGTCGAGCTAGCCGGGTACCTGATGAGCAGGAGAGGATCGAACGCGTAGCGAGCCGGAAGGACGACAGCGCACGAGCAAATCTGCTGAGGCGAGCGCTGGACTTTGGAGGCTAATGCAACACAGCTCCCTCATTAGCATGAAATAAAGCCGCGCGGAATAAACTTTAAAATATAAAAAAAAGTGAACCATCATCTTTTTATTGCTAGATTAATCGGTAATACAAACTTTATCAAATCCTCTGGAACTAAACAATTGGTTCTTCGGCACGACCTAAAACAAATTTTATTTCACCAAGCTGAAACTTGTTTAAGACTAATGTGCAGCCCTTCGTCACGGGAGCAGAACTGCAGAAGATGATGGCACGGACCGGCCCCTCAGCCAAGAGGACGGTAGGACATGATGATTGCGATCTCGGGGGGAGTGCCGCCGGCCGCCAAGAATGCGCCCGCCTCTTCACGGCGTCTGGCATACAAGTCGGTCTCCTCGGAAGAGATCCGAATCGCGTCTCGTGAGCTTTAAGGTTCTGGGTGCAGGACGTCGTCATCTGGGTCAAAACTGCAGCACGCTTCTCAGCTTGCGCCGCCAGCTTTGCATGCTTCTCGGCAAGAGTTGTGTTATCCTCAACAAGCTTATGGTGTCCCTCGGCCATCACTCGATGAGCTTCAGCCTGTTCCACCTGCCGGCGGTGGATGGACGTCAGGTCGGCGAGGCGTTCCTCCAGACGTGGCCCATCCTCCTCATGACGGCGACGTCCAAAAGCGATTTCCGCTCTCGCTGCATCAAGCTTACCTATCAAGGAGAGCACTCGCTCAGGTGTGGGGGCGTCTGTGAGAGCGGCGCCACCATGCCCTTGAAGCCGAGCGATCACCGCCTGGAGGTGTCCAATCAGCACCTCAAGATCGGCGGGGTCTTGCTCCCATAGCGGCTCTTCCATGAGCCCGTTGCTGAGGTGATCATCTCTATGGCTTCTTCCTTGTCAAGAGCCTGCTTCCTGAGTGCCTCTTGAATATCAGCAAGTTCTACGTTTATATACTTCTGACTAGCTGCCGGGAGGACAAGGCCGGGCGTAGAAACCTTCTCAGCCGGAGCAGCTTTAAAGCTCTCAAACATGGCGCCATCCTCTCCAATGATCTTCCAGTGCTTCGACACCAAAGCCCGGAGTTCCTTAGCATCCGGAGAGCAAAAGTTTCCAGGTTTGGTGCGTCCCTCGCGACACCTGAAAGATACACGAGGAATATAAGCAAGAGGTACAAAAAAAATTCGAAAGCACATGCATGTGGCAAGAGCAACGCCTACCTGCAGGAGGAGGTGATCTGGGCTTCTTGGAGACTACCCCAACATCTACTTCTCCAGGTGACCGCTTGTTGCCCACTTCTGTTGCACCGGTTGATGATGCCGGAGACAAGGGCTTCTCCGCTGGGCTACCTGTCATCGGTGGCGCAGACTTCACCACCGAATCATGCACCGACAGCGGTGCAAGTGTCACCGCGGGAGCATCCTTCACTGGAGACGTGGCCTTTGCCGCTAAAGCAGGCTGCTCAGTCATCTCCACCGCCTCAGCCAAGAGGCGCAGCGCGCCGTCGCTCACGGCGACGTGAGGCAATACATCCTCCAGCTGGTCCTGCGTACACGAAGATGAAGATAGTTAAAATAAATAAAAAGAGAAAAAAGGTATGTAGACATTTTTTTACCTCAGGGATATCCAACGGAGCGTCGGAGTCAATAGCAATGACGGTTCCCTCGGAGGTTTTGGAAGTGTGGTTGGATCGGTGACGTGAACTCCGTGGCGCCGTGCTGCCCGACGGTGGCAAGGGCGGCGACAAACGGGTGTACTCCACCCCGTCAGACTTGTTTCCCGACCTAGAAGGCGTCAGAGGAGCTGAGCGATCCTTGTGACGGCGGCTGCTGGACGAACCTCCGGCATCGCTGCTGCCGTAGTGCTTCGACGTCTTGGCGTCACCTTTGCCATGGTCTTGACTTGTTCAGCCTCTCACGACCCATCCTAGCAAGGTACAACAAATGAAGGAAAGTCATGGCAGATTGCATGCATGCAGAGTCGCCTAATCGCCAACGCCAGGGAGAAAATTTAGAGACTAGCTAGCAGCAGCATACAGCAGCATACCTGGCTGGACGGAAAAACTTCGGCCGGATGGGAGCACGTCTTCATGATCGGATCTCAGTATATGGCCGGTGCCAGAGGAAGGTGGGTACGAGGCCAATGCACGGGGCCCTTAGCTATATTTATAGCCCTGGCCGCCCGTGCAAAATCACAATGACCTCGCCGTTTGTAGAAGATATACGCAGGTTGTTATGATGCGAATCAGGCTGCACACGTATGATGCGCAAAAAAAAAAATCATCACCAAATAAAGTCCGACCTGCTACGCGCTCGAACTTTCTTCGGTGAGGGGGCATTTGTTCGACGTATTTTTGTGATTACCATTTTCAGAAGATATAAGTATAAATGTATTTTTTTAATTGCAAGTTATACACATCTATGTTTTATATTGGGTGTATACGTACACACACGCATTAGGCGATCCTCTATGGAATGGTACGTGCATGCATGACTTTTGAGTTTGCTCACGTACTAACCAATGTATACTTGCCCGCGCGTCTCCGGAGCTCATCTTCACCAAGCCCGCGCTATGGACGCTGACGCCACCGAGGTCGGTGTCACAGAGGTCGACGCCACAGTGGCCGCCCCCACTCATCACCACTCGACAAGGGCGACGCATCTCCGGAGCTCATCTTCACCAAGCCCGCGCTATGGACGCTGACGCCACCGAGGTCGGTGTCACAGAGGTCGACGCCACGGTGGCCGCCCCCACTCATCACCACTCGACGAGGGCGACGCATCTCCGGAGCTCATCTTCACCAAGCCTGCGCTATGGACGCTGACGACACGGAGGTCGATGCCCCGGAGGTCAACACGGAGGCCGCCCCCTTCTCATCACCGCTAGATGGTGGACGCCACGGAGATCGCCATCATCACTCGCGACCGCTTTATCACGATGGCGCCGCGGAGGACGACGATATGGAGCACGCCACGAAGAGCGATGTCGTCAAGCCGGCCCCATGGAAGCCGACGACACGGAGGTCGCCGAGATGTCATCCCCTTCGTCACGGTGACTCCATGGAGCTCGACGGCACCTAGGGCCCCATCACTCCTCACGTCTACTTCATCATGATGAGGCAACGGAACACGACGAAGTGGAGCATGCCACGACGTCGCCCGTTGTCGATGTTATCAAGCCGCCGCCATGGAGTGGAGATTGATGGCACTGAAGTCGCCATCACCGTTCTACGGAGCCCGTGTCTACTTCATCGCACAAGAGAAACATCATCCAAGAAGAAGCACGCCTATCACACCGTGCGTTCCTCCGTGAAGACGGAGCACTTGCCGGCGGCTCCTTGAGGTGGACGCGTTGAAGACATCGTGCAACCCGTGATATCGCCGAAGCACTTGCCGGCGGTTCTTCGTCGGCACCTACCAGCAACATCGAGCAACTGTGCAACCAATGTTGTAACGGAAGCAAACGATGCCCTACCTCTGAGCCGACGCCTCGCCGGGTCCGCCTTTTCCTCGTCACAGCAGGAGCATCCGGTTCGACGGCCGGCTTCCCATCACCGAGAGACCACCTTGTGCCACAAAGTGCCCCTAAACTATCGCTAATGGTGTAAGCGAATTAGTATGCACACTATACCTCACGTGCACGTGCATGGGCCATGCATGTACGTGCATGTTGGCTGTATGGCAACGTACGCGTTCATTGGATTCACAAAAAGAAATGCATGAAAGAAGCTACACATGAGCTATCACCGAAGACGACGCCAATGAAGCTGTTCGACACACACTACTTCGTCATGCTCGGTGTCGCCAAAGATGGAGACGTGCAGCACCCCACCTCCTGCTTGTCCACCCCGTCTTACTGTAGAGCTCTGAAGATGAACATGTGAGCACGGCGACGTCCACTCCGCGCCCGGACGCGAAGTGAAGGCTGGGGTCCCACACCACGATGCCATGATTCAGATGGCCTCCTACCCCCGTGTCGCTGCTACCGGCGCCACACTCATTCGGAGGCCGAAGCCGAGCAAGTTGGCGCCGCCCGAGGACAAGGTGCGGCCGCAGGGCGACGCGACTTCAACAACAACACCGCTCCTCTATGATCTCGTGAGATGATGCCTTGACTACGCCGACTGCCGTGGACTCGGCGTCTGGCCGGGACGAGGTGTCGACCACTCAGGCCATGCTGGCACGAGCAACGCGACGATCATACAACGACACCGGTCTCCATTGACAATTACTCCCGCAGGGTGTAGACCCTTGTACACCCGGAGAAGCTACTGGTCGTCGAGAAGTCCGAGCCGAGCGTGATCCATGCTACCCCAACAACAACTCCTCCAACGCCGCCAAGACCGACGAGACACGACGGCGAGGGCGAGCGTGGCCACTGCAAAGGCTACGCTACACGCGGCGCGTGTACCGACGAGGACACGGGCTCTGCCGCCGCCCACACACACACATCACCATCATCATGCATGGAGAACGCGAACCGAAGACGACGAAGACGACCACACAGCTCAATCGGAGGTATCTCGCGGAGCAACCCGCGGGAGTAATTAACCGGGAGTCTTCCGAGGCCCCGGGAACCAGGAGATCACACAATCGCCACAGCCAGCTTGGCCGTGCTAGTAGGCCACGGAGCGCACCTTTTTTATGGGATATTGTAATTTTATTTCTCCAATGAGATTAATGAAATACATGTTCCCGTATCTCTTTTTCTTTGGGTACCACGGTACACTGGCACGCCCACATACAAGTTTTCTTTCCCCGGCGTCTGAGAGAAACACACTCCCTTCTTCCCTTCTCCCCGGAGTCCTTAGATGTTTTTCTCGTGTCAAACAAAGTCGTACAGTAGTCAAGTTTATCTCTGGCACCGTAGGACAAAACGCATTAAATGCGCTACTTAGGTGTCCTCTTACTTTATCGGGTATGGTAACGAAGCCCGTCCCGTCCGTCGCCGCTTCGCCTTGCTCCGACACGCGTCCAGGCCAACGAGGCATGCATCGCCATGTAGGCTGGCAGGCTGCTAAGCTGGCATGGTGGCAGGGTCTTCACGAAGATCTGCATGCCACCACGTAGGTGCTTGACTAGTTGGCTTACGAGCCACGTACTGCCACGTGGGTACCTGCTTGGTTGGTGGGTGGGCCGCTGAGCTGGGGCGGCGACGGGGCGGCAAAACCTTGCCACGGTCTTGCTGATATTCCCGGCAAGGGTCTTGCCGGGGTCTTGTGGGCACCCTCGGCAAGAGTCTTGCCGGGGCCTCGTGGGTATCTTCGGCAGGAGCCTTGCCGGGGCCTCGTGGGCATCCTCGGCAAGGAGCCTTGCTGTTGTCTTGTTTCCTGGTTCCTATCTAGGCCTTGCAGGCCCTTTGTCTTCACAAAGATCTGCATGCCACCATGGAGGCGCCTCCCGAGCCTTGGTCCCAATGTGGTTGATGGCGTCGGAACCCTTAGACTCAAGGGTGGCGGCCTCGTTGGTGTTGGGCAAGCTGCCCCGGCAAGGGCCTTGCCGGGGGGGGGGGGGGTGTCTCACCTCGCCCCTTTGCTCTTCATGCTTCTGGTCTTGAGCACGGCTCTGGTAGTCTTGTGTCTTTGCTTCCTCTTCTGTCCCGCTAAGCACGGCTGCGGGTGTGTGGCTGCGACTGCCCGCGCACAAGTAAAGGGGTGCAAAAAGGACCCCTACTTTTGTACACCGACAAAATGAGACTACCAGATCCTCATCATCAAGTTGGAAGGTGGTGTTTACCGCAATATCTCTAATGAAGGAGTTGGCAAATGCAAACATACCGATTCCGAGTGGGTGGTCTGAAGCTTCTATTGTGTGCAACCCAGATTCATGCAAGAGACCTTCAATGGAGTCGCGGAGTCCCTCCCTGAGATGCAGCGGCACAAATCTGCTTGCCTCATCAATGGCAAGGAAACTATTGTTGAGCGGGGGGATGGGGTTGACAGCCATATCCGCGCGCACCTTCTGGTCAGCTGGCCCCTGATACGTCTCCAACGTATCTATAATGTTTGATTGTTCCATGCTGTTACATTATCAATATTGGATGTTTTATAATCATTTTATATTTTTTTTGGTACAAACCTATTGACATAGTGCCAAGCGCCAGTTGTTGTTTTCTCCATGTTTTTTACATCGCAGGAAATCAATATCAAACGGAGTCCAAACGCAATGAAACTTTACTGAGATTTTTTTTGGACGAGAAGGAACATAATGGGCCCTGGCTGCGCCTGGTGTCGGTGTCAAAACCGGTGGATCTCGGGTAGGGGGTCCCGAACTGTGCGTCTAGGATCGATGGTAACAGGAGACGGGGGACACGATGTTTTACCCAGGTTCGGGCCCTCTCTATGGAGGTAATACCCTACTTCCTACTTGATTGATCTTGATGAATATGAGTATTACAAGAGTTGATCTACCACGAGATCGTAATGGCTAAACCCTAGAAGCCTAGCCTGTATGACTATGGTAATGAATATATCCTTTCCGGACTAACCCCTCTGGTTTATATAGACACCGAGGGGAATCTAGGGTTACATGGAGTCAGTTACATAAGAAGGAATCTTCATAGTCGGTCGCCAAGCTTGCCCTCCACGCCAAGTAGAGTCCAATCCGGACACGGGTACAGTCTTCGGCCTTCATGTCTTCACAGCCCATCAGTCCAGCCCAATGGATAACATACCGGACGCCCGAGGACCCCTTAGTCCAGGACTCCCTCAGTAGCCCCCGAACCAGTCTTCAATAGCGAGGTGTTCGGCACACAAATTGTCTTCGGCATTGCAAGGCGGGTTCCTCCTTTAATGATCTCCAAGTGATGTATTCGGTCATCGGTTCAATGTCGCTCCCCTCGGCTTCTGCGCGTTAAATAACTTCGCCTTCCACGTGTCGAGCGAAGGTGGAAGGTCATGGTATCTTTGCAAATAACACCCCGTCCATGCAAGGAAAAGCGCCTATTAAAGAGATTGGATGCTAGATCCATTCGGCACCACGTAGAGGAAATCCCCGGAAACTGCTTAGGAGAAACCATTCCAGCATGACTAACGCCCCTAGCTCATCCATCCGTTCTGGCCCAGAGAAAGGCGAGTGGGAGAGGTGTTCAGTGTCCCACAGTCAATTGACGAAGTTGCAGACGCAGGGATTTCTTCCCCCCATAGATCTAGTTCCTGTTCGAGCGGGGCTAGATTCCTTCAACGGTGAGATTCAGGCAGAGGACTTTCCCAATCCATGAGGGGGAGAGCGAGTATGTTTCGTCCCCTACTTGCTAAGGGGCGTTGGATTTCCCATTCATCCGTTCCTCCGAGGGCTTCTGGAATACTACGGCCTCCAGCAGCACAACTTCACCCCTGCCTCCATTCTGCACATCGCGGGCTACGTCGCTTTATGCGAATTATTCCTGGGTATCGAGGCTCATTTCGAGCTGTGGAGGAAATTGTTCTGTCTTGTCCCACGTAATCACGAGGGGTCAATATTCGAAGTGGGCGGGGCCGAAGTATGGCGTATCGCCGATACTGGATATCTGTCCGGCACACCAAGGAAGGCACCCGAAGAATGGCCTTCCGAATGGTTCTATATCGAGGACATCGCGCTTCCTGACCCAGTTCGAAAGGGTCTTCCTGAATTTGCGAGCGTTCCGCTGAAGAAACGCCACAGTTGGCGTCCCCGAAGTCTTGAAGAGGGTGATAGCACAGAAGTTCGCCAGCTTATGAGCAAGATAAAGATGCTCGCTCAGTCTGGACTCACAATAATCGAGGTAATGGCGACCTCCATAGTGCGAGGGGTTCAGCCGGTACAATACAGAGGGCTGCCCATGTGGCACTACAATGGAGAGGATGACGCCTCCCGCTATGGCCGGAAGGGTCCGGATACCCCCACCGCTCTGGCCAAAATAGTGGCCGAGCTGTTTAAAGGGGAGGAAGAGGCGTTTCTTCGCATTAAGCACAGAGATGGGTATTCTATGTATGATCCTCCCAGTTGGGTAAACCTTAACCCCTCTATTCCACTCATTCCACTTCCGGATTATTTTTGATAAATTTCAAGTCTGTTTGTTATGACAACACTGGCGGAAGGTCACCGAAGGACTTCATAGTCTTGCCCCACAGCCGGAGATCCACAACCGGGAGCTAGATCCTGGGTTTGAAGAGGATCCGGATATATTCGTGGTGCTTGCGGAGGGAGTGTTTTACCAGACAAGCTATGATGGCATTGAAGTGGCCGTCACCGCCGACTACCCTGGCCTTCTTCCTGCTTCACATGTAAACAATTAAGAAACACCCTCTCTAAAAGAGTGCTCTTATTCTGCCTCACCCACCGCACTATATCATGCTTCGCAGGGGAGACGTTCGGCAATTTCGAAGAGATCGGCTCCCACACCGGGCAAGCCTTCGAAGAGGAAGGCGGGTGAAGACACAACCAGGCCTTCATCGAGGAGGTACGGATAAACATGCTTTTCAGCGGCCGCATCCGACTGTGACTTGGGTGTTTGTTTGGTTGCAGGAAGAGGGTTCGCCGAACTATGTCCGGGGACCCGGTCGGTGGTGTTCCCAACAACCGGGATTTAGATCCAATCGGGGTGACTGGGGCCGGTGCAGGAACAGCGCCGGACTGCCCTTCGGCCGAGGGTTCGGAAAATATGTCTGTCACCAACTCGGAGGTAGAGAGTGCCATGAACCATCGGCACTGCAGGGCTGTCTTGCGAGACCCCAAGTTCTCGGAGGAGGCTTTTAATGCCTTTAGTTCGGGCGACGCATACATCCGAGCTGCTCGAGATGGGCTTAGAAGAGCCACGAAGCAATATCTGACAGATGTGCAGGTAAGTTTTCTTTGTCAAAAAAGGATAACCATATGCCCGTAGCCCCCGAGACTGAAAGCAGTTGGCACAACTGATTTAAGGATCGTTGTACGACCAGGTCCTTACAGAGAAGAATTGCTTGCTAGCCCAGGAGCTGGAGCTGTGCCGGGCGCAGCTAAATGCTGCTACTGCCGAACTGGAAAACGTCAAGAAGTCGTCTTCTGGTAATGTTCCCCTCCACCGAGGACCAATAATTGTATACCAACTGTGCTAATTCTGCTGCTGATCACATAATAGGGTCGTCTGATCAACTTGAAGAGAAGTTGAAGATCGCCCAAGAGGGAGAAAAAGAGGCAAAAAGGCAACACGCCGCAGGCGAGCGTGTGCTAACCCGCGTCAGAGACGAGAAAAACAAGCTACAGGATTCCCACACTACATTGTGAAGAATTGAAAGATGTTCGAGCCCAGCTAGCCGATTCCGTGAAGGAGAACAAGAAGCTGCGGGGCGGCATATTCAGTATGTGTCCGAACTATTTTTAAAGTAGTTCAGAGATAAAAGGGACTCATATAGTCATGTTTGCAGGTATATTGACAGGTCGTCCTGAAGAGGAGGTGTCCGGATCATCGAGTGATCTACTGCAAAGACTGTCGCAAGTGCATGAGCATGCCCAGCTGGCCATGCGGAGCGTTGCCAAGCCCTTATGGCCATCCGCCTCCCCTCCAGGAAGTATGGAGGAGCTTGTAGAGCTGTTCAAGGGAGCGCGGCAGCGTATCCGACTATGGAAGATATCGGCCTGCCGAGAGGGCGCGCGAGAGGCCTGGGCCATGGTGAAAACGCGATATACCAAGCTGGACCCAAATCACATGGCCCGGGTTGGACCTTTAGGGTCAAATGGGGAAGAAATTCCCGTTAGTTTAGTATATGACCAAGTAGAGGTGGCCGCCAAATATTCTCAACAGGATTGTAAGTTAGACTGCCCGTTGGAAGGTGTAGAGGAGGAGGGGTTCGAGTCCACGTGACTGTGTACTTTCCTCATTATGTGGAAGTCTGGCTGAATTGTATATCATTTGTCATGGCAGACCTTTTCGCTTCAACCTCCGGACCCGAAGGTGCGGAGTGTTTCTGAATACCGTCGTGGCCGAATAGGCCGGGGTATGCCTGGAAAACTAGGCGTAGGGGTCATAGTTGCTTGAACAGACAAGTTGTATCCGGCTAGCTATGTTATATTACATTGATATCGTAAGAAACATCTTCCAGAGAGAATAGTTCCGTTAAGGGTTACTTTCCCTGGGTGTGCATGCATTTAATGTACATGTCCGAATTGTGATGTGAGCACCACAGTTTGTATAACTTCTGGGGGTGCACAATGGAGTGAGTTTAAAAAACATCTTTAATTCACCGACCGAATATTCATTTAAGAACGCTAGCTTTCGGCTTCAGCCAGTCTGAGGTACACATCCGGATGACCCGGCAGTAACAATCGTAGAGGTGCTCCCTTTATGCCCTAACCGAACTAATGGGAACGTAGGGCATAAGCATAGGAGCCAGGCAACCCAGCTTGGCCAAAACTTAAGTCATATCGATGCATATGGTGGCAAAGAAAAGATACATATGGAAAAACACATATGTGAGGAGCTTGATGCTCAAGGAATGACAAGAACCTCTGTTCAAGAAGCTCCCAGGTACAAGTGACGTACATATTTAAAGATGTATGCGTCAATGGTGTGCGGTCTAGCCGTACCAAAGCTTTAAAGCGAGAAAGAAGAAAGTAATCGGAAAAGAGAGAAAAAATAATGGAAACTACATGGGAGGAGGAGACGAACAAGGGGTTTGGCGCTAGGCATAGAATCTTCGGAGTCTGGCCGCGTTCCAGGGGTTCGGCTCGAGGCGATTGTCTGATGCATCGCGAAGACGGTACGCTCCTCCGGTGAGAACTTCGTCAATTATGAAGGGACCCTCCCATTTGGGCTTGAGTTTGTCCTTTTTCTTCTCCGGCAGGCGTAGAACGAGTTCGCCAACATTGTAAGTCTTGGCCCGTACTTCTCTGCTTTCATATCTTCGAGCCTGCTGTTGGTAAAATGCTGAATGGGCTTTTGCGACATCGCATTCCTCCTCCAGGGCATCTAGGCTGTCCTGCCGATCAAGCTCGGCTTCTCTCTCTTCGTACATACGCACTCGAGGTGAGTCGCGAATAATATCGCAGGGCAATACGGACTCTGCGCCATACACCATGAAGAAAGGTGTGTATCCGGTAGTACGGTTGGGCGTGGTCCGCAGCCCCTAGAGTACGGAGTCGAGCTCCTCAACCCAGTGCTTGTCTAATTCTTTCAAAGACCACACTAGTCTGGGCTTGATGCCGCTCATGATAAGACCGTTGGCTCGTTCGACTTGACCGTTGGTTTGTGGGTGGTAGACGGAGGCATAATCGAGTTTAATACCCAGATTAGTACACCAGGTTTTTACCTCGCCGGCTATGAAATTAGAGCCGTTGTTAGTGATGATGCTGTGTGGGACACCATAACGGTGCACAACACCGGATATGAAGTCTATCACCGGGCCGGACTCAGCCGTTCTGACCGGTTTAGCCTCTATCCACTTAGTGAATTTGTCCACCATAAGCAGCAGATATTTTTTCTTATGGCTTCCCCCTTTAAGGGGTCCAACCATATCCAGTCCCCAGACCGCGAAAGGCCAAGTGATGGGGATAGTCTGTAAGGCAGTTGGGGGCATGTGGCTTTGGTTGGCGAAGAGTTGGCATCCGACGCAGCGTTGGACGAGGTCCTGTGCGTCTGCTCGGGCTACCGGCCAATAAAACCCAGTACGGAAGGCCTTGCTAATAAGAGCCCGAGCTGCGGCGTGGTGTCCACCGAGACCGGCTTGAATTTCCGCTAGAAGCTGCCGCCCCTCTTCTTCGGAGATACATCTTTCAAGTACTCCGGTGGTACTTTTCTTGTAGAGCTCTCCGTCATGAACCTTGTAGGCCTTCGAGCGCCGGACAATGCGGCGAGCCTCATTCTGGTCATCGGGGAGCTCCTTCCTATTAATGTAGGCCAAGAAAGGTTCGGTCCATGGAGCAATTACTGCCATAATGAGATGGGCCGATGGTGTTACTTCGGTGGCTGAGCCCCCGATACTATCGGTGTGTTCGGGATTTGGAGTTGTATTCGGATCTGGACTATTGTTGCCGCCCTCCCCTTGCCACACCATAGATGGCTTGAAAAGCCTTTCCAGGAAGATGTTGGGTGGGACGGGGTCGCGCTTAGCGCCGATGCGAGCAAGGACGTCTGCCGCTTGGTTACTTTCTCGGGCGACGTGATGAAGTTCCAGCCCCTCGAACCGAGCCGACATTTTTAATACGACATTACGATAAGCTACCATCTTTGGATCTTTGTTGTCAAAGTCGCCGTTTATTTGAGATATGGCGAGGTTTGAGTCCCCGCGCACCTCCAGGCGTTGTATGCCAATGGATACGGCCATCCGAAGACCATGCAGTAGGGCCTCGTATTCGGCTGCGTTGTTAGAGTCTGTTTATAATATCTGGAGTACATACTGGACGACGTCTCCAGTGGGGGATGTTAACACGACTCCCGCTCCCAGCCCTGCCAACATTTTGGAGCCGTCAAAATACATAACCCAATTGGAATATGCGCCGTACTCTTTAGGGAGTTCGGCCTCTGTCCATTCGGCGATGAAGTCGGCCAGTACTTGGGATTTGATGGCTCGTCGTGGCTTGTATGTTATGTCGAATGGAAGTAGCTCTATGGCCCATTTGGCGATCCGTCCCGTGGCATCGCGGTTGTTTATTATGTCATTGAGTGGGACCTCAGAAGCCACCATACTTGAACACTCCCGGAAGTAGTGTCGTAGCTTGCGGGATGCCATGAAGACCGCGTATGCTATCTTTTGGTAGTGGGGGTACCGGGATTTGCATGGTGTGAGGACAGTTGATACGTAGTATACTGGTTTTTGGAGCGGAAATTTGTGTCCGTCCTATTCTCGTTCGACGACGAGCACGGCGCTCACCACCTGATGTGTTGCCGATATGTATAACAACATCGGCTCGCCCGTGTTTGGTGCGTCCAGAATTGGGTTGCTCGCTAGGAGGGCCTTTATTTCCTCCAGTCCGGCAGTCGCCGCGTCTGTCCATTCGAAGTTATCAGTGCGCCGTAAGAGGCGATAGATTAGTGCCTTTTCTCCTAGTCTGGCGATAAAGCGGCTTTGCGCTGCCACGCATCCAGCTAGTTTTTGGACCTGTTTGAGGTCTGTTGGTGTAGCCAACTGTGACAGAGCTCAGATTTTAGCTGGATTTGCTTCGATTCCTCTATTGGAAACGATGAAGCCCAGCAGTTTTCCAGCGGGGACGCCGAAGACACACTTTTCCGGGTTGAGCTTAATGTCATACGCCCGGAGGTTGTCGAATGTAAGACGTAAGTCGTCTATTAGTGTTTCGACGTGCCTAGTTTTGATGACGACGTCATCGACGTAAGCTTCTACCGTTTTGCCGATCTATTTCTCCAGGCATGTTTGAATCATGCGTTGGTATGTGGCGCCGACGTTCTTGAGCCCAAAGGGCATGGTGTTGAAGCAGAATGGCCCATATGGGGTGATAAATGCTGTTGCGGCTTGATCAGCCTCCTTCATTTTGATTTGATGGTATCCGGAATATGCATCGAGGAAACACAGTGAGTCGTGTCCTGCAGTGGCGTCGATGATTTGATCAATGCGGGGGATGGGGAAGGGATCCTTAGGGCAAGCCTTGTTGAGGTCTTTGAAATCGACACACCAGCGCCAGGATTTGTCCTTCTTTGGTACCATCACCAGGTTTGCCAGCCAGTCCGGATGTTTGATTTCTCTAATGAATCCGGCCTCGATGAGCTTGGCCAGCTCCCCCCATGGCTTGTCGCTTGGGTCCGGAAAAGCGCCACAGTGTTTGCTTAACCGGTTTAAATCCCTTTAATATGTTGAGGCTATGTTCGGCCAGCTCGTGTGGGATCCCTGGCATATCTGAAGGGTGCCAGGCGAATATGTCCCAGTTTTCGCGCAGGAATTCTCGTAGTGCAGTGTCAACTGTTGGGTTTAGTTGAGCTCCGATAGATGCTGTCTTCTTGGGGTCCGTTGGGTGGACCTGGAATTTGACTATTTCTTCTGCTGGTTTGAAGGAGGTGGATTTAGGGCGTTTGTCGAGGATCACGTCGTCCCTGTCCACCGTGGAGTGTAGTGCGGTTAATTCTTCGGCCGCGAGGGCTTCGGATAGCGCCTCCAGGGCCAGGGATGCGGTTTTGTTTTCAGCGCGGAGTGCTATGTCCGGATCACTGACGAGAGTGATTATACCGTTTGGTCCGGGCATTTTGAGCTTCATATACCCGTAATGGGGTATGGCCTGGAAGTGTGTAAAAGCATCCCGCCCCAACAGGGCGTGATATCCGCTGCTGAAAGGGGCCACTTGGAAAGTTATTTCTTCGGACCGATAGTTCTCCGGCGTGCCGAATACTACGTCAAGTGTGATTTTGCCCGCGCACCGCGCCTCCCGACTGGGAATAATTCCTCGGAAGGTTGTGTTACTTTGCTTGATGCGGCTCTTGTCTATTTCCATTTTATGGAGTGTGTCCTCATAAATGAGGTTTAGTTCGCTGCCGCCGTCCATGAGGACCTTGGTAAGTCGAAACCCGTCCACGATGGGATTGAGGACTAACGCGGCTGGCGCTCATACTGTTCTGTACTTTGGCTCATCACTGGCGTTGAATGTTATAGCCGTGTCATTCCAGGGGTTTATTGCAGCAATTTGGCAGACTTCGGCGAGCTTGCGAAGTGCCCTTTTGTGCTTGTTGTTTGAAGCAAATTACTCAAAGACCGTCAATACTCTTGAGTTATTGTCTTCTGGGGGATGCCGTTCTGGGTCGTCCTTGATAAGGATGTCCTCGCCGCTCTTGGCTACCTGTCGTAGTATCCAGCATGCTCTAAGGCTGTGGGTTGCCACGGTATCTGGTGTTGTATGTATTTTGCATGGGCCATCGAGCCACCCCTCCAGAACGGTGCCGTGCCGCATAGCGGTTTTGTGCTTCTTGACTGTTGGACTGGGCGTGCCACGAGGGTGCGCCCTTTTCGCCTGTAGGGGGAGTTGTGTTGGGACCGACGGTTCCCAGCGAGTTGCCTGAGTTTTCCAGGCGCTCTCCATCGCGCTGTACTTTTGTACGATGGTTGCTAAGTCAGCGAATTTCAGTTTGCGGTGGCGGTTGGTGGCGTTGAGGATTCCTTCGTCCGCGAAATTGTTGCAGAACACTGATATTGCGTCCTCGTCACGACAATCTTTTACCTTGTCCTTGACAAGGAGGAATCTGGCCCAGAAGTGATGGACCGTTTCCTGAGACTGCTATTTTATGCTCATGAGAGCATCAATGTCCGGGTGGGTGGGTGGGATTAGATCCGAACCCCGACCTAACCGATTATCCGGAGTCTGACGACGTTCCGGGCTTAACAGTCCAGGTTCCGGAGTATCTTCTGATTGTTTAGGACCGCCGTCCGATGCTATGTTCGGAGGGCTGGTCGCATCCTTTCGCGGGTGAGTATCCGGCTCTTCCTGAACGGCGATCCGAACATAGTCCGTCTTTGATATAGAAGAAGACTCGCAGTCCTGCTCCACGACTACCGCAATTTGGTGGGTGACCGGTGGGGCCTTGATTTCTCCTTGACCGGTTTTAGGCCCGATCCGATCGTAGTCTGTGGCGATTCCCAAAGCGGCGATGCGATCTAGGAGTTCGTTCAAAGACGAAAACTCTGCCGGATCCATTTGCTTGGAGTGCTCGGAGTTGATGTGAAGGGGGTTTTCGATGGCCCGAGAGGTCATCGTCGGCTCAACGGCCGAGCGGGCGATCATAGTAAAGCCGCCCAGCCGGAGGGTTTGGCCTGGGGCCAGAGCTCCCCCGGAGGTGATGTTGTGTTTAAGGACAAGGTGAGCCATCGAGCCTTTCGTCGACGGCACAATGGAACTCTCAATGAAAGCACCAATGTCGGTGTCAAAACCGGCGGATCTCGGGTAGGGGGTCCCGAACTGTGCGTCTAGGATCGATGGTAACAGGAGAAGGGGGACACGATGTTTTACCCAGGTTCGGGCCCTCTCTATGGAGGTAATACCCTACTTCCTGCTTGATTGATCTTGATGAATATGAGTATTACAAGAGTTGATCTACCACGAGATCGTAATGGCTAAACCCTAGAAGCCTAGCCTGTATGACTATGGTAATGAATATATACTTTCCGGACTAACCCCTCCGGTTTATATAGACACGGGGGGGGGGGGGGATCTAGGGTTACATGGAGTCGGTTACATAAGAAGGAATCTTCATAGTCGGTCGCCAAGCTTGCCCTCCACGCCAAGTAGAGTCCAATCCGGACACGGGTACAGTCTTCGGCCTTCATGTGTTCACAGCCCATCAGTCCGGCCCAGTGGATAACAGACCGGACCCCCGAGGACCCCTTAGTCCAGGACTCCCTCACCTGGGGGGTGCTCCGAGGAGATCACAAGCCACCAGGGCGCGCAAGGAGGCCCAAGCGCGCGCTGGTGGGTTGTGCCCACCTCGGGTGCCCCCGGACCGCCTCTTTGATCTATAAATACCCCAATATTCCCAAAACCCTAGGGAGTCGACGAAATATTGATCCAGCCGCTGCAGAGTACAGAACCACTAGATCCATTCTAGACACCATCTCGGATGGGGTTCACCACCTCCATTGGTGCCTCTCCGATGATGCGTGAGTAGTTCTTTATATACCTTCGGGGTCCGTAGTTAGTAGCTAGATGGCTTTCTCTCTCTCGCTGAATTCTCAATACAATGGTCTCTTGGAGATCCATATGATGTAACTCTTTTGCGATGTGTTTGTTGGGATCGATGAACTTTGAGTTTATGATCAGATCTATCTTTTTATATCCATGAAAGTTATTTGAATTTCTTTGATCTCTTATATGCATGATTGCTTATAACCTCGTATTTCTTCTCCGATATTTGGGTTTTGTTTGGCCAACTTGATCTATTTATCTTGCAATGGGAAGAGTTGCTTTGTAGTGGGTTCGATCTTACGGTGCTTGATCCCAGGGACAGAAGGGGAATCGACACGTATGTATAGTTGCTATTATGGATAAAACGATGGGGTCTGTCTCTACATAGATAGATCTTCTCTACATCATGTCATCGTTCTTATTGCATTACTCCGTTTCTCCATGAACTTAATACACTAGATGCATGCTGGATAGCGGTCGATGTGTGGAGTAATAGTAGTAGATGCAGGCAGGAGTCGGTCTACTAATCTTGGACGTGATGCCTATATAATGATCATTGCCTGGATATCGTCATTAGTATTTGAAGTTTTGTCAATTGCCAAATAGTAATTTGTTCACCCACCGTTTGCTATTTTTCTCGAGAGAAGCCACTAGTGAAACGTACGGCCCCCGGGTCTCGTTCTCATATTATTTGCCTTTGCGATCTACTTTTCCTTTGCATTTATTTTCAGATCTATTAAACCAAAAATACCTTGCTGCAATTTATTCTTATTTTATTTGGGTTCGATCTATCAATCTACTACAATTTTATCTCACGTCTGTTTGCCTACCTTGAGGCGCCATACCCGAAAGGGATTGACAACCCCTTTTAGACATCGGGTTTCGAGGATTTGTTATCTGTGTGCAGGGGCTGTTTACGTTGTGTTGCTTGGTTCTCCTACTGGTTCAATAACCTTGGTTTCATATCTGAGGGAAATACCTACCACCGCTGTGCTGCATCATCCCTTCCTCTTTGGGGAAATACCGACGTAGCTTCAAGCGACATCAAAAGGAATATCTGGCGCCGTTGCCGGGGAGGATAAAGTCAAGATAGTCTCCCGGCCACGTGCCAATTTCTGGCGCCATTGCCGGGGAGGATCTTAAACATATAGCAGGTTCCTAATCACAAATCTCATCTCCTCGCAATTTACATTATTTGCCATTTGCCCCTCATTTTCCTCTCCCCCACTTCACAAAAATTTGCCGTTTTATTCGCACTCTTTATCGTTCGCCGTTTTCTTGTCAGATCTTATGTTTGCTTGTGTTGACATGTGCCTTCTATTTGCTTGCATCTTTGCTTGCTAAAAATCTATTGATATGGATCCTCATCCACTTGCTAATCTTTTTAAAAGATCCAATTATGATGAACCAATTGCTAGTGACTTGAGTTCTCTAGATTATCTTTATGAAGTTTTGCTTGAGATCCGTGAATCTGAAAATTGCGATGAAGTGCTAAAAGAGGAAATTTATGAAGCGATTCACGATAGATTCCTGAATGAAAGGCATGATTGCAATGGTGTTATTATAAATTCTATTAATGTCAATTGTGCTAATAATATGCAAAACCCCAAGCTTGGGGATGCTAATTTTGCTATGTCCACTACTTGTTGCAGTGATCATGATTGGGGTGATGATTCTTATGATCTTAAAATTTTATTTAAACCTCATGATGAATATGCTTGCGATAATATTAAAAGTGGGTTTGGAAGAGAGTCAACTTTAGGTAAAAATAATCCCACATATTTGGAGAATGTTTAATCTTATGGAATTTTTGATGAAAGTGGGCTTGGAGAGGTCATGACTTTATTTGATGACAATCCCGCTATTTTGGAAGAGTGTCAACTTTGCATGCATATGGATCATATAGAGAATATGTTATGTGATAGATATATTGTTGAATTTGAGTATGACCCCACATGTAATTATTATGAGAGAGGAAAATATGGTTGTAGAAATTGTCATGTTACTAGCTAGATTACCTCTTGTTATGTTGAGATCGTCAATGTTTTTTTTCCTCTTCTTTGAATGTGCTAGTTTTTGCTCACCATGATAATTTGTTTGCTTATAAAATGCCTATGCATAGGAAGTATGTTAGACTTAAACTTGTTTTTCACATGCTGCATGATGCTCTCTTTTCAATTGCTATCTTTCATGTGAGCATCATTAAAAATTATCAAATGCATAGCTAGGGGCATAAAATGATAGCGCTTGTTGGGAGGCAACCCAATGAATAAAATTTATTTTTGCCTTTTGCTTTATGTTCTTGAGTGTTTGCACAATTATGCTTCTATTATGATTGTGTTTTTTGTGTTTTAATTAGTGTTTGTGCCAAGTAAAGCCTTTAGGATCTTCTTGGGTGATAGTTGTTTGATCTTGCTGAAAAAACAGAAACTTTTGTGCTCAGAAAAAAATTCTCATTTTTTACCAGAGCGTGATGAAATACCAATTCTTTTTGAAGAAGATTAATATACAAATTTCTCAGTTCGTCCTAATTTTTCAGAATTATTGGAGTTCCAGAAGTTTTCTAAATAGTCAGATTGCTACAGACTATTCTATTTTGACAGATTATGCTTTCTTTGCATTGTGTGCTTATATTGATGGCTCTATGGTTTTCTTTGATGAGTTTTTGCCATAGAAATGTTGGAATATAGTAGATATAATTTAAAAATAAATTATGAATTGGTTTGGTACAGTACTTATAGTAGTGATTTGTTTTCTTACACTAACGGATCTGAAGAAGGTTTTGTTGAGTTTTGTGTGATTGAAGTTTTCCAGTTTTGGGTTATCTTACGATGGATGAAGGAATTAGGAGTAGAAGAGCCTAAGCTTGGGGATGCCCTGGCATCCCAAGCTATTATGCAAAAATGATCAACCAACTAAGCTTGGGGATGCCCCCGAGTGGCATCCCCTCTTTCTTCTAATGACGATCGGTATTTTACTCGAAACTACATTTTTATTCGTCACATACTATGTGTTTTTCTTGGAGCGTCTTGTATGATACGAGTCTTTGCTTGTTTTATTTTGTGTTTTAAGTCTTGATTCCTTGCTGGACACACCTATTTGAGAGAGCCAAAATTATGTCATGACTTGTTAGAATTGCTCTCTATGCTTCACTTCAATTTTTATGAGCTAAGGACTTGCTCTAGTGCTTCATTTATATCTTTTTGAGCACGGTGTGCTTTAGTATTTTGAAGAAATGCTCTCTTGCTTCACTTAGATTTATTTGATAGTTAGTAAAATTTTCAAGAAATTCTCTCTTGCTTCACTTAAATTAATTTGAGAGAAATAAATATTATGATCATGATCTTCACTTATATTTGGTTGAGCTTATGAAAAGCAACACATGAAAATTAGTCCCAAAGTGATAGATATCCAAGAAGGATATAATAAAAACTTTGATGAAGATCATTGGACAAAATAAACTTGGTTCTTAGTTATAGTTTTGAGATATGATGATGTGATATGTGAGTTATGTTGATGAGTAATTGTGCTTTAGTAAGAATATTGGTGTTAAGGTTTGTGATTCCCTATGCAAGCACGAAAGTCAATAGTCATGCAATGAAATTATATCCTACTTGTGGTGCATTATTTGGTGTTAATTATGCTTAATGCTCGCTTATGAGATTATCCATTTCTTGGTTGGTCGCTTCTCAATATTTTGCTAGCCTTCATTTTGCACTAAGTACGATCTCTACTTGTGCATCCAAAAATCCTTTAAACCAGTTTTGCCACATGAGTCCACTATATCTACCTATATGTGGTATTCTTTTGCCGTTCTAAGCATATTTGTATGTGCCATCTCTAATTTTCAAAATAAACTTCTCTTTTGTGTGCTCGTTTCGCTCGCGGAGCGGTGAGGGGTGGCTAATATTTAACATGCTAGATGTGTTATTCTCAAGATGAGTGTTTATTCACTTGTCATTGCACGAGAGTAAGGCAAAGGTATTAGGGATGCCGAGTCCCAAAATGAAAAATGAATTTACTTTATGTTGTCAAATAATAAATTCCTTGGAAAGTGTTGGTATGGAAGGCACCCGTGGATACGGTTAGCCATGGAAAGTGAAAGTATGGTTGAAAAAGGAATAAACTTTAATTTCTGTTTGGGAACCGTCTATGATATATCTAGCATGGAAAGTTTTGGGAACTCTAAGTCATTTTCGTTGGTGGGATGGATACACCTCCCAAAATGTTTTTATCTCTAAGTTTTTCGCTTTGAGCTCTGGCACCTCTACAAATGCCTACTTCCCTCTGCGAAGGGCCTTTCTTTTACTTTATGCAATTTTTATTTTTGAATTTGAGCCTCCATCTTCTCTTACAAAAGCACCAACTAGGAGGCAATATGATCGTACTTGAGTATTGGGTGTAGCTAATATGCGAGTGTGTTTCATTAATGGATCAATGGTTGAGCATGATGGGCTAGGGATAACTTATTTTAGCGTTGGTATTTTGAAAGACATGGTTGCTTGTAGATATGCTTGAGTATTTAAATTATCATGTCAAAACTAGACTATTGCTTTGAACAATATAAAAGTCCAAATGTCCATGCTATAAAGAAAAGAAATATGATATGACATGTTAGGCAGCATTCCACATCAAAAATTCTGTTTTTATCACTTCCCTACTCGAGGACGAGTAGGAGTTAAGCTTGGGGATGCTGATACGTCTCCAACGTATCTATAATATTTTATTGTTCCATGCTGTTATATTATCAATCTTGGTTTTATAATCATTTTATAGTCATTTTATATCATTTTTTGGGTACTAACCTATTGACATAGTGCCAAGTGCGAGTTGTTGTTTTCTCCATGTTTTTACATCGCAGGAAATCAATATCAAATGGAGTCCAAACACAACGAAACTTTACGGAGATTTTTTTGGACCAGAAGGAACATAATGGGCCCTGGCTGTGCCTGGGGGGTTGCTACGAGGAGAGCACAACCCACCAGAGCGCGCCAGGAGGCCCAGGCACGCCCTGGTGGGTTGTGCCCACCTCAGGTACCCCCCGAACCACCTCTTTGCTCTATAAATACCCCAATATTCCCAAAACCCTAGGGGAGTCGACGAAATATTGATCCAGCCGCCGCAGAGTCCAGAACCACCAGATCCAATCTAGACACCATCTCGGATGGGGTTCACCACCTCCATTGGTGCCTTTCCGATGATGCGTGAGTAGTTCTTTGTAGACCTTCGGGTCCGTAGTTAGTAGCTAGATGGCTTTCTCTCTCTCGCTGAATTCTCAATACAATGGTCTCTTGGAGATCCATATGATGTAACTCTTTTGCGGTGTGTTTGTTGGGATCGATGAACTTTGAGTTTATGATCAGATCTATCTTTTTATATCCATGAAAGTTATTTGAGTTTCTTTGATCTCTTATATGCATGATTGCTTATAGCCTCGTATTTCTTCTCCGATATTTGGGTTTTGTTTAGCCAACTTGATCTATTTATCTTGCAATGGGAAGAGGTGCTTTGTAGTGGGTTCGATCTTACGGTGCTTGATCCCAGTGACAGAAGGGGAACCGACACGTATGTATCGTTGCTACTAAGGATAGAACGATGGGGTCTATCTCTACATAGATAGATCTTGTCTACATCATGTCATCGTTCTTATTGCATTACTCCATTTCTCCACGAACTTAATACACAGATGCAAGCTAGATAGCGGTCGATGTGTGGAGTACTAGTAGTAGATGCAGGCAGGAGTCGGTCTACTAATCTTGGACGTGATGCCTATATAATGATCATTGCCTGGATATCGTCATGAGTATTTGAAGTTCTATCAATTGCCCAACAGTAATTTGTTCACCCACTGTTTGCTATTTTTCTCGAGAGAAGCCACTAGTGAAACCTACGACCCCCGGGTCTCTTTCTCATATTATTTGCCTTTGCGATCTACTTTTCCTTTGCATTTATTTCCAGATCTATTAAACCAAAAATACAAAAATACCTTGCTGCAATTTATTCTTATTTTATTTGGCGTTCGATCTATCAATCTACTACAATTTTATCTCACGTGTGTTTGCCTATCTTGAGGCGCCGTACCCGAAAGGGATTGACAACCCCTTTTACACGTAGGGTTGCGAGGATTTGTTATCTGTGTGCAGGGGCTATTTATGTTGTGTGGCTTGGTTCTCCTACTGGTTCGGTAACCTTGGTTTCATATCTGAGGGAAATACCTACCGCCGCTGTGCTGGTTCGATAACCTCTTTGGGGAAATACCGACGTAGCTTCAAGCGACATCAGCCCCGGCTCAACAGACCAGCCCGCCGGCAGGAAGGGGATGGGATTCACCGGAAAGTTCGCCATGGTGGTGGCAACAACGGAGCGAGCAGCGTGGTTGGGGGGTGCAGTGGGAGCGGTGGGCGGTGGTAGAGGAGCTAGAGCAGAGTGCTCTGTTCCATTGGGAAGCAGGGTAGGCAGGGAGGGGGAATGCGAGTCGTTCGGGGTGGACGGGAGGGTTTTTGGTCGCCACTGCCACTGTTGAGCCTGGCGACCCCGCCAGCAAGAGGGAGCCAGGTGTCCATAGTGACCACAGATATTGCATCGGACGGCTGAGGCAGGGCGGCTGATCGGTCGAATGAGAGGGCAAGGGCGAGTCATTGAAGGAAGTCTATTGATTTGCTGCCCATCGCAGGCTGATATGACCGGACTATGGAGATCATCAGTCATAAAAGAGTTACTTAAAGAAGCAGAGCTTTTTCGGGTAGGGCAATTAATGCATTTGTGTCCCAGAGCCGAGCAATTTAGGCAGATAATCCGTGCCTGACAATTAATCTTATGATGGCCCCATTGTAAACATTTGGAGCAAAGTGTACCCCAAGAGTTGACAAGATCCGAGACTTCCTTTTGAGAATATCTCGCACGCAAAAAATTGGCAATATGAGGTTTTGATAATGAAGGGGGCGAAGATTTGTGCACGGGGGCATACCTTAGGGCGGAGGTAAGGAAACGTTGAGGTAATTTAGGATATGCCAAATTGGTGGAAAACCGGAAACTGCCAATCGCAATTGAATGCTCAGAATATTCCATTTGCTGTGAGGAACATTGCATGTCCCCATGCAAGGGATCCGTAATGATCGTATCGCTTGTCAGCTGAGGCACACTCGAGGGAAGCGATGAGGAACATGAAGCTTCATTAATGTTTTTATCATGAAAATATGGAGGCTATAGGGATTAGATCAAACTTACTCAACTCCTTGGAAGAATCACTACCCATAGTCATATCCTTGAAAATTGGTTTGCTATACCGCAGGGCCATAGGGGTGCGGCTAGCAATGGGCTCAAGCCGTTCATCCGCATGCCATTGCTTATCAAAATGCTTGTAACCATTGAAACGGCCATTGAACACGTGAAAATGACAGATGAAATCCGACCAAATGCGATCTTTGAGGCCATGAATGAAATGACCCACTAATACGTCCATTTTGCATCATGTTTTCTTACTTTTATTTACAATGTTTTTATCCATAATAATGCTTTTTGGAGTAATTCTAATGCCTTTTCTCTCATAATTTGCAAGGTACACACCAAGAGGGAGGATTCTGGCAGCTGGAAATCTGACCTGGAAAAGCTACGCCAGGCCACCTATTCTGCACAACTCCAAACAAGCTGAAACTTCACGGAGATTTTTTATGGATTATTTAAGAATTATTGGAGCAAATAACTACCAGAGGGGGCCCACCAGGTGGGCACAACCCACCTGGGCACGCCAGGGAGCCCAGGCGCGCCCTGGTGGGTTGTGCCCTCCTCGGCCCACCTCCGGTGCCCATCTTTTGGTATATAAGTCATTTTGACCAAGAAAAAATAAGAGGAGGGCTTTTGGGATGAAGCATCGCCGCCTCGAGGCGGAACTTGGGCAGGAGCACTTTTGCCCTCTGATGGAGCGATTCCGCCGGGGGAACTTCCCTCCCAGAGGGGGAAATCATCGTCATGATCATCACCAAGAACTCTCCCATCTTGGGGAGGGCAATCTCCATCAACATCTTTAACAACACCATCTCCTCTCAAACCCTAGTTCATCTCTTGTGTTCAATCTTGTTACCGGAACTATAGATTGGTACTTGTGCGTGACTAGTAGTGTTGATTACATCTTGTAGTTGATTACTATATTGTTTATTTGGTGGAAGATTATATGTTCAGATCCAATATGCTATTTAATACTCCTCTTATCATGCATGTTTACAATTTGTGAGTAGTTACCTTTGTTCTTGAGGTCACGGGAGAAATCATGTTGCAAGTAATCATGTAAATTTGGTATGTGTTCGGTATTTTGATAGTATGTATGTTGTGATTCCCTTAGTGGTGTCATGTGAACGTCGACTACATGACACTTCACCATATTTGGGCCTAAGGTAATGCATTGTGGAGTAGCAATTTGATGATGGGTTGCGAGAGTGACAAAAACTTAAACCCCAGTTTATGCGCTATTCCGTAAGGGACCGATTGGATCCAAAAGTTTAATGCTATGGTTAGAATTTATTCTTAATACTTTTCTCGTAGTTGCAGATGCTTGCCGGAGGGTTAATCATAAGTAGGAGGTTTGTTCAAGTAAGAACAGCATGTAAGGACCGGTCCACCCACATATCAAATTATCAAAGTACACGAATTAAACCAACATGATGAAAGTGACTAGATGAAATTCCCGTGTACCCTCAACAACGCTTTGCTTATCATAAGAGACCGTTTTTGCCTGTCCTTTGCCTCAAGAGGATTGGTCTACCTTGCTACACTTTTTTTACTACTATCGTTACTTTCTCGTTACAAATTATCTTGCTATCAAACTACGCTGCTACTTAGAATTTCAGGACTTGCGGACATTACCTTACTGGAAACCACTTGTCATTTCCTTCTGCTCCTCGTTGGGTTAGACACTCTTACTTATCGAAAATATCTACAATTGATCCCCTATACTTGTGGGTCATCATCCACTTTGTTACCAGCCACAGAGAAACGAAAGGATCTATCACAGAGCTTAGAAACCTTAAATCCCTTTGGATGTCCTCCAATGCAACATTGCAAAGCCACACCCATAGATTCCCCCAAGAGGGAAATGAAGCTAAGGAGAAACAAACCACCAAGAAAAATTCCTTGGTGCTGCGAGATGGTGGGAAATGGACCGTTTCTCCAAATCGTCGACGTACCTGATCTGCAACAACCAGGCCAGGCTTGAAATTCCAATGCAAAAGGCCATCCATGATGATAATTAGGATCTAGATCCATGGTTGGTGGAGAGCAGGTGGGAGGAGGGGATAGGAGAGGAGGAGAGCCATAGGACGAGATAATATTGTGGTTTGCATCACTTAAGCAAACATGTAGAGTCTTGAAGCTTTTTCTAATGCTTGTCCTTTGTACCTTAAGGGGTCCACATCTCCATCCATCTTCTTGCCTAGGTTGAACTTTTCTCGAAATATACTTGAGGAAAACATTAGTCCAACAAATGTATGTGTACATGAATTACCAAAACCACCAAGGGAGCAAATGCGCTTTCAATCTCCACCTTCTTGGTATTGATGACTGATACGTCTCCAACGTATCTATAATGTTTGATTGTTCCATGCTATTTTATTATCAATATTGGATGTTTTATAATCATTTTATAGTCATTTTATATCATTTTTTGTACTAACCTATTGACATAGTGCCTAGTGCCAGTTGCTATTTTTTCCATGTTTTTACATCGCAGAAAATCCTTATCAAACGGAGTCCAAATGCCACGAAACTTTACGGAGATTTTTTATGGACCAAAAGGAAGATATTGGGCCCTGGTTGCACCTGGGCGGAGTTCTGAGGAGGGGACAACCCACCAGGGTGCGCAGGAGGCCCAGGCGCGCCCAGGTGGGTTGTGCCCACCTCAGGTGCCCCCGGACCGCCTCTTTCCTCTGTAAATACCCCAATATTCCAGAAACCCTAGAAGCATCGCCGAAATATTCATCCAGCCGCCGCAGACTCCAGAACCACCAGATCCAATCTAGACACCATCTCGGATGGGGTTCACCACCTCCATTGGTGCCTCTCCGATGATGCGTGAGTAGTTCTTTGTAGACCTTCGGGTCTTTAGTAAGTAGCTAGATGGCTTTCTCTCTCTCACTGAATTCTCAATACAATGGTCTCTTGGAGATCCATATGATGTAACTCTTTTTGCGGTGTGTTTGTTGGGATCTGATGAACTTTGAGTTTATGATCAGTCATATCTTTTTATATCCATGAATGTTATTTGAGTTTCTTTGATCTCTTATATGCATGATCTCTTATAGCCTCGTATTTCTTCTCCGATATTTGGGTTTTGTTTGGCCAACTTGATCTATTTATCTTGCAATGGGAAGAGGTGCCCGGTAGTGGGTTCGATCTTACGGTGCTTGATCCTAGTTACAGAAAGGGAACCGACACATATGTATCGTTGCTACTAAGGATAAAAAGATCAGATCTATATATACCGCAATAGATAAATGGATCTTGTCTACGTCATGTCATCATTCTTATTGCATTACTCCATTTTTCCATGGACTTAATGCACTAGATGCATGCTGGATAGCGGTCGATGTGTGGAGTAATAGTACTAGATGCAGGCAGGAGTCGGTCTACTAATCTTGGACGTGATGCCTATGTAATGATCATTGCCTGGATATCGTCATAATTATTTGAGGTTCTATCAATTGCCCAACAGTAATTTGTTTAGCCACCGTTTTCTATCTTTCTCGAGAGAAGCCACTAGTGAAACCTACGCCCCCCGGTTCTTCTTTCTCATATATTTGCTTGCGATCTACTTTTCCTTTGCATTTTTATTCAGATCTATTAAACCAAAAATACCTTGCTGCAATTTTTCCTTATTTATTTTATTTGGCGTTCGATCTATCAATTTGCTACAAAATTATCTCACGTCCGTTTGCCCATCTTCAGGCGGCGTACCCCGAAAGGGATTGACAACCCCTTTAACACGTCGGGTTGCGAGGATTTGTTATCTGTGTGGAGGGGCTGTTTACGTTGTGTTGCTTGGTTCTCCTACTGGTTCGATAACCTTGGTTTCATATATGAGGGAAATACCTACCGCCGCTGTGCTGCATCATCCCTTCCTCTTTGGGGAAAAAACCGACGTAGCTTCAAGCGACATCAAAAGGAATTTCTAGCGCCGTTGCCGGGGAAGATCTTCAACATATACCAGGTTCCTAATCACAAATCTCATCTCCTCGCAATTTACATTATTTTCCATTTGCCTCTCGTTTTCCTCTCCCCCACTTCACAAAATTTGCCGTTTCATTCGCAATTTTTTGCGTTTGCCTTTTTTTCGTCAGATCTCATGTTTGCTTGTGTTGCCATGTGCCTTCTATTTGCTTGCATCTTTGCTTGCTAAAAATATATTGTTATGGATCCTCGTCTACTTGCTAATCTTTTCAAAAGATCCAATTACGATGAACCGATTGCTAGTGATTTGAGTGCACTAAATTATCTTTATGAAGTTTTGCTTGAGAATCGTGAATCTGAAAATTGTGATGAAGAAATGTATGAAGTTATGCATGATAGCTCCTTGAATGAAAAGCATGATTGCAATGATTTTACTATAAATTCTATTGATGTCACTTGTGCTAATAATATGCAAAACCCCAAGTTTGGGGATGCTAATTTTGCTATGTCCACTACTTGTTGCAATGATCATGATTGGGGTGATTCTTTTTATGATCTTGAAAATTTATTTAAGTCTCATGATCATGATTGGGGTGATTATCATCAAATATTAAAAGTGGGTTTGGAAGAGTGTCAACTTTAGCTAAAAATAATCCCACCTATTTGGAGAGTGTTCAATCTTATGAAATTTTTGATGAAAGTGGGTTTGGAGAGGTCATGACTTTATTTGATGATAATCCCACTATTTTGGAAGAGTGTCAACTTTGCATGCATGTGGATCATAAAGAGAAAATTTTATATGATAGTTCTATTATTGAATTTGATTATGATCCTACATATAATTATTATGAGAGAGGAAAATATGGTTGTAGAAAATTTCATGTTATTAAATTTCCTCTCGTTGTGTTGAGATTGTCAATGTTTTATTCCTCTCCTTTGCATATGCTACATGTTCTTGTTTTGATACTTTGTTTTCCTATAAAATTCCTATGCATAGGAAGTATGTTAGACTTAAATGTGTCTGTCACATGTTTCATGATGCTCTCTTTGTGTTTCGATTATTATCTGTTGTGTGAGCATCGTTGAAATATTATGCCTAGCTAAGGGCGTAAAACTATAGCGCTTGTTGGGAGGCAACCCAATGAATAAATTTTCTTTTTTCTTTTTTCTTTATGTTCTTGTGTGTTTACACAATTATGCTACTGTTATGATTGTGTTTTTTGTGTTTTAATTAGTGTTTGTGACAAGTAGAACCAATAGGATCTTCTTGGGTGATAGTTGTTTGATCTTGCTGAAAAAGACAGAAACTCAGCACTCACGAAATTAATTCTCATTTTTTATCAGAAAAAGATTTTCCCCTGATTCTTTTTGCAGAAGATTAATATATAAATTGCTCAGGTCGTCCTATTTTTTCAAAAAAATTGGAGTCCCAGAAGTTTTCGTTTAAGTCAAATTGCTACAGACTGTTCTGTTTCGACAGATTCTGTTTTCTTTGTGTTGTGTGCTTATTTTGATGGCTCTATGGTTTTCTTTGATGAGTTTTTGCCATAGAAAAGTTGGAATACAGTAGGTATAATACAAAAACAAAATATGAATTGGTTTGACACAACACTTATAGTAGCGGTTTACTTTCTTTCACTAACGGATCTCACGGAGGTTTTGTTGAGTTTTGTGTGATTGAAGTTTTCAAGTTTTGGGTTATCTTACGATGGATGAAAGAAGGATAGAAGAGCCTAAGATTGGGGATGCCCCGGAATCCAAAGATATTTTCCAAGAATGAGCAACCAACTAAGCTTGGGGATGCTCCCCGAGTGGCATCCCCTCTTTCTTCTAACGACCATCGGTATTTTACTCGAGGCTATATTTTTATTCGTCACATAATATGTGTTTTGCTTGGAGCGTCTTATATGATATGAGTCTTTGCTTGTTTTATTTTGTGTTTTAAGTCATCAATCCTTGATGGACACACCTATTTGTGAGAGCCAAAATTATGACATGACTTGTTAGAATTGCTCTCTATGCTTCATTTAAATTTTTTTGAGAATTGGACTTGCTCTAGTGCTTCACTTATATCTTTTGAGCACGGTGTGCTTAGTATTTTTGAAGAAAATGCTCTATTGCTTCACTTAGACTTATTTTAGAGTTAGTTAAATTTTGAAGAAATTCTCTCTTGCTTCACTTAAATTATTTTCAGAGAAAGAAAAATTGTTATGCTCATGATCTTCACTTATATTTGTTTGAGCTTATGAAAAGCAACACATGAAAATTAGTCCCAAAGTGATAGATATCCTAGAAGGATAAAGATAAACAAAGTGTGTCATGAAGATCATTGGACAAAATAAGCTTGATTCTTGGTAATAGTTTTAAGATATGATGATGTGATATGTGAGTTATGTTGATGAGTAATTGTGCTCTAGTAAGAATATTGGTGTTAAGCTTTGTGATTCCCTATGCATGCACGAAAGTCAATAATCATGCAATGAAAATTATATCCTGCTTGTTGTTCATTATTCGGTGTTAATTATGCTTAATGTTTGCTTATGAGATTATTCGTTTCCTGGTCGGTCGCTTCCCAATCTTTTTGCTAGCCTTCATTTTGCACTAAGTATGACCTCTACTTGTGCATCCAAAATCCTTTAAACCAGTTTTGCCACATGAGTCCACTATATCTACCTATATGCGGTATTCTTTTGCCGTTCTAAGCAAATTTGCATGTGCCATCTCCAATTTTCAAAATAAACTTCTCTTTTGTGTGTTTGTTTCGCTCGCGGAGCGGTTTAGGGTGGCTAATATTTTCCATGCTAGATGTGTTATTCTCAAGATGAGTGTTTATTCACTTGTCATTGCACGAGAGTAAGACAAAGGTATTAGGGATGACCAGTCCCGAAATGCAAACAATTGAATTTACTTTATGTTGTCAAATAATAAGTTCCTTGGAAAGTGTTGGTATGGAGGGCAACTGTCGATACGGCTAGCCATGGAAAGTGAATGTATGGTGGAAAAAGGAATAAACTTTATTTTCTGTTTGGGAACTGCCTATGGCATATCTAGCATGAAAAGTGTTCGGAACTCTGAGTCATTTTCGTTGGTGGGATGGATACACCTCCCAAAAAATTTTATCTCTAAGTTTTTCGCTTTGAGCTCTGGCACCTCTACAAATGCCTACTTCCCTCTATGAAGGGCCTTTCTTTTACTTTATGCAATTTTTATTTTTGAAATTTGAGTCTCCATCTTCTCTTATAAAAGCACCAACTAGGAGGCAATATGATCGTACTTAAGTATTGGGTGTAGCTAATATTCGAGTGTGTTTCATGAATGGATCAATGTTTGAGCATGATGGGCTAGGGATAACTTATTTTAGCGTTGATATTTTGAAAGACATGGTTGCTTGTTGATATGCTTGAGTATTTAAATTATTATGTCAAAACTAGACTATTGCTTTGAATCACATAAAAGTCCAAATGTCCATGCTATAAAGAAAAGAATATGATATGACATGATAGACAACACTCCACATCAAAAATTCTGTTTTTATCACTTACCTACTCGAGGACGAGCAGGAGTTAAGCTCGGGGATGCTGATACGTCTCCAACGTATCTATAATTTTTGATTGTTCCATGTTGTTTTATTATCGATCTTGGATGTTTTATAATCATTTCATACTCATTTTATATCATTTTTTGGTACTAACCTATTGACATAGTGCCAAGTGCGAGTTGCTGTTTTTTCCATGTTTTTTACATCATGGAAAATCCTTATCAAACGGAGTCCAAATGCTACGAATCTTTACGGAGATTTTTTATGCACCAGAAGGAAGATATTGGGCCCTGGTTGCACCTGGGGGAGTCCCGAGGAGGGGACAACCCACCAAGGCGCGTCAGGAGCCCAGGCGCGCCCTGGTGGGTTGTGCCCACCTCGGGTGCCCCCCGGACCGCCTCTTTGCTCTATAAATACCCCAATATTCCAGAACCCTAGAAGGGTCGACGAAATATACATCCAGCCTCCGTAGACTCCAGAACCACCAGATCCAATCTAGACACCATCTCGGATGGGGTTCACCACCTCCATTAGTGCCTCTCCGATGATGCGTGAGTAGTTCTTTGTAGACCTTCGGGTCCGTAGTTAGTAGCTAGATGGCTTTCTCTCTCTCACTGAATTCTCAATATAATGGTCTCTTGGATATCCATATGATGTAACTCTTTTTGCAGTGTGTTTGTTGGGATCTGATGAACTTTGAGTTTATGATCAGTCATATCTTTTTATATCCATGAAAGTTATTTGAGTGTCTTTGATCTCTTATATGCATGATCTCTTATAGCCTCGTATTTCTTCTCCGATATTTGGGTTTTGTTTGGCCAACTTAATCTATTTATCTTGCAATGGGAAGAGGTGCCCGGTAGTGGGTTCGATCTTACGGTGCTTGATCCTAGTGACAGAAAGGGAGCCGACACGTATGTATCGTTGCTACTAAGGATAAAAAGATGAGATCTATATATACCGAATAGATAAACGGATCTTGTCTATGTCATGTTATCATTCTTATTGCATTACTCCATTTTTCCATGAACTTAATGCACTAGATGCATGCTGGATAGCGGTCGATGTGTGGAGTAATAGTAGTAGATGCAGGCAGGAGTCGGTCTACTAATCTTGGACGTGATGCCTATGTGATGATCATTGCCTGGATATTGTCATAATTATTTGAGGTTGTATCAATTGCGCAACAGTAATTTGTTTACCCACCGTTTGCTATCTTTCTCGAAAGAAGCCACTAGTAAAACCTACGGCCCCCGGATATTCTTTCTCATATATTTGCTTGCGATCTACTTTTCCTTTGCATTTTTATTCAGATCTATTAAACCAAAAATACAAAAATACCTTGCTGCAATTTTTCCTTATTTATTTTATTTGGCGCTCGCTCTATCAATTCACTACAAAATTATCTCACGTCCGTTTGCCCATCTTCAGGCGCCGTACCCCGGAAGGGATTGACAACCCCTTTAACACGTCGGGTTGCGAGGATTTGTTATCGGGGTTGTTTACGTTCTGTTGCTTGGTTCTCCTACTGGTTCGATAACCTTGGTTTCATATCTGAAGGAAATACCTACCGCCGCTGTGCTGCATCATCCCTTCCTCTTTGGGGAAAAAACCAACGTAGCTTCAAGCGACATCAATGACAACTGATACGTCCATTTTGCACCATGTTTTCCTACTGTTATTTATTATTATTTTATGCATGATAATGCTTTTTGGAGTAATTCTAATGCCTTTTCTCTGATAATATGCAAGCTACACACGAAGAGGGAGAATTCCGACAACTGGAAATCTGTACCTGGAAAAGCTACGTCAGGCTACCTATTCTGCACAACTCCAAACAAGCTGAAACTTTACGAAGAATTTTTATGGAATATATGAAGAATATTGGAGCAAATAAGTACCAGAGGGGGCCCACCGGGTGGGCACAACCCACCTGGGCGCGCCAGGGAGCCCAGGCGCGCCGTGGTGGGTTGTGCTCACCCAGGCCCACCACTGGTGCCCATCTTCTCGTATATAGGTCATTTTGACCTAGAAAAAATAAGAAGAGGACTTTCGGGACAGAGCGCCGCCGTCTCGAGGCGGAACTTGGGCAGGAGCACTTTTGCCCTCCGGCGGAGCGATTCCACCGGGGGAACTTCCCTCCCGGAGGGGGAAATCATCATCATCATCACCAACAACTCTCCCATCTTGGGGAGGGCAATCTCCATCAACATCTTAAACAACACCATCTCATCTCAAACCCTATAGTTCATCTCTTGTGTTCAATCTTGTTACCGGAACTATAGATTGGTGCTTGTGGGTGACTAGTAGTGTTGATTACATCTTGTAGTTGATTACTATATGGTTTATTTGGTGGAATATTACATGTTCAGATCCATTATGATAATTAATACCCCGCTGATCTTGAGCATGATTATCATTTGTCAGTAGTTACTTTTGTTCTTGAGGTCACAGGAGAAATCATGTTGTAAGTAATCATGTGAACTTGATGTGTGTTCGATATTTTGATAGTATGTATGTTGTGATTCACTTAGTGGTGTCATGTGAACGTCGACTACATGACACTTCATCATATTTGGGCCTAAGGGAATGCATTGTGGAGTAGTAATTAGACGATGGGTTGCGAGAGAGATAGAAGCTTAAACCCCAGTTAATGTGCTATTCCGTAAGGGACCGATTGGATCCAAAAGTTTAATGCTATGGTTAGAATTTATTCTTAATACTTTTCTCGTAGTTGTGGATGCTTGTGAGAGGGTTAATCATAATTAGGTGGTTTGTTGAAGTGAGAACAACACCTAAGCACCGGTCCACCCACATATCAAATTATCAAAGTAGCGAACACAAATCGAATCAACATGATGAAGGTGACTAGTTGAAATTCCCGTGTACCCTCAAGAACCTTTGCTTACTATAAGAGACCGTTTTGTCCTGTCCTTTGCCTCAAAAGGATTGGGCTATCTTGCTGCACTTTTGCTACCATTATCATTACTTGCTCGTTACAAAATATCTTGCTATCAAACTACTCTGTTACTTACAATTTCAGCACTTGCAGACATTACGTGGCTGAAAACCACTTGTCATTTCCTTCTACTCCTCGTTGGGTTCAACACTCTTTACTTATCGATAAGAGCTACAATTAATCCCCTATACTTGTGGGTCATCAAGGCTATTTTCCGGCGCCGTTGCCGGGGAGTGAAGCGCCTTTGGTAAGTGAAATTTGGTAAGGAAACATTTATATAGTGTGCGGAAATTTACTGTCACTTGTTACTATGGAAAACAATCCTTTGAAGGGTGCGTTCGGGGTATCTTCACCTCGACCGGAACCACAATTAGCTACCCCTTAACCTACTGCACCTACTAATAATATTGAATATGAAATTCCTTCGGGTATGATAGAACAACTGCTAGCTAATCCTTATGCAAGAGATGGAACCGAACATCCTGATATGCACTTGATATATGTGGAACAAATTTGTGGATTGTTTAAGCTTGCAGGTTTACCCGAAGATGATGTTAAGAAGAAAGTTTTCCCTTTAATTATATTTGAAGGGAAAAGCATGGTCATGGTATAGGCTATGCGATGATATTGGATCTTGGAATTGGAATCGATTGAAATTGGAGTTCCACCAAAAAAATATGCCATGCATCTAGTTCATCGTGATCAAAATTACATATATAATTTTTTGCCTCGTGAAGGAGAAAGTATCACTCTAGCTTGGGGGAGGCAGAAGTCAATGTTGTATTCATGCCCCAATCATGAGCTCTCAAGAGAAATTATTATGCAGAATAGTTATGCTCGGCTTTCTCATAATGATCGATCCATGCTTGATACTTCTTGTGCTGGTTCTTTTATGAAGAAGACTACTGAATTTCGGTGGGATCTTTTGGAAAGAATTAAACGCAACTCTGAAGATTAGGAACTAGACGAAGGTAAAGAGTCAGGTATAAAGCTTAAGTATGATTGTGTTAAATCTTTTATGAATACCGATGCTTTTCAAAAGTTTAGCACTAGATATGGACTTGAATCTGAGATAGTAGCCTCCTTTTGTGAATCATTTACTACTCACGTTGATCTCCCTAAAGAGAAGTGGTTTAAATATCACCACCTATTAAAGAAGAAATTAAAGAACCGGTACTAGCTAAAGAAGAAACTATACTTTATAATGTTGATCGAGTTGTTCCTACTGCTTATATTGAGAAACCACCTTTCCCTATTAGGATAAAAGAACATGCTAAAGTTTCAACTATGGTCAATAAAAGTTATATTAGAATACCTAAACCCGATGAACAAATTAAACTACAACCTAGTGTTGCTATGGTTAAGGATCTCTTGGAAGAAAATGTAGATGGGCATGTTATTTACTTCTGTGAAGAAGTTGCTAGAATTGCCAAACCTGATAAAAAGAATAAACATAGACCTGTTGTTGGCATGCCCGTTGTCTCAGTTAAAATAGGATACCACTGTTATCATGGTTTATGTGGCATAGGTGCTAGCGTGAGTGCTATTCCTTATTCCTTATATCAAGAAATTATGAATGACATAGCTCCCGCAGAGATAGAAGACATATATGTTTCTATTAAACTTGCTAATAGAGATACCATTTCGCCAATTGGGATTGTTAGAGTTGTTGAAGTCTTGTGTGGAAAAATAAAATACCCTACTGATTTTCTTGTTTTGGTTCCCCACAAGATGACTTTTGTCCCATTATCTTTGGTAGACCTTTCTTGAACACCGTTAATGCTAAAATAGACTGTGAGAAACAAACTGTGGGTGTTAGTTTTGGTGATGAGTCTCATGAGTTTAATTTTTCCAAGGTTAGTAGAAAGCTTCATGAAAAAGAATTGCCTAGTAAGGTTGAAATAATTGGTCTTGCTTCTATTGCTGCGCCTCCTACTGATCCACTAGAACAATATTTGCTAGACCATGAAAATGATCTACATATGCATGAAAGAAATGAAATAGATAAGATTTTCTTTGAATAACGTCCTCTGCTTAAACACAATTTGCCTATTGAAACTCTAGGCGGTCCTCCTCCACCTAAAGGTGATCCTGTGTTTGAATTAAAACAATTGCCAGACACTTTGAAATATGCTTATCTTGATGAAAAGAAGATATATCCTGTTATTATTAGTGCTAACCTTTCAAAACATGAAGAAGAAATATTATTGAAAGTTCTAAGGAAGCACCGAGCTGCTATTGGATATACTCTTGATGATTTAAAGGGCATTAGTCCCACTCTATGTCAGCACAAGATTAATATAGAACCTGATGCTAAACCCGTTGTTGATCACCAACATCGGTTAAATCCGAAGATGAAAGAAGTGGTAAGAACGGAAATATTAAAACTTCTGGAAGCAGGTATAATCTATCCTATAGCTGATAGTAGATGGGTAAGTCCTGTTCATTGTGTTCCTAAGAAAGGAGGTATTACTGTTGTTCCAAATGATAAGAATAAACTTATTCCACAAAGAACTATTATATGCTATAGAATGGTAATTGATTTTAGAAAATTAAACAAAGCAACTAGAAAAGATCATTACCCTCTGCCTTTTGTTGATCAAATGCTAGAAAGATTATCTAAGCACACACAATTTTGCATCCTTGATGGATATTCTGCTTTTTCACAAATACCTGTTTCTCAACCTAATCAAGAAAAGATCACTTTCACTTGTCCCTTTGGAACTTATGCTTATAGACGTATGCCTTTTGGTTTATGCAATGCACCTGCTACCTTTCAAACATGTATGACTGCTATATTCTCTGACTTTTGTGATAAGATTGTTGAGGTTTTCATGGATGACTTCTCGGTTTATGGGAAGTCGTTTGATGATTGTTTAAGCAATCTTGATCGAGTTTTGCAGAGATGTGAACAAATAAATCTTGTCTTGAATTGGGAGAAGTGCCACTTTATGGTTAACGAAGGTATTGTCTTCAGTCATAGAATTTATGAACGAGGTATTGAAGTGGACAAAGCTATGGCTGATGCAATTGAGAAAATGACATGTCCTAAAGATATCAAAGGTATTTGTAGTTTCTTAGATCATGCCGATTTCTATAGGAGATTTATCAAAGACTTTTCTAAAATTTCTAGGACTTTTACAAACCTTTTGCAAAAGGATGTTCCTTTTGTTTTTTATGATGATTGTTTAGAAGCCTTCGAAACACTCAAGAAAGCCTTAATTTCTGCACCTATTGCTCAACCACTTGATTGGAACTTGCCTTTTGAAATTATGTGTGATGCTAGTGATTATGTTGTTGGTGTTGTTCTAGGACAAAGAGTTGATAAGAAACTGAATGTTATCCATTATGCTAGTAAAACTCTAGACAATGCACAACGGAATTATGCTACTACTGGAAAAGAATTCCTAGCACTGGTTTTTGCTTGTGATAAATTTAGATCTTACATTGTTGATTCAAAAGTAATTGTTCACACCGACCATGCTGCTATTAAATATCTTATGGAAAAGAAAGATGCTAAACCTAGACTTATTCGATGGGTTCTCCTGCTACAAGAATTTGATTTACATATTGCTGATAGGAAAGGAGCTGAGAACCCCGTAGCTGATAACTTTTCTAGGCTTGAAAATGTGCTTGATGACCCACTACCTATTGATGATAGTTTTCCTGATGAGAAGTTAGCTGCAATAAATGTTGCTCATAATACTCCTTGGTATGCTGACTATGCTAATTACATTGTTGCTAAATATTTACCACCTAGCTTTACATACCAAGAAAAGAAAAAATTCTTCTATGATTTAAGACATTACTTTTGGGATGAACCACATCTTTATAAAGAAGGAGTAGATGGTATTATTAGACGTTGTGTACCAGAGCATGAACAGGGACAAATACTACGGAAATGTCACTCCGAAGCTTATGGAGGGCATCATGCTGGAGACAGAACTTCTCATAAGGTATTGCAATCTGGATTTTATTGACCTAATCTCTTCAAGGATGCCCGTAAGTTCATCTTATCTTGTGATGAATGCCAAAGAATAGGTAATATCGGTAAGCATCAAGAAATTCCTATGAATTATTCACTTGCTATTGAACCATTTGATATTTGGGGATTTGATTACATGGGACCTTTTCCTTCCTCTAATGGGTATACACATATTTTGCTTGCTGTTGATTATGATACTAAGTGGGTAGAAGCTATTCCAACCAGTAGTGCTGATCACAACACCTCTATTAAAATGCTTAAGTAAGTTGTTTTCCCAAGGTTTGGAGTCCCTAGATATTTAATGACTGATGGTGGTTCACACTTTATTCATGGTGCTTTCCATAAAATGCTTGCCAAGTGTGATGTTAACCATAGAATTGCATCACCTTATCATCCTCAGTCTAGTGGTCAAGTTGAACTTAGCAATAGATAAATAAAATTAATTTTGCAAAAGGCTGTCAATAGGTCCCGGAAGAATTGGTCTAAGAAATTGGATTATGCACTTTGGGCATATAGAACAGCATATAAAAATCATATGGGTATGTCTCCTTATAAAATGGTTTATGGAAAAGCTTGTCATTTGCCTCTTGAGTTAGAACATAAAGCATATTGGGTGATCAAAGACCTCAACTATGATTTCAAACTTGCCGGTGAAAAGAGGTTATTTGATATTAGCTCTTTAGATGAATCGAGAACCCAAGCTTATGAAAATGCCAAGTTATTTAAAGAAAAAGTTAAAAGATGGCATGATAAAAGAATTCAAAAGCATGAGTTTAAAGTTGGAGAATATGTTCTTTTATACAACTCTCGTTTTAGATTCTTTGCAGGAAAGCTCCTCTCAAAATGGGAAGGACCCTATGTTATCAAGGAGGTTTATCGGTCTGGAGCAATCAAAATAAATAATGCCGAAGGTACCAACCCGAAGGTTGTTAATGGGCAACGAATAAAACATTATATCTCAGGTACGCCCATTAATGTTGAAATTAATATTATCCAAACTTTGACACCGGAAGAACACATAAAAGAATCCTTCCAGACCACTCCAGAAGCGTGAAAATAAGGAGGTATGTGATACGGTAAGTAAACGGACTGTGAAAAATCCGCGGAATTTTTTTCTGTGAGTTTTGGAAATATTTAGAAAATTAGGAAAATAAGAAACTTCCAGGAAGCATACCCTGGTGGGCACAAGACACGAGGGCGCGCCTGGCAAGGCGCGCCCAGGTGGGTTGTGCCCACCTCAGGTATCTTCTGGACTTCGTTTTTCTACAGTTTGCTTGTCTCCCAAGATAAAAAATCTTTATATACCCCCAAACTTATTGATCACCGTATCGCGGAGAAATCTTTTGTTTTCTTTTCCTTGTTGTTTTCTGACAGATTCAGCTAGACCAACATAGTAACGCCCAGATAATTAAGCGACAATAAAACTCTGCTAATGATGCCACGTAAACTCCATTACTGTTGCTAATCTTTCGTTAGTTCAAAACCGATTCAAAAATCAATTCAAAATATGGAAAACAACAAAAGTTTTCAAACCTTGAAACAAAAATGTTCGGTGGGTGCCAAATATTGCATTGGTAATTATTGTGGAGAAAACAATTTTTTTAGGAAGTGCCTAAATATTTTAAAATGAAATAAAAGAGAAAAGAAAATAAATAAAAAAAGTGAAAATAAAACAAAAGGAAAAGTAACCCCCTGGACCAGACGGCCCAGCTCATAGCCAGGCCGGCCCACCTGGCCCATCCGGCCGACCCAGCCCGTTCCCCCGGTCGCTCTCTCCCCTTCCGTGTTCCCCCGACCAGGGTCGGAACAGGGGCGCGTCCCCGCCCGACCGCCTCGCCGGCACCGACGCCGGGAGGGGATAAGGCCACCACACCCCCGCCTCCTCGATCCCATCTCCCACTCGCCTCCGCTCTCCCTCTCGGTCCCTGCGCCTCCCTCTCCCCTCAGATCCACCTCGCTGCCTCTCCTTCCCCTTTGCATCCGAGCGCCACCGCCGCCATGGCTCCGGCCTAGCCACGGCCACCATGCCCACCTCGCGGCCCCACTGTGTCTCCAAGGGCCGCCGTCATCCGCTGCTTCGACTAGTGCACCCCGTTGGAGTCCGGAGCCACCGCAACGCCCACGACGTCGCCGTCTTCCTCCTCTGCTCCGATGAGCTTCGCCGCCGCTCTTCACCAACTCCGGCGACGCCCCTGCTGCTACTAAACCCCCAAGGGCCACCGTGTGTGCCACTCGGTGAGCCCCCACTGCCTCCTCTCTCTCGCGCGCGCCCTAGCTAGCTGTCGCCGTAGCACCCGAACTCAGCGCCGCGGAACTTGTCGCCGACGAGTCTCCGGTAACCAAATGGTCACGGGCCAGTGCCGGTTCCACTCACCGCGCGCCGTAGACCCTTCCCAGCATCTCCGTTTGTTCGCTAGCTAGCCGTAGCTCCGATCTTCTCAAGCTCCCGTACGCGTCGCCGCCCGCGCTCGTCGCCGGCAGCCGTCCGGTGACCCTTTGGTCCCGGGCTCGTGACGTTGTGCTCGCGCGCACACGTAGGCCTCGCCCCGCCCTTCCGTTTGCCCAATAGCGCGCCGCATCGCTGTTGCCGTTGCTCGCCCGAAACACCCCACCGCCGGCGACGTCGTACTGCTCGTCTCCGGCCACCGCAGCCCGCGAGACCACCACCAACCGACGCATCGTCATCTTGCCGATCTAACGCGCCCGGCCGCGATCAAAATGGTGCCCTGTGGGCGATTTCCGACGATGCCCGAGGACACGCCGCCGCGAACGAGCTCACCCGCGTGATTCCGACGAGTCGCTGGCCGTCGCTGAGCCGGCCTGATGCGTGGGCCCTCTTGTGTCGCTGACGGGTGGGCCTCGTTGAATCATCGACTCGGTCAGCGCTGACGTGGCTCCCCTGTGTCTATCACATGCGGACCCCACGCCATAAACAAATAAAAATAAATAGATAAATTGCTAATTAATTAAATTAATTAATTAAAATCTTAATCTCTCACTGACTACTGGGCCCCACCCGCTAATTAACCCATTTAGTTAGTCTAAACCCCCTTGTTAGTGCCCTGACAATGACATGTGGGTCCCACTGGACCCACCTGTCTAGTTTGACTGATCAACCGACCAGTTGACCTGTTGACATCACCCTGATGTCATGCTTACGTCATCATTTACTATTCTGGATAATTCGAATTTAAATAAATAATTAAAATCAGAAAATGATTAAAACTTTAGAAAATCATATAAAATAATCCGTAACTCGGATGAAAATACTTTGTACATGAAAGTTGCTCAGAACGACGAGACGAATCTGGATACGCAGCCCGTTCGTCCGCCACACATCCCTAACATATCGAACACGCAACTTTCCCCCTCCGGTTCATCTGTCCAGAAACGTGAAACACCGGGAATACTTTCCCGGATGTTTCCCCCCTTCGCCGGTATCACCTACTACCGCGATTGGGCACCACTAGCAACGCTCATTGTCATGTCATGCATCGTCATGCATATGTTTGCTTTTATATTTATTGCTTCTTTGCCCTCTTCTCTCGCTAGACACCGAGACCGACGCCGCTGCTACCCAATACGACTACGGTGTTGACGACCCCTCCTTCTCGGCTGAGCTTCCAGGCAAGCCCCCCCTTGATCACCAGATATCGCCTATTCTACACTCTACTGCTTGCATTAGAGTAGTGTAGCATGTTACTGTTTTCCGTTAATCCTATCCTGATGCATAGCCTATCCTTGCTACTACTGTTGTTACCTTCACCTGCAATCCTACATGCTTAGTATAGGATGCTAGTATTCCATCTATGGCCCTACATTCTTGTCCGTCTGCCATGCTATACTATCGGGCCGTGATCACTCGGGAGGTGATCACGGGTATATACTTATATACATAATATATGATACCTGTGGTGACTAAAGTCGGGTCGGCTCGTAAGAGTACTCGTGAGTGATTCACGGATTGGGACCGAAAGGACGTTTGTCCCGACGGCCCTTTGAGTGATCCTTTGTGCGGAGCGGCAGGGCAGGTTGAGACCACCTAGGTGAGAGGTGGGCATGGCCCTGGTCGGCGTTCGCGGTTACTTCAAAATAACATGCTTAACGAGATCTTGGTATTTGATCTGAGTCTGGCCACTGGCCTATACGCACTAACCAACTACGCGGGAACAGTTAAGGGCACTCGACGTCGTGGTATCAGCCGAAGCCTTCGTGACGTCAGCGACTGAGCGCCGCGCGCCGGATTGGACTGGAACGCCTGCTCTTGTATTAGGGAGGCTAGGTCTGCTTCCGGCCACGTATGCAACGTGCAGGTGTGCAATGGGCGATGGGCCCAGACCCCTGCGCGCATAGGATTTAGACCGGCGTGCTGACCTCTCTGTTGTGCCTAGGTGGGGCTGCGACGTGTTGATCTTCCGCGGCCGGGCATGACCAGGAAAAGTGTGTCCGGCCAAATGGAATCGAGCGTGTTGGGTAATGTGGTGCACCCCTGCAGGGAAGTTTATCTATTCGAGTAGCCGTGTCCCTCGGTAAAAGGACGACCCGGAGTTGTACCTTGACCTTATGACAACTAGAACCGGATACTTAATAAAACACACCACTACAAAAAAAGACACATCCGTGACATTTTGGGCCGAACGAAAAAAAATTCTGTCATACATATGACACTTCTATGACGATAATTGTGACAAAACCCGGTATCATCATAGATGTGGTGGGCTCCTACTTCTATGACAAAAAATCATGACAGAAAATGGGCTTTTTGTCCTGGGCGGGCCGGAGACGCGGCTGCATGACATTCTTTGGGCCGTCCATGACGGAAAAAACCATGGTAGAAGCAAGGGGAGGAAAATTTCGGGGAGTTCCCGGTTACGGTGGGAGGTCGGGGGCCGAGCGATGCGTGTTTCTCTCGTACACGTACGCGCGTGTGTGCGAGGCGTTGGCTCTAACTGAACCCGAGTGAGGCGTTGGGCTCTAACTGAACCCGAGCGATTGCACTGCAGGCTACGCGTTACTGAACCCGAGCGATCGATCGATGGCTGTTAACTAAACCCGATCAAGCGATTCCTTCGCTACTGCTGCTAACTGAAGCCGATCGATTGGATGAACAGTGAGCGTTGTGGGGGGGATGGATGAACAGTGAGTGGTGGCGTTGCCTCTGGATGAACAGGACCCTGTGGTTAGGTGGAGGGCTGGATGAACAGTAGACGGTGGAGGGGTGCCCGTGGAGGGGTGGTTGAACAGGACCCCGTGGTGTGGAGGGCTGGATGAACAGTAGACGGTGGAGGGGTGCCCCTGGAGGGGTGGTTGAATAGTAGCCGGTGGAGTAGCGCGCGGTGGAGGCTGGATGAACAGGAGCCCGTGGAGGCTGGAGGAGGTCGACGGAAGCCCGTGGAGGCTGGAGGAGGTCCACAGTGGAGATGAACAGTATCCCATGGAGTCCCGTTTTGCGGTACGCCACACCCCTCCCGATGAACAGGACCCCCGTTTCGACCGTAGGAGGTCCGTTTCGTCCGTTTTGCGGTACGCCACACCCCTCCCGATCAACAGGACCCCCGTTTCGACCGTAGGAGGTTTGTTTCATCCGTTTTGCGGTATGCCACACCCCTCCCGATCAACAGGACCCCCGTTTCGACCGTAGGAGGTCCGTTTTGTCCGTTTTGCGGTACGCCACACCCCTCCCGATCAACAGGACCCCCATTTCGACCGAAGGATGTCTGTTTCCTCCGTTTTGCGGTACGCCACACCCCTCCCATTCTGCGGTACGCCAGGCCTCGTTTCCATCGCCTGTTCCGTCCAAGCCCTCCCGATGAACACGACCACGCATTCCGTTCCGACCCAGCCGGTTGGCTCCCACGCGTTCCGTTGCCTCCCGATGAACATGACGCATTCCGTTGCCTCCCGATGAACACGACGCATTCCGTTGCCTCCCCATGAACACGACGCATTCCGTTGCCGCCCCATGAACACGACGCATTCCGTTGCCTCCCCATGAACACGACAATGACGATGTTTCTCCGTTCCGACCCAGCCATGTACGCGAGCCCTTGCCGTACGTATGCGCGAGTAGGCGTTCGAGACCCTGCCCGTATGTACACATATGTGGCCGTATTTTCTTTCTTGCACCCTGGCCGTTGTACGTACGTGTACATGCTACGTGCGCGCCTCTACTACGACACATGCGCGCCTCTACATTGACTAGTATGTACGTACACGTTCGCGACTAGAATGACAACGCTACGTACACTTCGACCAGGTGGGTCCCGACTGTCAGGCACTTCCTTACCTGCGAAGATGTAGCTGGTGGGTCCCAGCAGTCAGGGGGGCGAATCGGTTTTTTTTTGCCCGGACGAACTTCCTTGCGTGCGAAGGTGTAGCTACTGGGTCCCAGCTGTCAGGGGGGCGAATCGTTTTTTTTTGCCCGGACGCACTTCCTTGCGTGCGAAGGTGTAGCTAGTGGGTCCCAGCAGTTGGGGGCGAATCGTTTTTTTCGGACGCACTTCCTTGCGTGCGAAGATGTAGCTGGTGGGTCCCAGCAGTCAGGGGGGTGAATCGTTTTTTTTTCAGACGCACTTCCTTGCATGCGAAGATGTAGCTCGTGGGTCCCAGCAGTCAGGGGCGAATCTTTTTTTACGAAATACGGTGGCCCGTCCGGTGTGTCCCCGCTGTCAGGTGGAGGAATAATTATTTTGCGCGTAATAAGGAGGCACTTCCTTGCGGCTGCCGTGGACCCAGCTGTCAGCCTCTCCACGTACAGTCCACGTCCGATGGAAGTCGTTCCCTGACCACGTTGACCACGCCGCGCCGAGAGCACCAGGGCGGCGGACGACGGCGAGGCCTAGGAAGGGGACGACGCGGAGCCGGGGAAGACGCGGCAGTGGATGCACACACGGAGAGGAGTACGAGGGTTCACTGGTTCGGTTGCGCTGCCGTCGCCGCAGAATAACAGGGTGTGTAGGTGAGTGGAGGGATGGCCTGGCCAGCGGTGGGAGTAATAGGGGGCGGTGAGGCCTCCGCGGCAGCACAGCCGGCCACGGGAGGCAGGAGCAGGCGGCACCACCGGCGCTGCTTTGGGCGGCTGGAGCAAGAAGGCCAGAGGATGAAGAAGCACGACGGCCGTTGGATGGACATCGTACGGTCACTGCAGCTAGAATCGTTTATATTGACTAAGTTGACAAAGCCCTTGGTACGTCAACTTAGTAGGCCCACAGGTCAGCTTCCAAAACGGTGCGCCCCAGATGTCAGGGGGAGGAATCATTTTTTGGGCAGGTGAAGCTAGAATATCCGAGATTGAAGAAGAAGCACAGCATCCGTTGGATGGACATCCAACGGCCACTGCTGCTAGAACCATGTGTTGACTATAAGTTGACAAAGCCTTGCATACGCGTCAACTCTATTTTTTTAGGGGACGCGTCAACTTAGTAAGGCCAGAAGTGTGTGGCAGAGAACTTATAGCCCATTTGAGATTTGTAAGAATGTGTAGCCCATTTTTGAATTCTAATGGAATTTACTACAGCCCATTTACAGTTTGTTAAAAGTACAGCCCATTTCAACCAACCGTTCAAAACAGAATTCAATAAAATTTCCCATATTTTGATGGGATCCGAAATATTTTTATCCCGAAATTTCTAGTCAGATTAAATACAATTTCAATATAAATTTATATTACGTAAAAATCCAACGAAACATTGCGCTCGCAACAATTAATGAAATTAAAATTTTCAATATCCAAAAATAATATTTTATAAAGTAATCACGTGTTTGGTGCATTTTTTTATAGTTACTGCCCAGTTTTTATAATTACATCCCATTTATTATTTCTTAAAGCCCATTTTCTTGTTAAGCCTAATGCATCCCTCCTAGGAAATATTTGCAGCCCAGCGGGGCGGAGAATAACAACTTGACCTTGCCTGGGTATTCCTAAAAAAAGTATAGCTGGGCTAGCCATTTTCAGCTTGAAAAAAATTAATATCTGGGCTGGATATCTGGCCTGGGCTAGACGGGCCACAGCCCGCCCAGTTAATACCTGCAGCGATGTTTTCGTTGTTGTTCAGAGGAGAAAAATTAATATTTGGGCTAAACATCGAAAAACTCTGCAGTGCTCACACCTCAAAAACACAAATACTGCTCGAGCTGCTTGGTCCCAGCTGTCGGCCGCTTCTTGTGCAATTCTCTCGTTTATTGACTACTACATAGGTTGACAATGGTGTGGGACCGTGATGTCAGGAAACCAGGAGGAAGCAAAATAAATTATAGTTATATATATATATAATAAGGAGGCACTTGCGTACGTGAGGCTATGGACCTGGTGGGTCCCCATTGTCATCCTCTCCAAGTAAAGTCATCTCCTCGCCCGCGCGCGCTTTCTGCCCGAAACAGTCAGCGTCGCCTGCCCCGCTTCCCGGTGCAGGCGATTTCTCCGCCTTCAAACGACACAAGTGCCGTCCGTCCGTCCATCTGCCGCCCACATTAATGATACGCGGTTGCCGAGGCGGCTACTCCGGCGCCACACGTCCGTCCCTCCGCCCGCCCACCATTGCTATATAAACTGCTGCGCCGGCCATAGCCGCAGTCATCCGCATCCGTTTCCTTTCTCCTGTCCACACCAGTACTGCCCACCATGGCTTCCTCGCGCTCCAGCGCTCTTCGGGACGGGCGGACGACGGACCACAAGGAGATGGCAGCCATTGTTGCCGACCAGCTGGCCGGTAGGCAGCCGGAGGACGACGACGTCCTAATGGAGAACATGGTAGTCGACGATCCGGCGCCAACCCCCTCCTCTGCGCCATCCTCGCTGGTGCATTGCACCATGACCATCAGCGAGGCCCGTGCCCAATATATGGACAGGGTGAGGTAGATGCGTGAGGAGCAGTTCCGGGAGGCGCAGGCCGACGCCGCCTACAACGACCATCTCCTCCAGGAGCACCTGCAGGCGGAGGAGCAGATCGCCGCGGAGCGGGCGGAGCAGGAGGCGTTGCTCGACTCGTACCGCTCCGCCCGCAAGGGCCGCCTCGAGCGCTGGCGGTACCGCATGCGGGTGGCGGAGGCTGCGGCCGCCTACAAAGAGGCTAGCAAAGAGGGCGATGAAGCGAGCGAGGCGCTGTTTAGCGAGACTGAGGACGAGGCAGAGGACAATGCCGGCTCTGATGAGTCCCCGCTCCGCTAGCGTCGACGAGGCCCTGCTCCGCCGAGGCCCCGCGGCGCCAACAACGAGGCAGAGGACACCGCCGGCTCCGCCGAGGCCCCGCCCCGCCAACAACGAGGCAGAGGACATCGCCGGCTAAGCCGAGGCCCCACCCTGCCGGCAACGTGGGGGAGAATTTCCACCGCTCCGCTGAGGCGCCACCCGCCGGCAACGAGACAGAGGACATCCCCGGCTCCGCCGAGGCCCTGCCCCGCTGCCAACGAGGCCGCGCCACACAGAAAACGAGGAAGAGTAGAACACGGTAGGTCGCCGCCGCCCGGGTCCAAGTAAGGCCACCGCTGCTACCCTCCGGTTGAAGCCAAGCTAGGCGGGTTGACCATTGACGGTCGGTTAGCTTCTTGGCGGCGACGTGGAGTCGGAGAGCTGCGCTGGAGAAGAATGCTGCTTCTACTTAACTGCCGGTGCAGTTGGCTGACTAACACGTGGGCCCAACAGGCCACATGTCAGTTACGCAACTGCACCTGCAGTTAAGTCACTGAAGCTTCTGTTCGGCTCAGCGGGACACAGGTGGGTAGCTTTGGTTAATTAATTATACCTCCAGCGCACCCCTTTTTAGTTGAAGAATGTATGAAATGTAATGAAATCCGGCATGTTTATATGAAATCCGACCGTGTATGAATGAATTTATTTCGATTAGTTCGAATTCCTGTATCACTGGCATTGGATGAACATGCAAAACAATACGTACTAGCATTATTCCCAGGGTGATCACCTCGTTTGCAGCAGTTTCACATGTACTCCCTCCGGTCCTTTCTAGTCGTGCATACAAGTTTTGTCTGCAGTCAAAGTATCTCTACTTTGACCAATCTTATACAAAAAAGTATGCACTTTCACAATGTGCAAAGTAAAAAGGAACAGAAGGAGTACAAAGAGTTTGAGCAGCTTTTTAGCGTTTCCGTACATTGCAATCAAACACACACGCCTGGCAATTCATAGAGAACATTCAAAACAATCGATGATTATGCATCTCAGCGACTCACATGTCAGAGGCAATATTTACTTCACAACTAAAGAATAAAGAAAAAATTGATCGACGCTGCTGACAGCAAAGGGCGTCCCATTCGAAAATATCAAACGCATGTCTTGCTAAAATCAATGAGCAAAAATTGACAAGGTTGTCCCATTCCAAAATATCAAATGCCTACGATTGTGGAATGGGCAGGGTTTGCCATCAGTTCGGACATTGACATGGCACCTCGTGCTAAATAAACCATCTGTTCTTTTTGTGCAGTTCCACCAAAATCAACCAAATTAGCGCGTAGCTTGTATGATTTCGCCCTTATATGTTGCAACGCCTTGAACTTATCGGCACCTCCTTTCTTGTGGTGGAAATGAATGATTCGATGTATTCATGAACATTTTGTGCAGTTCCCATTGAAATCAAGCTGAGCACCCCTGTTTGCGCAAATACAAAAAAGTGATTAGTATAAAGCAAACTGTACTATGAATTGACCGTTTCAACAGGCACATACATGGTCCATGTAGAGCACACTTTTAGAAAAATGGAACTCACCAGAAAGAATCCTAGAACAACATTGTACTCGCGCATCACAGCAAAAAAATGGAGATTTGTCAGTCCTTCTGAGCTGAAGTTAGTTTGGTCTTGTGGGGAGTAATGTAACCATCCTTCAACTGCTCCTTCTGATGAGAAGATAGACAGGGCTTCTTCATCCTGGCATAATCGGAACTAGTCACTTCACGTACTCCATATTCTTCTTCAGAGGAAGATGATCCTATTGTGCAAAGACAAGAGGACTACTAAATGCTAGCATCCCTGTTTGCTCGAAAAAAAGGAAAGGAAATATTTAAAATAGCACAGATGAAGCACTTCTCAAGGACAATGCCACTTTTTCATGACAGTATCTAAACAGTAGCACAACACCAATAGAGATGACAAAGCTCAATCATATGGATGAAATCTGTGGGCGAGTACCAACCTTTGTCAGGAGGCTTATTGTGTAGAGCATACAGATGAAGCACTTCTCCGGAACCATCTGTTGCTATCTACGGTGGTGGCCATGCTTACTATATACTCCTCGATTAGTTTAATGTTTCCAACATCTTCTTGTGCAGTTCCACTAAAATATATGGTATCTTCAAAGAAGATCCCTGTTTGCACAAGTAGAGATAATTACATATTACATTAAGAGTGGCATCAAATCAGTGGCAAAACAATTGCTCGTTCCAGCCATAGCAATAAATTAAGATGCAAAACTATATCATTACTTGTGTCATCACAGTTCCAGTGCTTCATTATAGCACCGGGAGTTGATTTTTGTTTTTCTTCCACTTGTTCTTCCCCTTCATCACTTGGTTCAATAACAGACAAGCTTCGCCTTCAATGTAAGATTTGGCATGTCAATTAGGGAGCACAAGTATAGTACTAAACTTAATTTTCTGATGAAAGTGGCAAAATACAGGCCAGCAGTTGTGAAATATCCTTATCTTACCTCAATGGGATATTACGGTGCACATACAGATTGGAAGTCTTGTCTCCATTTGTGCAGTTCACTAAAATGAAGCAACATTATCATACAAGTAGCACAACATATGAAAGCACACTGCAGAATCATGTGAAAGAAGGCTAGTACTGACCTCTCATGATGCGGAATTCAAACAACTCAAAAGAAGAAGATCTGAACTAAATTCGCCTTAACGGATAGGAAGTAAGATCTCCTCTTGTGCAGTTCCACTAAGATCAAGCAATCAAGCAACGTTGTCAGTGTGACATTTTGGTTGAACTGCACAAAACACTCTTAAAACAAAAGTGTTTTGTGCAGTGCCACAAAAGGTCACAATGGCAACAAGGTGAAGTAGATAACCCTGTTTACACAGAGGTGCAAAGGAAACAATTAGTGGTCAATAACGGTGGATGACACAGAAGCCAACAAAAAGAAGCATCTACCTTATCTAAATGGGAAAGAAAGCAAGACAGTAGCATTTCTCAAACGGTGGCATTGATTAATAATAACATAGAGATTATATTAACAATAAAATTCGTTAAACATGTAATTTGCTTTTAACTGTGGCATTGCATTTTTCCAGCGGCATTATTAGAGGGTGTTTGTTTACAGGGACATTTTGGTGTAGGGACTAAAAAAACTCCGTGTCAGTCCCATCTAAACCAAACAGGAGGGACTTTTAGGGAGTAAAAGTGGGCATTTGGGACTAAAGAAAGAAGACCCCAAGGGAGTCTTTTTGGGACTTTTTCCAACAGTTGCCCCTGCCACGCATCGCACCTTGTCTCTATTAGTTCATTACTAGGGGTAACATGGTCTTTTAGCATGTCATTTAATAACCCCTAGTCCATGTTTAGTCCCTGGAACCAAGCAGGTAGGGACTAGGGAGTTTTTAACCAAACAGGGCCTTAGATTAACAACAGCTAATGAGTTGCACGGGACAGTGGATGCACCAGCACCATGTGCATCTACCGATGTACTATGGTCATGCACAGTCTGTTGCAACAAAGAACAAACAACCAAGGAGCATATTTGTGTTGGTCCCAGTTTTGTTATCTTTAGACACCTTTCCCTATGTGAGCGCAGCAAATCTAGTCCTGCTCAAACTCTACAGCCTTGTCCCTTCCTTTCCTTTTTGAACTAGTACTTTTGCCCCTTCCTTTCCTCTTTGAACCACGTCCTAGATTTATGCGATACAACTTTCCCCACTACTTTCCCCCATTCCTTTCCTCTTTGAACCACGTCCTAGATTCATGCTATACAACTTTCCCCCTTTTCCTCTTTGAACTACGTCCTAGATTCATGCTATATACAACTTTTCCCACTACTTTCCCCCACTCCTTTCCTCTTTGAACCACGTCCTAGGTTCATGGTATACATGCAGCTAGAGCAATGCATGTGGAGTAAGTAAATTATACCTTAAGGTTCTTGGGGCGTGGTTCGGTGGGCGATGGGACAGCGGCGAAGAAGAAGGGGTCGGAGGCCCTCCCGCGCCGCCGCTGGGTGGAAAGTGAACAGCTGCGCTGGTAGTCCCTCGCCAACGGCGACAGCGTTAGGTCTCCTTCCCTTCCTGGCGGATGGATCCTGCCGGATCTTTGAGCAGCAGTGAGGGGAGAGAGAGGCCAACGAAGTCTTGTTTAGATCTGGAGAGGGCGAGAGAGTGTGAAGAGAGCAACTACAAGCGCTGAGGCTCTAGCGAGAGAGGGCGAGAGAGTGTGAAGAGAGCAACTACAAGCGTTGAGGCTCCAGCGTGTATATATACTGGAGAGAGAGTGTGAAGCGTGCAAACCCTAGAAAACATTTTGACCAGTCAAAGAATCCTCCTGGCACAAATTATGCTCAAGTGTAGTTATCGAACCCGAGACCTCAAGTTTGATGAGCGAACAGGCTAACCAGCTACACAACCCTCCCGTTATGTTCAACGAGAGGGAAATAACATTTTATACATTCCTACATTCGTGTGACAAGCATGCCGTGTTTTTTGTGTGTGTGTGGGAGTCATTGGGATTTCAATCATAATCGTGTCATGTGGCTTTGGTGGTAAGACTATCCACAGTGGTGCAGAAATAATGCAGCCTTAGTCACCTTACCTCTCTCCACGTAGTATGTTGGGTCCCACCAGTCAGAGGGTGAAACAAACAAATTAATAAGAAAAATTAAAAGCGCCAGCGGTGTATCTTACCTCACACATCTCGCTACTGCTCGGAAACACTGTCCAATTGATCCCTCTATTCGCTCACGTACTATTTTAAGTGAATCCTTATTATAACATGCACACAAATTTTGGGCACTTGTATTCGACTTAAGTCAGTGTGCCACCGTATCTCGTATACTTACTCCCTCCGTCTAGGTGTAATAAGTCACGTTAGAAGGTGCAACGGGACCAAGGTGCGTGCGTGTGCGTGTGTGTGTGTGTGTGTTTAACAGCATGTGTGTGTTAGAGAGCGACAGATCGACCTACTCCTACAGAGAGATGTGTAGTGTACGATTTTAGCCACGAGAGTCGGTGCATCCTCTCGTTTTGGGCGTATCCGGTAGGGACATGCGGACAGCTGCCACGCCCGCTCCTGACCAGCCTGGCCCACCCAAAGCCCCTCCATCGCCCGCGCGCGCTTCCCGCCCGAAATGGTCAGCGCCGCTCCAAAGAATCGGTGCCGCATTCATGCCCGGGCAGAGCGGACGCGACCTCTCACTGGCGCAAGAGTGATGGTTGCTTCGTCCGTCCAACTTACTGATGGGTCTATGTGATTTGACGGCTCATTGGTCTTTATTACTAAGGTGGTAGGACTGCTGGATGTCCCACGCTTTCGGCGAAAGGAGGTACTACTACTAGATTACAATTTTCTCCATTCTTACAGCGGAGGCGTGCAAGAGCAGTGAAAACACGCAGGCTCAGTGATTACATGGCCCACCTCACACTATCACCGTGCGACACCTAACTCTTTACATAGTACTCCCTCCATTCCTAAATATTACTAGATGAGTCCCCGCGCGTTGCCGCGAAACAGCGGTATATCGCTCTGCGCAAAATTATCGATTTCATAGAACTAAAAAAACTCTATAACCGCATGACAAATGTGGTAGCCAAACTAAATAAACTCCTATCATCATTTAGATCATCCCACATAAGGAAAAAAGATCAGCCAACTCCTACTGCATAATGGGATTATATTTTTCTTTTTGACATGTTAATGGGACTTAAAAGCTCACTTACATGCATGCTACCGGTGCATGCTTGCATGCAGACATGTTGATGTGATTTAAAACCCACTCACATGCATGTGCCACGGTATTTCTGCATGCTTGCATGTGGCTTAGTGCGGAGCCTCTCAACGTCTAGATCAGACGGCTATTATGGACTGATTTACTTCATCTAACGGCTACATCAATTTTGATGATGTGGCTCAAGGAGAGGATAGAGAATTCCTAGTAGTGGGGGCGAGCTATTACTAGTAGATAAGTCTTTGTAGAGATTCCACTACATACGGAACAAAATGAATGAATCTACACTTAAAATGCATCTATATACATCCGCATGTGGTTCATGCTGAAATCTCTACAAAGACTTATATTTAGGAACAGAGGAAGTACTAGTATAGTACGTACTGTAATTTATCAGCGAGATAAATTTGTACAATGCTATGAAGCTTCTAGCTTCTGTTACATGTATCTTGCGTCCAAGGTTGCCCGTTGCAACATTTCATCAAATACAAAGGAGACTAACATGCATGCTATTGCATCTCAATGATTGACAGATCATAGCAAATATGTACTCCCTCCATTCCAAAATAAGTGTCTCAACTTTGTGCAAACTTTAGTACAAAGTTGTACTACTACTAAAGTTGACACTTATTTTGGAACAGAGGCAGCTAAAGAAAAAAACGATCCATGCAGTCCCTAGCCCTTGAACCGTGAACCCTGACCAGGCTTCAATTTGCTGGCAACGTTCGAGCTTCCTAATAAATGAAGTTTGCAACCTTTTGACCATCGGATCATTTTGTGCAGTTTCACCAAAATCGAGATGAGCATCCCTGTAGCAAAGAAATTGAAGAAGCGTGATTAGAATAAGATTACTGGGACTAGTTGATGAGACATAAACTCATCACAAATACAGTACGTAGAAGCCAGTAGAGGTATGTGCGGGGCAAAGAAGTAGAGAAATATCCACAGGGAGTGATGTGGGCAGCTGGAGCAGTGGTGCAAGTCGGCTGTAAAGGGAGTTGTACCTGAGGGACGTAGCTCAACCTTGAGGAGGGCGGCGGGAGGCGGCAACTGCCCACGTCCCGGCAGTGAGCAAGGGACGAAGGCAACCTCACCGGCTTTGTGAGAGAGAACGGCGGGGACCCCTGATCGGGACGTGCCGACAGTGGGTTTTCGCCGTCGGCGACGGCCACCGCATCTACACTAAGCATCCAACCCTTCCACAAGTGGACGTGATCCACCGGGATGTTAGAGATGTGGCCACGGTCGTTTTGTGCGAGAGAGTGTGAAGAGAGCAACCCCAGCAAGCAACCGTGTAGGCTGGCCCGTCCTGACTATGTATATAGTGGAGCGGTTTCCTTTTCTCTCCATATGAACCTATCATATTGCGTACGTGCCACTGAAGAAAAAAAAACTTTATTTATAAATGACGCGCCACCTACTACTCGTTCTCCTATAACCTTGCGCTTGGCATCTCCAAAATATTAACCTTGCGATTGGCTCTTCGCCTCTTCAGGAAGTCGAGCAATAATGGTAGTGCAGTATATATCGTTCTGGCTATATGAGACCGAATGAATTGCTGCACGTTCACCACGTGGGCGAGGGTCGAGGGGCGAGGGAGAGTGCTACATACGGAGCAAAATAAGTGAATCTACACTCTAAAATACGTCTATATACATCAGTGTTTGGAGTATGTACTAGTAGTCATATTGAAATCTACTAAAGGACATATATATTCCAAACAATATGATATAATCTCTATAACCAAGGTAGTAGGGATGAGGAGTAAACGGAGGGAGTAGTAAATTTTTCTCCTCGTCCTGCGAGCCACCGCGCGCATGGGCGAGGGAACGGGCGTAAGGCGGAGCAAGCTTCACCTCATCCTGCGAGTCACCGCGCCCGTGGGCGGGGGAGACGGCATATAAGGAAGCTTCTCCTCGTTCTGCGAGTTGATGGGACACATCAAAAGTACTCCAGTGTATAGAGCCTTGCCTCTAAGGTAGGCCCCACATGGTTTGCCTCTTTTTTAACATAACACGTCAAGTCGCAATTTGTTTGTTCACCCGTGGTAGACGATCCTCCCTCCACCAAGTGGACAACCAGTACACGTGCCAAATTACCACGTGGGCTGCCTTTTTCGTACAGAAATGAGCTCCACCGTGTACCCGCGCGGGTGTGGTTGGGAAAGAGACGGGAGTACGTGCGCCGTGCATGCACCTCTTCTCTTCGTGCACGTCCCCCACCTACGTGGGTGTGTGTGAGAGATACAAACCGCGTTCGTGAGTGTTTTTTGTTTTGGGGTGGGGGTGGGGTGGGGTTGATTTCGTGAATTATTTGTGGGAATATGTGTCGATGACATCTCAAACAAAATTTTGCATGCAATGTGTGTGCAATGGAGGTCTATCCATATCATACATAGAGGGTCGGGCAATCCACGAGAAGAGAGGGAGCGGTCATAGCTGTCGATAGAGTCGAAGAGAGGATCAAGTGGGTGGGTGCGAGATCGATGAAGAGAGCCATCGAAATTGTGTGTGTGTGCAAGTCAAAGATATAGGGCGACTGGCCTACCGGAACGTTAGAGGGCACATGTCAAGTTTGTGTGTGGCAGGGAGACATGACTAGAGCGCTCGATGTATCGGTGTGTGTGGGGGGGAGCGGGGTGGGGGGAGGGGTAGGCAGAGGCCTAACTATAGAGGTAGAACGACTCGTATATGTGTTGAGAAGGAGAGACCCAGCTATGTCTTGAGGGAGATCGGTCGACATCCATACATAACTGAAGGACGGGAAATATGATGGGACAGGGAGAGAGAGGAGAGAGAGAGGGAGGGAGAGGGGTAGAGTGATGGATGGGTGATGGAGTTGCTTCTCGAAGATGGTGGGAGAGGCCTACTAGACAAACTGAGGGTGGAACTGCAATGTTATCAATAAGAGTGGGGATGTGTTTCTGTGTGTGCCTGTGAGTGATAGATCTGTCGGGACGCATCCATGGATGATGAAGGGGAACCATGTGTTTGGTAAGCAAACCTAACTAGATCGGTAGATCAATTGTTGTTTGTCGGAGGAAGGAAGAGACACAACTAATGAGGTAGATCGATTAACGTGTGGGTAAAAACGAGTTATAAGGACCTAGCTAGCTATATGTATAGCGAGAGATCGGTCGGTGTACGTACATTTGTTAGAGGCAAATAAGGCCCAGCAAGATGGATAGACAGAGAGAATGGAGCTAGGAGGTGGTGCGAGAGGCCCAACTACTAGCTAGATAGGGGAAGGAGTGTGCGGTTGTGAGATCGATGAAAAGAGGGGCGAGAGTTTACATGTGTGTCTGACCATATGAGAGACACGAGGCAAGGACACATAAAGGAGGAGATTGAAGGTGTGTGTGTATGTTGTAGGCAGGCATCGCTGGAGAGGTTTATCGATCGGTGTGTGTCGGAAAGGAGTTGTGGAGACTCTGGGAGAACGACCTAAAGAAAAAAATGAATGTTCCCGGTGGATAGAATGTCGAGGGAGGGGGAGGGCGAGGAGGGCGTGTGCATGCACGAGAGAAAGTTAGTGGTAGCTACAAAGGTTAGAGGATTGTGTGGGTGTAAGAGACTAACAAAGATCATAATTTGATATGAAAGCGGATTCATATATTTGAATAGGAGATCATAGTGTTTTAAACATTGCATGCATGAATATAGCGGTGATACACATGCTGTGCACATGTTATACCATAATGTGATAATGCATGGCGTTTGCAACTCACAGCTAAATGCCGAACAATCTAAACCATACTATACATCAAACAATCTCACATTTTATTTGAATTTGTGATAATGTGTGGCGTTTGCAGCTTACAACTAAATATCGAACAATTTAAACAATGCTATATATCGAACATTCTCACATTTTATTTGAATTTGTGGTACTGTGTGGTGTTTGCAACTCACATCTAAATACTTGTAGGCGTAGGGGGCGGGGCACCATACATAATGTGATAAACACATTATACATATGAGACATGGTTTAGATTATGAAGATCTAGCTAGAGCTAGAAATGTAATGTGATTTGAAATCAAAATAAAGTGGATTCAAAAAATCTAGTTCGAGTTCATATAGTACACATAGTTCATATGTAACTCGAGACTAATCATGTGGTGTGCTGTGAAGATAATACACAAACGATGGTTTAACTTGACAATAATGATGATTGTAGATCTTATTAAAACAGAGAAACAAATTCAAATGCTTTGACTTCACAACAATCATTATTGTAGATCTTATTCAAATAGAGAAACGAATTCAAATTTAGTTCATATTGAAGCGGTAGTATATATGTTTGGAATGCACTAAAACGTTCATTTGAGTAGTAGGTTGCATGCATTATACACGTAGCGAAATATTTTAATTGAACATAACATGAATTCAAAGTTTTGAATGACATTTGTAGTGCGCATTGATTTGGTACAGTACACGTTAGGCTTGTCCGGAAATTTCAACCCGCGCCTTGTTAGCCCGAAATATTTAAGATATATCTTTGTCTCGTTGTGCTCCGACAACTCCCTCCATCTCAACCCGCGCCTTGCTATTCCGAAACTACAACGCGTGCGAAAACTCCCACCTCCTGTAAAATCCCAACACGCGAAATGCCCGTGGTACCCCTGAACCGAAAGAACCACCTCAAATCGGTGGGGGTACTTTCGTAACTTACCCCACATTTCGGACAAGCGCGTCTCTAAGCCATGGTTCCCCACTGCCATCCCATCCGCCCACCGATTCGTACACCGAGGCCGCGAAAACCCGCGACAAAACCCCACACCCTGCTTCGTCCGCCACCCAGCCGGAGCCTCTTCCCCGACAACGTCGTCCACAGCAACACATCGACGTCCCTCATCCACCGTACCGGATGAGGATCCGTCGTCGATCTCGTCATCCCGCCGGTTCAGCCACCCCGTCCTCCACCTCCAAGGAGCTGCCCCGACGTTCCCCTCGTCTTTCGCTCCACCTCCATTCCCACACCGCCGTCTTCACCTGCACCACCAGAAGAGCATCATCATCACCGTTTCCTCGGATGAAGCTGCGGCCTAATCGGCGCCACCAAAGAGGTTGTACACTAATCGCCGCATTTTCTTCTTGATTCGATCTCACGGTGCTGTCGGCGCTCGGTCCCGAGCCAACACGGCGCGGCTCCATCCACGGCGGCGTCGCCGGCCACTTCCTCCACGGCGTCGCTCCCTCGGCGGTGACGTCCACATCAGTAGGAGCTGCTGCTGCTTTAGCTCTCGCTCGCGCTGCTGCTCTGCTCTTGCTCTCGGTCCCCTGCCTGGTCTGCTCTTGCTATTGCTCTTGCTCGCGCTGCTGCTCTCGCTCTTGCTCTTGCTTGCGATGCTGCTCCAATTTAGCTACACTTCAGTTGACTGAATCGACTTTTGGGTCAGTCAATTTTCAGGGGGTGGGGGCTCGCCGGGGTGAAGGAAGAACCAGCCGCAGCGGGGAGGGGGGCTCGCCGGAGAGGTACCCCACTATCTATCTTAGGGTTCAGGATGGGGGCTTTGGTCGCCGGCGTTGGCGGGGCGGTGGCGTGGGGATTGTCGGAGAAAAAGCTCGGCACGGCGGGGCCTAGAGGGATGGCCGGGGCGGCGGCGGATCGGCGGTGGGGAGTGTATTCGGGGCGGGCGGGGCGGCGCACCGCCGGCCGCGGGCGGCGGGGGGCTGCTGTTTGGCCGGTGGTGGCTGGCGGCTCAAGGGGGTGGAGGTTGAAGATGAACCGCGGGCCCTTGATTCGTATCCAACGGCTGCAAAATCGACTAGCCAGAGATGAAAAAGTCAGTCGACCGACGTGTAGGCTCACCTTGCTAGTGCGTTCCGTTTCGACAGCAAAATTCAGTTTCGACAGTTAAGTTCAGTTTCGACAGTTAAGTTCAGAGATGAGCGGTTGATGTATTTTACATCTAGCACTTTGTGGTTATGTATTTTACGTCATGTATTGGAGATGCTATTAGAATTCCACTCAGGTTAATGTTGTTCATTGTCTCTCTTGTCCTGCTTCCGCCTCGGTGTCGTACAACTCACCGGAGCTGCTCCAACGACGAAACCCTCCATCACAGCGGAGCAGTACCTCGGGCTCCATCTCCAGACGCCTAACATCTTCTTCCCCTCCTCCGACAGCAAAGTCAACCGGAGCATCCTCACCGGCCAACCCAATCACACTGAGATCGACATGGCTTCGCCAAAGAGGTTGTACACTTGTTGCATCTCTTTTTTACTCTACATGTTATATATATATTGTCCACTGAGCACACGGATTTGTTCCTTTAGTGTCTCCTTGAAAGAAAAAATGTAGGAATTTTAATTTTCACTTGTCCTCCTTTTCAAATTCCTATTCATGAAGCACAAGACTAAGAGATAGTAGCATAATAGCATTATAACCGTACATTTTCTTGTGGTTTGACTTAATCTCACCATGCTTCTTTGCATCCTGTGATCTTCCAATTGTTGTGAATCAACCACCCAGATTGGCAGAAATCTTGTGTTTTTAAATTCTCTGTTTTGCACGTGCATTCCTATCCTATTCCTGTCTATTTCCTATCCCTGCATTGTTGGAATCCTCCAATTCAAACGAGCCCTTACAGAATTACTTCTCTTACAGATAGTTGTCAAAGAAAACCTTGCGTGGTTTGTCCCGCTCCTGCTGCGCCGTCGTCCACCCTAGCGCAGCTGCTCCAACGACAGAAGGGTCCAGCACAGCAGGGATCCGGCCTCCAGACTGTCTTTCGCCGCCTCAGATCTTCTTCCCCGCCGCTGGCAGCCATGAAAACTGCATTACCATCATCAACCGAGCAGATGACCTCGGGGACTACACGGGTCCGCAAGAGAGGTCGCACTCTTTCGTGTCTTCTTACGTTATGCATCGCTTAATATTACATGCTACTTTATCGTCCTGTTCGCCGATTAGACTCTGAGTCAGCTCCAAACTAATGGTCAAACTTGAGTTTTTAAATGGTTGTGGGGTACATATCGAGGCCGCTATCAATAGTATCTATCTACTATCTGGTTAATCTCCGGTGTCTACTATGAGTTTCATGTTGGGTGGGAAACAAACAGTAAAGAAGCCATTATCTGTATTTTTTAATTGAAGCCATTATCTGCCTGCTATTATTGGTTTTGGGTCTATCCACAGGTTGCTACCATCACTCTGGATTTCTGCATGCACTCCTTACATAATCTCACTACGTTTTATTCCTATGCATGACAGTTATTGTAAACAATGGAACTGAACATGTAGGGCAAAAGAGACGAGCCTTGCGTGGCAATAAAATTTCATGCAGACGTCACTCCATGGTAGGCGCAAAGGCAGCCCCCCCCCCTCCACGCATTTAGGATTGTAATCGAGAGGAAGATATCTGTTCTGAGGGGGATTCAGAAGGAGAAGACAACTCCTATTTACCCCCTGAGGTCTTCGCTCTAACTTGGCATGCTGATGTTGGTTATATCATGCATATGGTGTCTTGCATTGCTTACTTTATACATCAAATATGTCATCTGCTTAGTTTAGGCATCCTTTGTGCAAATGCCATCTGTTTGGTTTATTCATCGTTTATGTGAATTATGCAACGCCATCTTGTTTAGCCAGGCATCATATATGTGAATTTTGCAATGCCATCCTGCTTAGCCAATCATCTTATATGTAAATTATATCAGGCCATCCTTTTTTTCGTTACATATTACATTTGTCAACAATGTTAGTACATTCAACTGCTCTTCGTGTGCATCAGCCATTTGACACAATGATGGCAAATTCTGGAGTGAAAACAAGGTCTTCAGAGCAGACTATGCTATCTGACGAAGCGCATATCTCGCTGGTTACGGATAGCTCCTCAGAGGAGGATTCAGAGACAGATGACCAGTCCTATCCCCCCCCCCCCGAGGTGTATGCTCTAACTTGGCAGGGTTATGTTGCTCATATCGTGCGTATGGTGTCTCGCATTGCTATGTCATTTGATTAGTTTAGACATGCTTTGTGTGAATGCCACCTATTCAGTGTCTAATTACCATATATGTGAATTATGCATTGCCATCTTGTTGCAAGACATTATATATGTGAATTATACAATGCTATCTTGTTGCAAAGGCATTATATATGTGAATTATGCAATGCCATGCTGTTTAGCCAATCATCATGTATGTGAATTATATCATGCTATCATTTTTTTGTATTACGTGTTCCATTTGTCGACAACGTTTGTATATTCAACTACTATTCCTGTGCATCAGCCATTTGAAGCGGTGATGGAAGTATCTGGAGTGAAAACAAGGTATTCAGAGCAGACAATGCTACCTGCTGAAGCAGACATCTTGCTGGTTACAGAGAGCTCCTCAGAGGAGGATTCAGAGACTGATGACCAGTCCTATTTCCCCCCTGAGGTCTATGCTCAAACTTGGCAAGGTTATATTACCCATGTCATGCATGTTGTCTTGCATTGCTTAGTTTTTACATCATATATGGATTGCCATCTGCTTACTTGCTTACTATATAAATCATATATTTGAATTATATCATGCCATCATGTTTACATAGTACATACACATCATCTATCTGAATTATGGCATGGCAACCCATTTAATAAAGACATCATATAGTTATATCATCTCATCATGTTTAGTGTTTACAGTCATCATATTTTGAATTATGGCATTCTATCCGTGAATGTATGTGAATTATGGCATGTCAACCTATTTAATAAACACATTATATAGTTATGTCATGTCATCCTGTTTACATAGTCTCATATTTTGAACTATGTCTTTCCATCTTTTTTAGTTAGCCATCATAATGTGAAATTGTGTCATGCTATCCTGTTTAGTTAGCCATCATATATGTGAAATTGTGTCATGCTATCCTGTTTGGTTAAACAACATAAATATGAATTATTTCATGCCCTCTTTTATTCCCCACTATCCATTGCATCTGTCTATCATACAATGTCTATACTTTCAATTACTTTTCTTGTTTATCAGCCATTTGAATTGGAGAGCGTGATGGCAGTATCTAAGGGAGTAACAACACGGTCTTTAGAAAGGATAGTGCTACCAGTTGATGCAGATAGAACCACGGTTGTACTTGCCCAAGGACCAGATCCACCACACATAACCCAGACTCTCGCAGATTGTACCCCTACCCAGTTGGACAGAGAACCAGCTACACCCCTTCTAACCCCAACCCCGGCAGATAGTAACCCAGTTCCAGTTGACACAGCACCGTCTCCACCACAGAGCACCCAAACACGAGCAGTTAGTAAGGGAACAGCAGTGCCCAAAGCACGAGGACCACCACTCCGAATCCCAACTCAACGCTTACAGGAGAAGAAGATTTGTTCTCAGGTCAGGTTCTGTAGCTATGGTTCATACTCCTTTGCTCTTGCATTACTGTATTTACTCATACCAACTATTTTCAAATTTGAAGGATGGAATTGAAACTCCAATGGCGCAACAGGTATGTTTTAAACCTGTTTCTTTAACTGGTTTGCTGTTGTAACCTGCTCTATGTTGATTTCAGTTTCAATTGAATAAACAGTATGTTCTCATGTCATGCACATTACAAGTGTTGTTATTGCTCTATAGTTACCCACACTTATATTCTGTCTATTCTGCTTTGTCTTGAACAAATATTATTTGAATTGTGTCTCTATCTTGATTTGGCAACAAAACTAGAATGATATAGACCATAAAGTGACCATGGTACATAGATATATGTTTGTTTCATGTTGTTATCCTGTCCACTTTACTACTGAACTCATTTACCAAAATGAGTTTCATATACAACATGGTAAACATGTGATGTGTCTGCTTGTTTCTCTTTTAGAATGCGGACAAAATATTGGAGAACAGTACCGCGTTGTCCAATGGTAAAGGAAGTAATGCAGATAAGGTTCAAGATAGTGAGACATCCCTGTTGGTCTCCAAGAAAGCTGATAAAAACTATCTTGACGACAGTGAGGGAACCCAAAAGTCCTGTCTTGATGTAGTGTTCGAGTTACTGGCCACTACTGCTGGCACAAGCTCTTTGAACTCGCTGCCTGAATCAGTTCGTCTTCTTGAGTCTCAACTTCAAGTTGAAAGACATCGATCAGATGTGCTGCGACAGGAAGCTAAAGGACCGAGGAAGTCCCTGCAGAATTCAGATGCATATTTTCTGGTGCAACAGCAAGCGCTGGAGGATTTAAGCGCCAAACAAGAGAAAGTTAATAAGCTTGCTAAGCATCTTGCCAGCATTATGGGTACCCAGGATATTGTTTCTTGAGATCTTCTGAAGTGGTTTCAGTTCTGGATTTGTTTTGCTGCGGCGTTTATTTGCGCTGGTCGCCAACTTTGACAACCAGTGTATATGATATGCTGCTTTGTTCCCTATATTTGCACTGGTGGCGAACTTTGATGCCCAGTGGATGTAATATGTGTAATAGCCGTGATAGCCTAGCATTAGTTGCTTGCTTGTTTATTTCCTTGTTGTCATCTTTATTTGTTTGCTTGTAGTCATTGCAGTTCTTTTTCTGCGGTTAGCTAGTGGCTGCAATAACCTATTTTTTAAAACTAGGCCACAATAACCATGGGCTAATATTTACTGTAGTGACACTGGGCCTCCTACTGGCCGTAGAAACAGTGGGCCTTCTATGGGCCGTAGAAACAATGGGCCTTCTACAGGCCGTAGAAACAATGGGCCTTCTGCGGGCCGTATCATCAATGGGCCTTATACGGGCCGTATGATCGATTGGCCAAACATGGGCCAAACAGACCGCATTATGGCCGTAAATGGGCTAGAGTTGGAATCGTCCGTTCATGGGCCGACCATAACGGGCCATCGTTAATAGGCCGTATTTGGTGATGCTATGAAAATGGCCCAACAGACTAACGGTCCACAAATGGGCCGACTGTAACGACGGGCTGAATTTGGCCCACAAGCAGAAAATGACAGTAACGGGCCGTAAGTAACCGAATGCTGCAAATGAGCCCAAGAATAAATGGGCCCTTAGAAGGCCGAAAGTTAAGTTGGGCTGGAAACGGCCCAACGAAATAACGGGCCGTTAATGGGTATAAAGTGATACACTGTTCATTACGGGCCAGTTTCACCACGGTCCATTAATGGGTGTAAAGTAATACACTGTTCATTACGGGCCAGTTTCAGCACGGGCCGCTAATGGGCCAAGAGTTACAAAGGGCCTCATATGGGTCGAAAGACGTCATGGGCTATACATGGGCCAGAAGTGAAAATGGGCTGGAATCATATTGGATGGCCCAGATGACGCTACTGGGCCTAATTCGGATAGGGCGTAACGGGCCTTGGGTTAGCGGGCTGTAAATGGGCTATATGCGAACAGGCCGTTAACAGGCTTTCCATGGGCCGGCCCGCCAGCTTTTGACCAAGTCAAACGGGCCACCTTTTTCACAGGAATGGGCCACTGTTGGGCCGTGCCACGTGTCGACGTATCATAGGCGCCTTCTGTCCAGTGAGTGGATGACATCTGTCCCAACGATGAGCCGACACGTGTTTCCTCTAGCCAATGATGATTTTACACGTGGAAAATCCCCATTGGTCGGGGCTGTTAACGGGTTATCGGATCCAAAACCCGACCTGATAGCTTAACGGCGTTCCGTTACGGTGGATGCCACTTGTCGGTCACCCTTGACGAAAGCACTTCTGTGACGCGCGATTTATCGTCATGGAAGTGGACACTTCCGTGATGATAATTTTGGTAATGTCATGGAACACTTCTACGACAGCACAGGTATGACTATCTTGATTCTGTCATAAATTTGTCATGGATGTACATGCATGACAAAAAACGCGACCTACTGTGACAAACACGTATCATCACGGAAGTGTATTTTTTTTGTAGTGCACCCTTCCAAGTGCCAGATACAACCCGGTGATCGCTCTCTAACAGGGCGACAAGGAGAGGATCGCCGGGTAGGATTATGCTGTACGATGCTACTTGGTGAACTTACCATCTACTCTCTTCTACATGCTGCAAGATGGAGGCTCCCAGAAGTGTAGTCTTCGATAGGATTAGCTATCCCCCTCTTATTCTGGCATTCTGCAGTTCAGTCCACCGATATGGCCCCTTTACACATATACCCATGCATATGTAGTGTAGATCCTTGCTTGCGAGTACTTTGGATGAGTACTCACGGTTGCTTTGCTCCCCCTTCCCCCCCCCCCCTTCCTTTCTTCCTGGTTGCCGCAACCAGATGCTGGAGCCCAGGAGCCAGACGCCACCGTCGACAATGACTCCTACTACACCGGAGGTGCCTACTACTACGTACAGGCCGCTGACGACGACCAGGAGTAGTTTAGGAGGATCCCGGGCAGGAGGCCTGCGCCTCTTTCGATCTGTATCCCAGTTTATGCTAGCCTTCTTAAGGCAAACTTGTTTACTTATGTCTGTACTCCGATATTGTTGCTTCCACTAACTCGTCTATGATCGAGCACTTGTATTCGAGCCCTCGAGGCCCCTGGCTTGTATTATGATGCTTGTATGACTTATTTATGTTTTAGAGTTGTGTTGTGATATCTTCCCGTGAGTCCCTGATTTTGATCGTACATGTTTGCGTGCATGATTAGTGTACGATCGAATCGGGGGCGTCGCAAGTTGGTATCAGAGCCGACTGCCTGTAGGAATCCCCCTTCCACACTCCTTGGCCGAAGTCGAGTCTAGACATTGCAAAAACTTTTACTAACATGGCTGTGTGTCTTACGGGCCCACGCCGCCGTTGGGTGGTACTAGGATCTTTTACTCCTCGATCTTTACTCTGGGACTCTGAACTCTCTTCTACTCGGGTCAAACGAATTTACTAACTCTAACACTAGGATCCCGTGACCACATTCACCCCAAAGTCGGATAAGCCATAGTTATTCCTTCGAATAGTATTTTGAACAATACCCACACTGTCATTTGACTCCTTTGAAACATCTTTGCTTTCAGATGGAACCCACGAGGCAGGTCGTGCGCCACACGACGGCCATTGGTGCCTCGGGATCACCTGTTGTGCTAGCTGAGATGATGACCTATCTGGGTTATCGCTGGCACCCTGAGTACACCGTCTACGAGGAGTACCAGGACTTTAACCAGGAGCAGTACCATGCCATCGTCCACATCTACTCTCGGGAGTATGACTCCACTACTGTGCTACACACTGCTCATGGTGATGGGGTGACCATCGATATGGCAGTTCACGATGCTGCTTATGCTGCTCTGACACGTCTTCATGGAGAGTACCGGGAGTTGGACACCTCCCCTTTCAGGCACATTGCTATCGCATCTGATGTTGGTGCGGAGGGATACTACACTGCTGCCTACTCCACCATCACCCGAGAGCCCTTCTACCATCAGAACCTGGTTCTGCATGCTGATGGGCTGGATCGAGCTAACCAAGCTCTTCGCCACGAGTCGTACACCACCCGTCAGCACCTTTACCGTGCTCTGACGCTGTTGCACCCCTTAGTCCGATCTGGTGGGTTGTCGCGATCTGCGGTCTACCCAGCCAGGACCGCGATGCCCCAGGGTGTCGGCTGGCCAGATGTGGGAGGCTACTCTCCCGCACTTGGTCCTCTTCTGCCACCTAAGCGTCGGGTTCTGCACCAGAGTATCCGCGGACCCCAGGTTGCTGACGTGGAGTTCCCGATGCGACACTACCAGCTTTCAGGCTACACCTACCTCCACAGTTCCTCCTGGGACTGATGTAGTCTTGCTTGTTAGTGTTAGATGCATTCGCCGCGAGCCTGCGTGCCGCCTATGATGTCTTTAGTCTATGTACTAAACTCTGTGTACCGAACTCTATGCATGATCCCTTTTGTAAGATATGCCGACTACTATGTAGTATCTATCGTGCTCCTTTCATTATGCATGTTTCATCATGAATGATTCTTGTCCTTGCAAATTTCTCAATGTTGAACTACCCCTGTTAAATTTTAGCAGGATGGTTAGACCAGGTGGTCGTGGTCGTGGTGACCATGCCCCACCACCACCTGAGTACATGGCTGGTATGATCCAACAGTTCGTGCTAAATCGACAGTTCATGGAAAATTTGATGGCTCAGTTCCCTCGCCCCAATATGAACCAGCAGCTAGCCCAAGTGACTCTGCAGGATTTCATGCGCCTCAACCCAACTGTGTACCGTAGCTCAACTCAGCCTCTGGATGCTGATGACTGGCTCCGTGACATCACCTATGAGATGGAGTCTGCTGATGTAGCCCCTGCCAGCTATGTCACCTTTGCTTCCTTCTTCCTAAAGGGACCCGCAGCTCAATGGTGGGACAGCCACAGGCGTACTCTGCCAGCTGGAACAATCATCACCTGGTCAGACTTCCAAGCTGCTTTTCGTGCCCGCTTCATTCCTCAAGGAGTCATGGACCGGAAGAAGCGTGAGTTCCGCAACCTCACCCAAGGCAACAAAACTGTTGAAGCTTATCAGCGGGAGTTTCTGTACTTGTCCCGCTATGCTGAAGAGGACATTGCAACTGATGCACGCAGACAGGAGAAGTTCCGTGACGGCCTTCAAGCTGACATCAAGCTCGCACTTCTAGTGCATGACTTTGCTGATTTCGCCACCTTGGTGGACAAGGCTATCAATGTCGAGACTGGTCTGCAGGAACACCAAAGCTCTCATAGGCGCAACCGTGACACGGGCTCATCTTCGGGCCAGCCCTCACAGAAGCATAGGATATGGATTCCCAACAGCATGTATCAGCCAACTGCACATGCTCCAAGACAGTCCTATGCTGCACCTCGTCTGCCTCCTCCACCACCTAGGCAGCCAAGGCTTCCAGCACCACCACCCCGAGCTCCTGCTCCCGCTCCCAATAATGGTCTGTGCTTCAGGTGTGGTCAACCAGGGCACCGTGCTAGGGAATGCAACCAGAACCAGAATCAACTGGCCCTTCCAGCAACTGGCCATGGAAGCAACCAGCCCCGCAACAACAATGCCAAGTATTATGGTTATGTTCATGCCAACCACGTTGATCTGAACGAAGCTTAAGACCAGCCTGCTACTGTGATGGGTACACTCCTTGTAAATTCAGTACCAGCATCCGTTTTATTTGATACAGGTGCATCGCATTCATTCATGTCAGAAGATTTTGCATACAAGCACGACGTTAAATGTGAGGAGATGAACACTTCGGTAGTGGTAAAACACCCGTGGGACAATGTCAAACCTCCATGGTTGGCATCGACGTCCCCATGGAAATCAAAGGGCTGGAATTCTATGCCTCGCCCATTATCCTGAAGTCGTCTAACATCGACCTCATTTTGGGGATGGATTGGTTGAAAGTGCATACTGCTTCTATAGTTTGCGCCACTAAGACCGTCCATCTGCTACACCCTTCAGATGAAATAGTTACTTACCAAGCTCATCTGGTGCAAAATGCCGAGGCACGGCTTTATGCCTTGAATGCATTGAACGCTGCACCCCTCGAGGGCATTGAAAACATTCCTGTCGTTCGCGAATTCCAAGACGTCTTTCCTGAAGAACTTCCAGGGATTCCCCCTGCTAGAGCTGTCGAATTCATCATCGACTTGAAACCAGGCACCACTCCTATAGCCAAACGACCCTACAAGATGCCGCCGCATGAACTCATTGAGCTTAAGGAGGAAATCGACAAATCTCTTCGCAGTGGTTTCATTCGCCCAAGTTGCTCTCCTTGGGGAGCACCTTCTCTCTTTGTCAAGAAGAAGGATGGGACAAACCGATTAGTTCAAGACTACCGTCCTATAAACCAAGCTACCATTCAGAACAAATATCCCCTTCCTCGGATCAATGATCTGTACGATCAACTGGCTGGTTCGTCGGTATTCTCTAAACTCGACTTGAGGTTGGGTTACCACTAGATCCGTGTTCGTGAAGAGGATATCCCAAAGACCGCATTTGTGACTCGCTATGGTTCATATGAGTACACCGTCATGTCTTTCGGCTTAACCAATGCTCCAGCCACTTTCTCTCATCTGATGAACTATGTATTCATGGATTACCTCGACAAGTTTGTCGTGGTTTATCTGGATGATATCCTGGTATATTCCAAGAATGAAGAAGAACATGCTGAACATCTTCGTCTTGTTCTGGAAAAGCTTAGAGAGCATCAACTCTATGCCAAGTTCTCTAAGTGTGAATTCTGGCTTCTCGAAGTAACCTATCTTGGGCATGTCATCTCTAAGGATGGTATTGCCGTCAACCCTGAATGAGTCCAGGCTATTCTTGATTGGACTCCTCCCAAGAACGTTAAGCAAGTCAGAAGTTTTCTCGGGCTTGCCAGCTATTGTCATTGATTCGTCGAGAACTTCTCCAAGATCGCCAGGCCTCTGACTAACCTGTTGCATAAGGGCGTCAAGTTCCAATGGACAGACAAATGTCAGGAAAGTTTCCAGGCACTCAAAGACAAGTTGACTTCTGCCCCAATGCTAGCTCCACCTGATACTAAGAAGGACTTCGTCATTTACTGCGACACTTCCCGTCAAGGATTAGGTTGTGTCCTACTACAAGACTGCAAAGTGATTTCTTATGCCTCTCGGCAATTGCGCCCTCACGAAGAGAACTACCTAGTCCACGATCTTGAGCTTGCTGCTGTCATTCATGCGCTAAAACAATGGCGACATTACCTTCTCGGTAATCATTGCGAGATCTTCACCGACCACCAAAGTCTGAAGTATCTGTTTACTCAGCTAGACTTGAACCTCCGTCAGCAGAGATGGATGGAGATTGTTGCAGACTTTGACTTCGGTATTTCCTATACACCAGGCAAGGCTAATGTAATGGTTGATGCCTTGAGCTGCAAGTCTTACTGCAACCACCTCCAGGTTCACAAAGTTCAGCCCTCGCTTCTTTAAGAATTTAGAAAGTTGAACCTCCATATTGTTCCTCCTGGTGCACTCGCTCCCCACCCCTAAGGATTTTCGCAAGATGAACCTCCGTGTTGTTACCCAGGGTTCCCTCAATACCCTGGCTGTCGAACCAGATCTCTTGGACTCCATCAAGAGGATTCAGAAGTATGACTCTCAAGTTGAGAAGATTAAACGCTACCTCGCAGAAGGAAAACCCTCATTCTTCACTATTACTGATGATGGCACTTTGTACTTCAAAGGCCGCCTAGTAGTGCCATGTTCAGAGAAAAACCTGGATATGACACAGGAGGTTATGAAAGAAGCTCATGATACGCCTTTGTCTATTCATCCCGGTAGTACAAAGATGTATCAAGACATTCGTCAGAGATTTTGGTGGTCTAATATGAAGCAAGACATTGCTCGTTATGTTGCCGAGTGTGACGTTTGCCGTCGTATCAAAGCAGAACATCAAAGGCCTGCTGGAACTCTGCAACCTATCTCTATTCCTGAATGGAAATGGGACCATGTCGAGATGGACTTCGTCACTGGATTTCCCAAATCGCATAAAGGTAATGATGCAATTCTAGTCGTCATTGACCGGCTTTCTAAGGTTGCACATTTTCTGGCAGTCAAAGAAACAATCACTGCTAGTCAGCTGGCAACGTTCTATATGTCCAGGATTGTTTCACTCCACGGTATTCCATTGGTTATCAGCTCAGACCGTGGCAGCTTATTCACTTCAAGATTCTAGGCGAGTTTCCAAGAAGCTATGGGAACTCATCTGTCATTCAGTACTGCTTTCATCCTCAGTCGCAAGGGCAAGTGGAACGTGTCAACCAAGTTCTCGAAGACATGCTTCGAGCTTGTGTTATTTCCTTCGGCAAGAAATGGGAGGAATATCTCTCGTATGCTGAGTTCTCTTATAATAATAGCTATCAAGCTAGTCTGAAGATGGCCCCCTTCAAAGTGTTATATGGACGAAAGTGTCGAACCCCTCTGAACTGGTCAGAAACTGGGGAACGTCCACTCTTTGGTCCGGATATCATCCAACATGCCGAAGAACAAGTCCGCATTATTCGTGAGAATCTCAAGACTGCTCAGTCATGTCAGAAGAGTCAGTATGACCGTCATCATAAAGACATGGTCTATCAACCTGGCGAAAAGGCCTATCTTCGAGTTACACCAATGAAGGGTGCTCACCGCTTCGGGATCAAGGGCAAGCTAGCTCCTCGCTATATTGGCCCATTCACTATTCTGGAAAGGCGTGGAAAAGTGGCATATCAACTGGAGCTCCTGCCGAACCTTTCTCAGGTTCACGATGTGTTCCACATGTCACAGCTCCGCCGCTGCTTCAAGGACCCAATCCGAGCAGTGGATCATGAAGTGCTCGCATTGCAACAGGACCTCTCCTATAAAGAGCATCCAGTCCGCATTCTCGACCAAGCTGAACGCCGCACACGTCAGAAGGCACTCAAGTTCCTCAAGGTCCAGTGGTCGCACCATTCTGAAGATGAGGCCACTTGGGAACGCGAGGATCGCCTGCGTGATGAATACCCCGCACTGTTTCCTTCTACCTCCTAAATCTCGGGACGAGATTTCTTGTAGTGGGGGAGATTTGTAACGCCCGGATAATTAAGCGACAGTAAAACTCTGCTAATTATGCCATGTCACCTCCATTACTGTTGCTAATCTTTCGTTAGTTCAAAACCAATTCAAAAATCAATTCAAAATATGGCAAATGACAAAAGTTTTCAAACCTTGAAACAAAAATGTTCGGTGGGTGCCAAATATTGCACTGGTAATTATTGTGGAGAAAACAAATTTTTTAGAAAGTGCCTAAATATTTAAAATGAAATAAAACAGAAAAGAAAATAAATAAAAAGAAAAGGTGAAAATAAAACAAAAGGAAAAGACCCCCCCCCCTTGAAAGTGCAACTATCCCTGGGTGGTTTTGGTAATTCCTAACAACATATAGCTCATTGAGCTAATGCTATTTCAAGATAAATATTTCAGGAAAGCTCAATGATTGGCATGGCATGGATTAGAAAATGGACCCCTCAAAATTCTAAGGACAAAAGATTGGCTCAATCTCAAAGCACAAGACTCCACATTTTCATTTTAGTGATCCAAGATCACATTGAGTCCATAGGAAAAGCCAATACTATCAAGAGGGGGTGAGGTGTTGCTTAACGAGTTTCTTGCTCAAAGTGCTTAGTGATATGCTCCAAACCCTCAACTACTTTCTCACATCCACATATGTCCCAAACCAAAATTCAAACTCGGCCCCACCGAAACTTTCTATCTGGCGCCACCGAGTTCTCTTGACATAGCCACTGCCAGAAACCCTAGTCTTTTCGGTCTCACCGATAGGGATCTCGGTCTCACCGAGATGGGATTGTAATCTCTCTGTTTCCCTTCGTAATATTTCGGTCAAACCGAGATGAGCGATCGGTCCCACCAAGATTGCAATGCAAACTCTCTGTTTCCCTTTCGTAACGTTTCGGTCCAACTGAAATGAGCGAATCGGTCCCACCGAGTTTGCCTGACCAACTCTCTGTTAGTCTATTACAAAAATCGGTCTCACCGAGTTTGTGTAATCGGTCTCACCGAGATTACGTTATGCCCTAACCCTAACGAAACAGGTCCCACCGAGTTGACGTGTCGGTCCCACCGAAAATCCTAACGTTCACATTTTGAACTAAATCTGTCCGACCGAGTTTCATGATTCGGTCCCACCGAGTTTGGTGATTTGTGTGTAACGGTTAGATTTTGTGTGGAGGCTATAAATACCCCTCCATCCACTCTTCATTCGTGGAGAGAGCCATCAGAACATGCCTACACTTCCAACATACATTTTCTGAGAGAGAACCACCTACACTTGTGTTGAGGTCAAGATATTCCATTCCAACCACATAAATCTTCATCTATAGCCCTCCCCAAGTTGCTTTCCACTCAAATCTTCTTTCTACCAAATCCAATCCTGTGAGAGAGAGTGGAGTGTTGGGGAGACTATCATTTGAAGCACAAGAGCAAGGAGTTCATCATCAACACACCATTTGTTACCTCTTCGAGAGTGGTGTCTCCTAGATTGGCTAGGTGTCACTTGGGAGCCTCCGTCAAGATTGTGGAGTTGAACCAAGGAGTTTGTAAGGGCTAGAAGATCGCCTACTTCATGAAGATCTACCCGAGTGAGGCAAGTCCTTCGTGGGCGACGGTCATGGTGGGATAGACAAGGTTGCTTCTTCGTGGACCTTCGTGGGTGGAGCCCTCCGTGGACTCGCGCAATCATTACCCTTCGTGGGTTGAAGTCTCCATCAACGTGGATGTACGATAGCACCACCTATCGGAACCACGGATAAAAAATCTCCGTGTCAACATTGCGTTTGCTCCCTCAAACTCCTCCCTTTACCTTTATATGCAATTGTTTTACATTCCGCTGCTATACTCATAGAATTGCATGTGTAGGTTGATTGCTTGACTTGTGCAAAGTTGCTAAAATCTGCTAAGAACTAAAATTGGGAAAAGGCTAGATTTTTATTTGGTCAAAGTAGTCTAATCCCCCCCCTTCTAGACATACTTTCGATCCTACAAGTGGTATCAGAGCTTTGGTCTCCATTTGCTTTGATTTCCATAGCTTTTGGTAGTCATAGCCTTGGTTTCACAACCTAGGAGAGTATGGAGTCTAGCAAGGGAAATTATCACTGTAGAGGTCCTTACTTTGATGGTACAAATTTTGCTAGTTGGAAGCATAAGATGAAAATGCATATTCTTGGAAATAACCCCGTTGTTTGGGCAATTGTGTGTATTGGCCTGCAAGGTGAATTCTTCGATGGGAGAGAACCAAACCGTGAAGCTACCGCGGAAGAGTTGAAGATGCTACAATACAATGCTCAAGCTTGTGATATTCTCTTCAACGGATTGTGCCCCGAAGAATTCAACAAAATCAGCCATCTTGAGAATGCAAAGGAAATTTGGGATACTTTGATTTATATGCACGAGGGTACCGATTCCGTCAAGGAATCCAAATTGGATGTGCTTCAAAGTCAACTTGACAAGTTCAAAATGAAGGATGGTGAAGGCATCGCTGAAATTTACTCTAGGCTTGCTCTCATCACAAATGAGATCGCCGGCTTAGGAAGTGAAGAGATGACCGATAGATTCATCATCAAGAAGATCCTAAGAGCCTTGGATGGAAAATATGATATCGTGTGCACATTGATTCAAATGATGCCCAATTACAAAGATCTCAAGCCAACGGAAGTGATTGGAAGAATTGTTGCTCATGAGATGTCACTCAAGGATAAGGAAGAGCTTCACAACAAGTCAAGTGGTGCTTACAAAGCCTCGTGTGATGCTCCCACATCATCAAGTGAGAAGCAAACCTTCAATGAAGAATTGAGTCTAATGATGAAAAACTTCAACAAATTCTACAAGAGTAGAAGCAAGGAAAGAAGTTCCAAGTCAAGGTCCTACAATGACAAAAGATCTTCTAGTCGTGAGCATAATTGCTACAATTGTGGAAGACCCGGACACTACTCCAATGAGTGTACGGCTCCCTACAAAAGAAGAGAAGATTCTCCCAAAAGAAGGAGTAGAAGAGAAGAATCACCATCAAGATAAAGAAGGCGTAGAGATGATCGTTATGAACGGAGACCCTCTCGTAGAAGCAAGGATTCGGAAAGGAAGGACAATTCATCAAGGAGCTACACAAAAAGAAGACATCAAGCTCATGTTGGTGAATGGATATCCGGCTCCGACTCCGACAATCACTCCGAAAGAAGTTATCACTCGGACTCCGAATATACTCAAGATGAAGGTGTTGCCGGATTAGCGCTTGTGACAACCAACTCCTACGACATATTTGACTCACCAAATGAAGGAATTGGGAGATGCTTCATGGCTAAAGGTCCAAAGGTAACACACCCCGAGTATGTTGATTTCAACAGTGATGAAGATGATTTGCTAGGAGATGATGATTTACTTGTTGACAACTCTAGTTATGAAAACTATGATGAGCTTGCTATTAATCATGATAATCAAGATAAAACGAATGATGATGATAAGAAGGAGATTGAGTGTCTAACTAAAGAACTAAACACTCTTAAGTTAGCTCATGAAACTACCTTGGAAGATCATCGAGAACTTTTAAAGACTCATGAGAAGCTACGCTTTGAAAAGCTCAACCTTGAGCAAGAGCATGAGTTTTTAAAGGCAATCAATGATGATCTTCGCAAGAAAATTTCTTCTTACATTGCCAAGCATTTACTCTTGTCTACTTACATGCCACAAGTTAAATCTAGCAACAAGAACAAGAAATATTCTTCATCTAGTAGTAACAACAATCATGCTAAATCCAATGATGTTGCTTCTACTAGTTCTCTTGATTCCACTAATGATTCTCTTAGCCAAGTTACACTTGAGCAAGAAAATATCTTATTGAAGGGAATTATATAGAAAGGTGTTTACAAGAGCCTTGCCGGAAGTAAGCAATTTGAGGAAATTGTACGCAAGCAAGGAAGACACCGGAAGAATCAAGGTGTTGGTTTTGAACAAAAGTTCAATGCCAATGGAGTTGAGTGGGAAGAAGATCAATACCCCAAGACGAAGTTTGTTCCTCAACAAGAGAAGTATGATCCTACTTCTTTCAAAGGAACACAAGCTCAAGATGATCTTCCACCACAAGACCACAAGCAAAAAGGCAAGGACAAGCTTCAAGAGGAGATTGATGCATTTGAAGAAGCACCCAAGGCCTTGGTCAAGTGGATTCCCAAGACTACATCAAGTTCTACTTCATCAAATACGACTACAACTCCAAGGATTCCCATCAAGATGGTGTGGATCCCGAAGAAGAAGAACTAGAGAGTTCTTGACGGTGACTCCGCCAACGTACCTCACTCTCATCATTTTGGCAAGGACAAGTGCAAACAACTTTCATATCTTGCACCAGTTCAATGAGTCACAAACCCTCTTGTTGGTAAGACAAGGGACAAGGTAACCTAATGCTTTCATGGACATCATCTTTTGTACACATCACTCTATGTCTATGGATATCCTTGTTTGTTCCTTGTGGGACTAACCCGTGTAGGTATTGAAAGTGCAACTCACTCCAATGGATTGCTCTGAATGATCTACATCAACATTGAGCATTCACATCTTCAACACCTACATGAAGTCATCATCGACAAAACCCAAGGTTAGTACATCCCTCTTAGGGGGGATATCACATCTAGGGGGAGCATTACTCTAATCAAATGAGCTAAAGCAACTCTAATGATGTGAGCACAACAATGCTTTATGTAAAAGTGGCAACCCCACTTGTGCTTAAACGATGAGTATGACCTATGATCAAATATTCTCATTTGACTCCTAAGTCAATATACTCATATATAGATGACCTAGTCATCGCCAAATTGCTTGATAGATGCTAGAGTGTTTGTGCATGCTTTGTCACATATTTCATTTGTCAGTTTATTGTGTGAGCATGTTGGATGCATATTTTACTCATTCAAGGACATCCATTTGTTGCTTTGTTTGTTTGGATTTTCTCTTTTGCCAAATGGATGGACAAGAATGCCTAAGAACTCCCTCTAGCTATCTATACTTTTCTCGTCTCAAACTCTATTCATGCTACATCACAAAGTTTGATCAAGTCAGATTCGAACCACTCTGTGTGAGGAGCACTCGGAGTCCCCGATTCATCATAGACTTAAACTTCCAAAACCTCTTTGTGCATTTCGGTCTGACCGATTCATCCTTTCGGTCCTACCGAGATCACTAAGTTGATCTAGGTTTTCAATCTCGGTGCAACCGATTAGAACCTTTCGGTCACACCGAGTTGCAGTAACTGCCTGCAGTTTTGCATCTCGGTGCCACGAGTTGTTCCACTCGCACCGATAGTGTCAGGTTAATTATATATACCGACGGGTCAAATTTTGGAAAAAAATTCGAAACCCTTCACCCGCGCGTAACCCGCTCTGCCTCTTCGGGTCTCCGGATCGTCTTCTCGCCGCCAGCGACCTCCCGCCGCTGATCTCCGCCGCCGTCAACGGCAATCTGCCCCGCCGTTGCCGCCGTAGCGAACACTCGCCGCTCTAGGGTAAGTGTTCTATCCCTTGTGCTGTCTCTTTCACTCCGATTCCTAGCACAAGGACAATGCCATGTTTCTTGCCACGATTGAGATTGATCTATCCAGCTAAAACTTCCTTAGGTCTAGATTGATTCGAAAATTTTAGGGTTAGCTCTCCACAGAACTCATCTCGGACCGACCGAACTGTAGAAATCGGTCTCACCGATTCGGCCTTGGCCATTGCACATGCGCTCTTCGGTTTGACCGAAATGTGCAAATCGGTGTGACCGAGTTCAAGATTCTGTGAAACCCTAGCAATCTCGGTGCCACCAAACTGTGACTCGGCCCTACCGAGTTCACTAGTTTAGGTTCCAAGAGTTGCTTCGGTATCACCGAGTTTGTCAATTCGGTAGCTCCGAGATCACTTCTGTAGAGAACTAAAACTAAGCTTTTTGACTCAATTGTTTTGCAAAACCTCTGTACTTTGTGATGCTCATCTTCTCTACCTCATCTATAATCTATTCACAGGGTCTGCTGACAGTTTGCCTGCAAGATGTCTGACCAAAGTGACAGCCGGAACAAGTCTGAACAGCAGGTGCAGATGAGTGAGGGTTCTGATCCCTCTAGCAGCTATGATGAGGGCAGCAGGAGCACACCTAGTAACTTGCCAAAGGCAGCTACCCGGACAAGTAAGAAGAAAACTTCTGATTCAGAGGATGAAGATTATGTGGCTGTTGAGGATGAAGCCACTTCAAGGAAAAAGGTGCTAAAAGAGGAGTATGGCACAGCTGCTGCAACAAAGCCTGGAATGAAAACAAAGGCTCCAGCAAGAAGAGTTCCAATGTCAAAAGCCAGAGCCTCCACTCAAGAAACAATGGAGTTCACTCTTGAACCCAAAGAAGGAGGTGAAGGCAAGAAGAGGAAAGAAAGGGTCAAGAAGACCATTGCCAGAGTTATTGGGAAGCCCTCCATGATGAGAGATGATGATGAAGAACAGGAGGATGCTGCACCAGCACCCAAAGCTCAGAAGCTCATGGGAGATGAAATCAGATCAGGGGCTGCTCCATCTAAGCCCAAAACTGCTCCCAAGGCTGCTGCTCCAGCTCAGAAGTCTGCTCCAAAGAGAAGCACTAGAAACATTCCAGCTGCAGAAAAGAACAAGGCCCCAGTGCCTCAAGTTGAAGAAGAAGATGATAAAGCCCAAGTGCTAAGGAAGCTGAAGCCCAAGATCCCTGACCACAATGATGCACATCCTGTTGCGGGAAACATGGAAATCAGGAAGGATGCAGGACTGAGGTTATGGAGACAGTCTAATCCATATGCTGTCAGGAGAAGGACTGCTGTTGACTACAGGTTTCACACTAAGGAACATCAAGACTTTTATGAGACAATTTTGCTTGACAAGAAGCCCATTGTGTGTGACATGAGATGGGTTGACTGGGAGTACATTAAGAAAAATGAAGATCACTATCCAGGAGTATATGACAGCTTCAAAGCATGTGGAGTTGATACATTTGTTGCCCAGAAGCTCACCAAGTGGAATGATGAGCTGATCATGCAGTTTTACTCCACTGCCCACTTCTATCCAGATGGAAAGATAGTTTGGATGTCTAAAGGTACAAGGTACCAATCCACTGTTGAAGAATGGGCTCAGTTGATCAATGCCCCGGAAGAAATTGAGGATGACTTGGATGTTTATGCTGAGAAGAAGAAAGACCACAACACTATGGCACACATGTACAGAGAGATCCCAGATGATGCTTTGGAGAATCACAAGTTTGGATCTGTCCACTTCTTGTTGTCTGGTCTGCCTACCATAAATTGGATCCTAAGGCACACTTTGCTACCCAAGTCAGGTGATCACAAAATGATCAGAGGACATGCTATCAACTTGCTACATTTATTTGATGTGCCTCAAACGTTCAAAGTCATGAGTCTGATTGTGGAGACAATCAAAAGGACAACAGCTGATCAGAAGAGAAGTTGTGGGTATGCCCCACACATTCAGGAGCTCATCAACTCAAAGATGGGCACATGCACATATCTGTTGGATAAGGAGCATCTACCCTTATATCCTGAGTTTGAAGACAACACTGTAGTCATGACTGAGAATGAACCATCATCAGCTCAAGCACATGAGAAGAGAGAGAAGGCAAGGGCAGAGAAAGCTGCAAAGATGCCAACTGCTGAAGAGGCATCTCAAGTATTCTTGAAAAACAAGCAAGATCAGTTAGCATATCTGATCCAATCCACCTTGAGGATTGAGAAGGGCTTGGCCACCCTGACTCAAAACCAGGAGAGCTTGGAGAGGATTATAGAGACCAAATTCTATGATCTTGATCTGAAGGTAACTGAGATCCAAACTGCAGTTGAGCAGCTTCAGGAGGAAGCAGAGGAGAAGAAGGGCAAGTCCACTATAGATGTTTTTGCTAGAGTGCCCAGAGGACAAAGATCTGCTGCAGTGCCTGTGACAGATACTCGAGCTACAGCATCAGCACCAGCAGCTACAGCTCCAGTGCCACCTCCAGCAGCCACTCCACCAGCTCCAGCTACATCATCTGAAGCCTTCGTCCTTGGAGTTCTCTCAACACCACCTCCCGAAGATCAAGCCTGAGAGACGTTTAGCATTATGCATTTTTGAACTTTTTGGTAACTTGTTGCCAAAGGGGGAGAAAAATGTATAGATCATAGGCTTCGAGAGAGAGTGTTGCTTTTTATCTCTCTTGCTATTTTGGTTGAACTTCTTGATTGTGTTCTTGTGTGAGATACTTTATGTCGTTGTGAGATACTTGTTTGATCCTGTGGTTGATCATATGCTACCCTTAATTCTTGTTGGATGATATTATCTCTTATATTCTTATATGATCATTCACTTGCTTGGTGATGAGTGCATGCTTTTATTTTCTGTCTTTTTGAGCGCTCCACCAAGATGTATGTGACATGAAAGAGTAACCCATGATCCTAATCGATTGTGCATTTGCATTCAAAAGCAAATTTTAAATAATGCACAAATTTAGGGGGAGCTCTTGCTTATCACATACTTCTCAAAGCGACGATGTTTTTCAATCTTATTATCCTTTGTCGAAGCTTTGATCTATATGTTGTCATCAATTACCAAAAGGGGGGGATTGAAAGTGCAACTATCCCTGGGTGGTTTTGGTAATTCCTAACAACATATAGCTCATTAAGCTAATGCTATTTCAAGATAAATATTTCAGGAAAGCTCAGTGATTGGCATGGATTAGAAAGTGGACCCCTCAAAATGCTAAGGACAAAAGATTGGCTCAAGCTCAAAAAACAAGACCCTACATTTTCATTTTAGTGATCCAAGATCACATTGAGTCCATAGGAAAAGCCAATACTATCAAGAGGGGGTGAGGTGTTGCTTAATGAGTTTCTTGCTCAAAGTGCTTAGTGATATGCTCCAAAACCCTCAACTACTTTCTCACATCCACATATGTCCCAAACCAAAATTCAAACTCGGCCCCACCGAAACTTTCTATCTGGCGCCACCGAGTTCTCTTGACATAGCCACTGCCAGAAACCCTAGTCTTTTCGGTCTCATCGATAGGGATCTCGGTCTCACCGAGATGGGATTGTAATCTCTCTGTTTCCCTTCATAACGTTTCAGTCAAACCGAGATGAGCGATCGGTCCCACCAAGATTGCAATGCAAACTCTCTGTTTCCCTTTCGTAACGTTTTGGTCCAACCGAAATGAGCGAATCAGTCCCACCGAGTTTTCCTGACCAACTCTCTGTTAGTCTATTACCAAAATCGGTCTCACCGAGTTTGTGTAATCGGTCTCACCGATATTACGTTATGCCCTAACCCTAACGAAATCGGTCCCACCGAGTTGACGTGTCAGTCCCACCGAAAATCCTAATGTTCACATTTTGAACTAAATTGGTCCAACCGAGTTTCATGATTTGGTCCCACCGAGTTTGGTGATTTGTGTGTAACGGTTAGATTTTGTGTGGAGGCTATAAATACCCCTCCACCCACTCTTCATTCGTGGAGTGAGCCATCAGAACATGCCTACACTTCCAACATACATTTTCTGAGAGAGAACCACCTACACTTGTCTTGAGGTCAAGATATTCCATTCCAACCACATAAATCTTGATCTCTAGCCCTCCCCATGTTGCTTTCCACTCAAATCTTCTTTCTACCAAATCCAATCCTGTGAGAGAGAGTTGAGTGTTGGGGAGACTATCATTTGAAGCACAAGAGCAAGGAGTTCATCATCAACACACCATTTGTTACCTCTTGGAGAGTGGTGTCTCCTAGATTGGCTAGGAGTCACTTGGGAGCCTTCGTCAAGATTGTGGAGTTGAACCAAGGAGTTGTAAGGAATAGGAGATCGCCTACTTCGTGAAGACCTACCCGATTGAGGCAAGTCCTTCGTCGGCGACGGCCATGGTGGGATAGACAAGGTTGCTTCTTCGTGGACCCTTCGTGGGTGGAGCCCTCTGTGGACTCGCGCAACCATTACCCTTCGTGGGTTGAAGTCTCCATCAACGTGGATGTACGATAGCACCACCTATCGGAACCACGGATAAAAAATCTCCGTGTCAACATTGCATTTGCTCCCTCAAACTCCTCCCTTTACCTTTATATGCAATTGTTTTACATTCCGCTGCTATACTCTTAAAATTGCATGTGTAGGTTGATTGCTTGACTTGTGCAAAGTTGCTAAAATCTGCCAAGAACTAAAATTGGGAAAAGGCTAGATTTTTATTTGGTCAAAGTAGTCTAATCCCTCCCCTTCTAGACATACTTTCGATCCTACACCCCTGGACCAGACGGCCCAGCTCACAGCCAGGCCGGCCCACCTGGCCCATCCGACCGACCCAGCCCGTTCCCCCGGTCGCTCTCTCCCCTTCCATGTTCCCCCGACCAGGGTCGGAACAGGGGCGCGTCCCCGCCCGACCGCCTCACCGGCACCGACGCCGGGAGGGGATAAGGCCGCCATGCCCCCGCCTCCTCGATCCCATCTCCCACTCGCCCCCGCTCTCCCTCTCGGTCCCTGCACCTCCCTCTCCCCTCAGATCCACCTCGCTGCCTCTCCTTCCCCTTTGCATCCGAGCGCCACCGCCGCCATGGCTCCGGCCTAGCCACGGCCACCGTGCTCACCTCGCGGCCCCACTATGTCTCCAAGGGCCGCCGTCATCTGCTGCTTCGACTGGTGCACCCCGTTGGAGTTCGGAGCCACCGCAACGCCCACGACGCCGTCGTCTTCCTCCTCTGCTCCGACGAGCTTCGCCGCCGCTCTTCACCAACTCCGGCGATGCCCCTGTTGCTACTAAATCCCCAAGGGCCACCGTGTGTGCCACTCGGTGAGCCCCCGCTGCCTCCTCTCTCTCTCGCGCGCCCTAGCTAGCTGTCGCCGTAGCACCCGAACTCAGCGCCGCGGAACTCGTCGCCGACGAGTCTCCGGTGACCAAATGGTCACGGGCCAGTGCCGGCGTGATTCCGACGAGTCACCGGCCGTCGCTGAGCTGGCCTGACGCGTGGGCCCCCTTGTGTCGCTGACGGGTGGGCCCCGTTGAATCATTGACTCGGTCAGCGCTCACATGGCTCCCCTGTGTCTATGACATGCGGGCCCCACGCCATAGACGAATAAAAATAAATAGATAAATAGATAAATTGCTAATTAATTAAAACTTTAATCTCTCACTGACTACTGGGCCCCACCCGCTAATTAACCCATTTAGTTAGTGTAAACCCCCCTGTTAGTGCCCCTGACAATGACATGTGGGTCCCACTGGACCCACCTGTCTAGTTTGACTGGTCAACCGACCAGTTGACCTGTTGACATCACCCTGATGTCATGCTTACGTCATCATTTACTATTCTGGATAATTCGAATCTAAATAAATAATTAAAATCAGAAAATGATTAAAACTTTAGAAAATCATATAAAATAATCCGTAACTCGAATGAAAATACTTTGTACATGAAAGTTGCTCAGAACGACGAGACAAATCTGGATACGCAGCTTGTTCGTCCGCCACACATCCCTAACATATCGAACATGCAACTTCCCCCTCCGGTTCATCTGTCCAGAAACGTGAAACACCGGGAATACTTTCCCAGATGTTTCCCCCCTTCGCCGGTATCACCTACTACCACGATTGGGCACCACTAGCAACGCTCATTGTCATGTCATGCATCGTCATGCATGTTTGCTTTTATATTTATTGCTTCTTCCCCCTCTTCTCTCGCTAGACACCGAGACCGACGCCGCTGCTACCCAGTACGACTATGCTCTTGACGACCCCTCCTTCTCGGCTGAGCTTCCAGGCAAGCCCCCCCTGATCACCAGAGATCGCCTATTCTACTCTCTACTGCTTGCATTAGAGTAGTGTAGTATGTTACTGCTTTCCGTTAATCCTATCCTGATGCATAGCCTGTCCTTGCTACTACTGTTGTTACCTTTACCTGCAATCCTACATGCTTAGTATAGGATGCTAGTATTCCATCTGTGGCCCTACATTCTTGTCCGTCTTCCATGCTATACTATCGGGCCGTGATCACTCAGGAGGTGATCACGGGTATATACTTATATACATAATATATGATACCTGTGGTGACTAAAGTCGGGTCGGCTCGTAAGAGTACCCGCGAGTGATTCACGGATAGGGACCGAAAGGACGTTTGTACCGACGGCCCTCTGAGTGAACCTTTGTGGCGGAGCGGCAGGGCAGGTTGAGACCACCTAGGTGAGAGGTGGGCCTGGCCTTGGTCGGCGTTCGCGGTTACTTCAAAATAATACGCTTAACGAGATCTTGGTATTTGATCTGAGTCTGGCCACTGGCCTATACGCACTAACCAACTACGCGGGAACAGTTATGGGCACTCGACGTCGTGGTATCAGCCGAAGCCTTCGTGACGTCAGCGACTGAGCGTCGCGCGCCGGATTGGACTGGAACACCTGCTCTTGTATTAGGGAGGCTAGGTTTGCTTCCGGCCGCGTACGCAACGTGCAGGTGTGCAATGGGCGATGGGCCCAGACCCCTGCGTGCATAGGATTTAGACTGGCGTGCTGACCTCTCTGTTGTGCCTAGGTGGGGCTGCGTCGTGTTGATCTTCCGCGGCCGGGCATGACCCAGAAAAGTGTGTCCGGCCAAATGGGATCGAGCGTGTTGGGTAATGTGGTGCACCCCTGTAGGGAAGTTTATCTATTCGAATAGTCGTGTCCCTCGGTAATAGGACGACCCGGAGTTGTACCTTGACCTTATGACAACTAGAACTGGATACTTAATAAAACACACCCTTCCATGTGCCAGATACAACTCGGTGATCGCTCTCTAACAGGGCGGCGAGGAGAGGATCGCCGGGTAGGATTATGCTATATGATGCTACTTGGTGAACTTACCATCTACTCTCTTCTACATGCTGCAAGATGGAGGCTGCCAGAAGCGTAGTCTTCGATAGGATTAGCTATCCCCCTCTTATTCTGGCATTCTGCAGTTCAGTCCACCGATATGGCCCCTTTACACATATACCCATGCATATGTAGTGTAGATCCTTGCTTGTGAGTACTTTGGATGAGTACTCATGGTTGCTTTGCTCCCCCTTTCCCCCCTTTCCCTTTATTCCTAGTTGTCGCAACCAGATGTTGGAGCCCAGGAGCCAGACGCCACCGTCGACGACGACTCCTACTACACCGGAGGTGCCTACTACTACGTACAGGCCACTGACGACGACCAAGAGTAGTTTAGGAGGATCCCAGGCAGGAGGCATGTGCCTCTTTCGATCTATATCCCAGTTTGTGCTAGCCTTCTTAAGGCAAACTTGTTTACTTATGTCTGTACTCAGATATTGTTGCTTCCGCTGACTCGTCTACGATCGAGCACTTGTATTCGAGCCCTCTAGGCCCCTGGCTTGTATTATGATGCTTGTATGACTTATTTATGTTTTAGAGTTGTGTTGTGATATCTTCCCATGAGTTCCTGATTTTGATCGTCCACGTTTGCGTGCATGATTAGTGTACGATTGAATCGGGGGCATCGCAAACATCATGTCTTCCTCACCCTCCAACAACGGAGAAGAAGACGCAGGGGTGGTTCAGGAGGATCTAAGGAGAGGGGCAGCTGAAGGGGTTGCTATGGAGGAAGAAGAGGAACATCCTTTTGGGGTTCACTCTCCGGCTCCCGAGAGAGGCACATTGGCTGGCATCTCCACTCATCTGAATCCTCATCAAGCTATGAGATCATCAAATAATCAAGAGAGCCTCGAAGTGCAAGAAGAAATCCCACCAAGAAGGCCTTTACACAGGTTATATTGTAACAATTTTCATAATTTGATTCACAATTATGGGTTCAAGACTCCTCGTAGGCACATACCGTCCAATTGGGACATATCTCGCCCAAGAGAAAACAGTGCAGGAACAAACCCGTGGGGCCCGGAAAATAAACACATAATGGCTGAGGTGAAGAAAACAGTGAGTAACTTCATCAAGCCCTTTGGGAGATTCAAGGTTTGAAGGATCTACTCATGGTTATATTGGAGAATACTACTTCACCACCACATTCTTCTTCATCACCAAAAGAAAATTGAGTAACCGGTATGGGCACTCCCCTTGGCTTCCGCCAAGCTTGGGGGAGGTGCCCCGGTATCGTATCATCCCCACTATCTTTATTTATTTTAGTTCGATCTTTTGCTTTAGATGAATCAAAGCTTAGTTTGATCCTTTATTTTCGAGAGTTTGCTTAGTGATTTATCCTTGTAATCGTGTGCAGGGATGGAGCCAGGATTGTACCATCGGGGGGGCGAAGACAATGACACAAGATATTTTTCTTCCACTAGGTTAATCCGTTGTTCACTAATTTCTTAACAGAATTAACTAGCTTGTTACAGCGATAAGAGGAAAAAGAGATAGCAAATCTGAGTACTAATAGAAAGACAACGACACAAGAGATGTAGGTTCATGAAATTTTACTAGTGACATTTTTTTTTATTCGGAGCTTGCATATAAATTAAATTATGATCCGGCTATTACCTTGATTCTTGGAATCTCATATTCACCATTTCCTCTAAAAGGACATGCTTGAAACATTAACCGGTGATGCAATCAACAGAGTATTATGTAACAAGAAATTTCGAGTGTCTAAAAATTAAATAATTCTTGCTTACCTCATAGCGTCAATGGAGGTCTTTAGCGTTAGTTAGGATTAGTCTGGTTTGCTTCGCTAGATTGCGTAGTAGCATCATGTTCTCATGGTGAGAGCTTGAACCAATTGGTTTGAAAATTTTATTAATCAATTCGGCTGTCTTTCTCTTCATGTCTACACAAGCGCAAATATATAACTGGAAATGTTATATTTGATAATTAATGCACATAGTTTGTATGATTATACTTCTAATCGGATGTGAAAACAAATTACCTTTTCCCTTTGTGTTGTTGCCGCTCAACCACCGTATGCTCGAGCTGCCGGCTGCCGCAACCGGCGACGTGTCCGTGGATTGGCGCAACGGCACCCGCCTGTCCTGGTGTCTCCTTTCCTTCTCTGCTTCTCGATGGCGGCGGTGCGGCGCGATGGAGAGATCCCATCGGAGTGGATCGCAGCACGGCTTGGAACGAACAGACGTTCAGCGATACTTGTGGGTTCGTGCTGTAATGAACAGGGCCTCCTTCTGTTTCCACCATGGCCTGCTTGGCGTTTTTGTGCTCCATATCTAATGGGATGTACTAGTACATGGGCTGAGAATTCACACTAATTACCATGGCCGAGCGGGATAGGGGGGGCGAAGCATGTTACGTACATGTACGCAAGCAGAAATATCAGGGAAAACCTGATCGCTATCGAGGGACGACTCGATCGTTAGGGGGGTCTCTCCCCCCTCGTCCCCCCCCCTTAATCTGTCCCTGATCGTGTGTGAGATATATAATAAAGTTTAGTTTAAGTTTTTGCTTTCTTTACTTTCTTGTTGCAATAAAAAGAAAGGAAAGAAAATAAATCAAGAAGATCATATGCTAATCTTATGGTAGGTGATGACACCACATAAGGAAAAGTATAAGTAGAAAATTTTATTAGAGATTGACAAACATAACATTAGTCAATGTTACAACTCATGAAAGAATTAATAAGGGAAAAGAAGATTCACATATAAATATACTATCCTAGAAATCTTTTGTGATTGTGAGCCCCCATCAAAATATTATATTTCAAAATTGTTGACGTTGGACAAGGAAGACAACATAATGATTTATGTTTGTTCATATTCACATAGAAGTCATATTGTTATAGATCCTTTAACATGTGGTGCTTGCCCCCTATCTTTGCTAGCCAAAAATTCTGCACCAAGTAGAGATACTACTTGTGCATCCAAAAACCCTTAAACCCAAATCTTATTTTCAAGAGTCCACCATACCTACCTAGGGATTGAGAAAGATCCCTCAAGTAAGTTGTCATCGGTGCAAAAAGGCAATAAAAATTGCTTCTAAAAGTGTGAGATCATTTAGTGTAAGAGAAAATTGAGCGATGTGATGGTGAAGAATAAAAGCGACAGACTGCATAATAAAGGTTGCCATCACAAGGGGCAATACAACGTGATGTTCTTTTGCACTAAGGGGTTGAGCATACAAACAAATAAGCGCATGGCAAGCTCTGCTTCCCTCTGCAAAGGGCCCATCTTTTACTTTTATGTATTTACTTTTATGCAAAGAGTCAAAGTTTTCTCTCTATTCCTTTTTATTTTTCTCCTTTGGCAAGCATCATGTGGTGAGGAAAGATCTAGGCACATATGTCCAGCTGAATATGGGTAACATGAGTTAATATTGTTGACATCACCTTTGAGGTGAATACGTTAGGAGGCGAAACTATAAGCCCCTATCTTTCTATGTGTCCAGTTGAAACATTTTGCTCATGACTATGCGGTGAGTGTTAGCAATCATAGGAGACTATATGATGGTTGAGTATGTGGACTTGCCTAAAGGCTCCGATACATGACCCTTCCTGAAAAGATGATGAATTGTAGTTGCAAAGTTGACGGAGAACATAGTTTGTTGGTTTCTAATAGAGTTTTTGCTTTACACTTTGATAGTGTGATGAATTGTCACTTATTCATGAGAAGTCTATGATAAAAGTTCTATGATAAGAGTCTTATGTCTAAGTTTGTTGCTGTTATAATAATCAACATGATGCTTCTATGTCCGTATTTTATTTTTATCGACACCTCTCTCTCTCTCTCTCTAAGCATGTGGACATGTTTTTCGATTTCGGTTTTCGCTTGAGGACAAGCGAGGTCTAAGCTTGGGGGAGTTGATACGTCCATTTTGCATCATGTTTTCCCACTGTTATTTTATGATGTTTTTGTGCATAATAATGCTTTTTGTAGTAATTCTAATGCCTTTTCTCTCATAATACGCAAGGTACACACAAAGAGGGAGAATTCCGATAGCTGGAAATCTGGACCTGCAAAAGCTACGTCAGGCTACCTATTCTACACAACTCCAAACAAGCTGAAACTTTACAGAGAATTTTTATGGAATATATGAAGAATATTGGAGCAAATAAGTACCAGAGGGGGCCCACCAGGTGGGCACAACCCACTGCTACCTCTTGAGCATGCGTTGGTTTTCCCTTGAAGAGGAAAGGGTGATGCAGCAAAGTAGCGTAAGTATTTCCCTCAGTTTTTGAGAACCAAGGTATCAATCCAGTAGGAGACTACACGCAAGTCGCCTAGTACCTACAAAACAGTCAAGAACCTTGCAACCAACGCGATAAAGGGGTTGTAAATCCCTTCACGGCCACTTGCAAAAGTGAGATCTGATAAAGATAATAAGATAAATATTTTTGGTATTTTTGTTGTATAGATTGGAAAGTAAAGATTGCAAAATAAATAGTAAACTAGAATTGTAGATTGGAAACTTATATGATGTAAAGTAGACCCGGGGGCCATAGGTTTCACAAGTGGCTTCTCTCAAGATAGCATATATTACAGTGGGTGAACAAATTACTGCTGAGCAATTGATAGAAAAGCGCATAGTTATGAGAATATCTAGGCATGATCATGAACATAGGCATCACGTCCGTGTCAAGTAGACCGAAACGATTCTGCATCTACTACTATTACTCCACACATCGACCGCTATCCAGCATGCATCTAGAGTATTAAGTTCATAAGAACAGAGCAATGCATTAGGCAAGATGACATGATGTAGAGGGATAAACTCAAGCAATATGATATAAACCCCATATTTTTATCCTCGATGGCAACAATACAATACGTGTCGGTTCCCTTTCTGTCATTGGGATCGAGCACCACAAGATTGAACCCCAAAGCTAAGCACTTCTCCCATTGCAAGAAAGATCAATCTAGTAGGCCAAACTAAACCGATAATTCGAAGAGACTTGCAAAGATATCAAATCATGCATATAAGAATTCAGAGAAGAATCAAATATTGTTCATAGATAATCTTGATCATAAACCCACAATTCATCGGATCTCGGCAAACACACCGCAAAAAGTATTACATCGAATAGATCTCCAAGAACATTGAGGAGAACTTTGCATTGAGATCCAAAGAGAGAGAAGAAGCCATCTAGCTAATAACTATGGACCCGAAAGTCTGTGGTAAACTACTCACACATCATCGGAGAGGCTATAGCGTTGATGTAGAAGCCCTCCGTGATCGAATCCCCCTCCGGCAGATCACCGGAAAAGGCCCCAAGATGGGATCTCACGGGTACAAAAGGTTGTGGCGGTGGAAAAGTGGTTTTTGGCTCCCCTGAATGTTTTCAGGGTATAAGAGTATATATAGGCGAAAGAAGTAGGTCGGTGGAGCTACGAGGGGCCCACGAGGGTGGGGGCCGCGCCTACCCCCTCTGGGCGCGCCCTCCTGCCTCGTGGCCGCCTCGTTGCTTCCTTGACTTCCACTCCAAGTCTCCTGGATTGCATTTGTTCCAAAAAAGATCCTCGCGAAGGTTTCATTCCGTTTGGATTCCGTTTGATATTCCTTTTGTGCGAAACACTGAAATAGGCAAAAAAAACAGCAATTTGCACTGGGCCTTCGGTTAATAGGTAAGTCCCAAAAATAATATAAAAAGGTATATTAAAGCCCATTAAACATCCAAAATAGATAATATAATAGCATGGAACAATCAAAAATTATAGATACGTTGGAGACGTATCACCCACCTGGGCGCGCCAGGGAGCCCAGGCGCGCCCTGGTGGGTTGTGCTCACCCAGGCCCACCACCGGTGCCCATATTCTGGTATATAGGTATTTTTGAACTAGAAAAAATAAGGAGAGGATTTTCGGGACGGAGCGCCGCCGTCTCGAGGCGGAACTTGGGCAGGAGCACTTTTGCCTTCCGCCGAGGGAACTTCCCTCACGGAGGGGGAAATGATCGTCATCATCATCACCAACAACTCTCCCATCTTAGGGAGGGAAATCTCCATCAACATCTTCAACAGCACCATCTCATCTCAAACCCTAGTTCATCTCTTGTGTTCAATCTTGTTACCGAAACTATAGATTGGTGCTTGTGGGTGACTAGTAGTGTTGATTACATCTTGTAGTTGATTACTATATGGTTTATTTGGTGGAACACTATATGTTCAAATCCATTATGCTATTTAATACCCCTCTGATCTTGAGCATGATTATCATTTGTGAGTAGTTACTTTTGTTCTGATGGGAGAAATCATGTTGCAAGTAATCATATGAACTTGATGTGTGTTTGATATTTTGATAGTATGTGTGTTGTGATTCTGTTAGTGGTGTCATGTGAACGTTGATTACATGAAACTTCACCATATTTGGGCCTAAGGGAATGCATTGTGGAGTAGTAATTAGATGATGGGTTGCGAGAGTGACAGAAGCTTAAACCCCAGTTTATGCGCTATTCCATAAGGGACCGATTGTATCCAAAAGTTTAATGCTATGGTTAGAATTTATTCTTAATACTTTTCTCGTAGTTGCGGATGCTTGCAAGAAGGTTAATCATAAGTAGGAGGTTTATTCAAGTAAGAACAGCACCTAAGCACCGGTCCACCCACATATCAAATTATCAAAGTAGCGAACACAAATCGAATCAACATGATGAAAGTGACTAGATGAAATTCCCGTGTACCCTCAAGAACGCTTTGCTTACTATAAGAGACCGTTTTGGCCTGTCCTTTTCCTTAAAAGGATTGGACTATCTTGCTGCACTTTTGCTACCATTATCATTACTTGCTCGTTACAAATATCTTGCTATCAAACTACTCTGTTACTTAAAATTTCAGCACTTGCAGACATTACCTTGCTGAAAACCACTTGTCATTTCCTTCTGCTCCTCGTTGGGTTCGACACTCTTACTTATCAAAAAGAGCAACAATTGATCCCCTATACTTGTGGGTCATCAACAACATACATCAAAGCTTCAAAAAATAATGTAACAAGAAATTACAATAAAGCTTTGAGAAGCATGTAGCATGAGTAAGTGTAGGATCGTAAGTAGGTCTAGAGTGGGGGTGATTAGACTACTTTACCAAATAAAAACCTATCCTTTTCCCAATTTTAGTTGTAGGAAATTTTTAGCAACGATCATAAGTCAAGGAACACCCTACACATGCAAGTATGGATGGTAGGCAGCGGAAGGTAAAGACTTTGCATATGAACGTAAAGGAGGGGATCGAAGATATCAAACGCAATGAAGAAGCGATGATTTTTGGCATGGTTCCGATAGGCGGTGTGCTACTTGTGAGCTGTATTGGGATTTCCTCAAAGAGGAGAGGAGATGTAGTGCAGTAGAGATAAGTATTTCCCCTAGTTAAGAACTAAGGTTATCAATCCAGTAGGAGAATCACACAAAGCCTCGTGAACAACACCTGCACATACAAATGCAAATACTTGCACCCAACGCAAACAAGAGGGTTGTCAATCCCCTTGGCGGTTATTTGCAAGGATTAAATCTTGTAGTGGTAGATAGATAAATTGCAAAGATAAAATAAAATAAAATAGAAAATTGCAGCAAATCTATTTTTGTGTTTTATATATGATAAAAGTAGACCCCATGGGCCATAGTTTTCACTAGAGGCTTCTCTCTCGAACACATATCATACGGTGGGTAAACAAATTACTGTCGGGCAATTGATAGAAAAGCGCATAGTTGTGACGATATTCAAGGCGATGATCATGTATATAGGCATCACATCCGAGAAAAGTAGACCGACTCTTGCCTACATCTACTACTATTACCCCACCCATCGACCGCTGTCCAGCATGCATCTATGGTATTAAGTTAATAAAAACAGAGTAACACCTTAAGCAAGATGACATGATGTAGACAAAGTAAACTCAACTAATATGAATAAACCCCATCGTTTTATCCTTAATGGCAACACTAAAAATACGTGTCTTGACCCTTTTTGCCACTAGGATACAACACCGCAAGATTGAACCCATCACAAGGCACCTCTCCCACTAAAGATAAATCAATCTAGTTGGTCAAACCAAACAGATAGATCGGAGAGAAATACAAAGCTATGACAATCATGCATAAATAAGTTCAGAGAAGACTCAAATATTTCTCATGAATATTCAGATCATAAACCCACAATTCATCGGATCCCAACAAACACACCCCAAAAGAAGATTATATCGAATAGAACTCCAAGAAGCTCGAGGAGAACATGGTATTGAATATCAAAGAGAGAGAAGAATCATCTAGCTACTAGCTATGGACCCGTAGGTTTGTGGTAAACTACTCATGCATCATCGATAGGGTCGCAAGGTTGATGTGGAATCCCTCTGTGATCGATCCCCCCTGTGGCAGAGTACCAAAAAAGGCCTCCAGATGGGATCGCGGAAGAACAGAGACTCACGGTGACGGAAAAAGTATTTTGGGTGGCTCTCTGACGGTTTCCCAATATTTAAGAATTTATAGAAGTAGAATTAGGTCAGACGGAGCCACATGGGGGCAACAAGGAAATAGTGTGTGCCTAGCCCCCCCCCCCCACGGTGCGCCCTGTTGCCTTGTTGTCTCCTCGTTTGTCGTCTCGTCTCCTCCTGAAGCTTCCAGGCATTGTTTTGTCCAGAAAAAATCATCAAAGAGTTTCGCAGCGTTTGGAATCCGTTTGGTACAGATTTCTTGGAAAACCAAAAACAAGCAGAAAACAACAATTGGCACTAGGCACTGGGTTAATAGGTTAGTCCCCAAAAATAATATAAAATTGCATATTAAAGCATATAAAATATCCAAGATTGATAATATAATATCATGAAACAAGCAAAAGTTATAGATACGTTGGAGACGTGTCAGGTACGAAGGGAGATGATGTTTAACCAAGTTCGGGCCCTTTCAAATAGGTAAAACCCTACGTCCTGTATTGATTATATTGATGTGATGGAGTACAGAGTACAAGATGATCTACCTCGATATGGTATGATTGTGTTCTAAACCCTAAGGCTGGTAATCGCGTTCCTAAAGACTAAACCCCTCGGCTTATATATGCACCGGTGGTACTAATGAGTGATATTTTTACACTCATTTCACCTTCGTTTAAACCGAGATATTTCATTTAAAAAGAGATATTCGCTCCGATATTGGTACTAATGACTAATGAATGCAAATGATTCCACAAATCCTCTCTTTGATGTGTTTCCACAGGAAATGGGCTAAAAGGAAAGAAATCATGTGTGGAAATGGAATGGAAGGAGAATGGAGGAAGAATGAATCAACCGGAGTCATTGCTGCGAAAAAAGAAAAAAAAAGACGGTGTTCCATACGGGCGCATGCGCCCGTATGAGTGCCCATTTGGCGTGGATTTCGAGGCAGATCATCCACCTGAAAATCTTTCGTTTAAGGGACCCCGTCGAAATCTCAACAAACAGACGAGCACAGAAGCCAGAACCTCTTCATCATCATCTTCATCCACAAACCCTAGCCGCCGCCATCTCCATATCCATAGCCATCTCCAGCTCCACCATAGTGCTCTCTCATCGCATTCATACTTGTAATCGTGTATCGCACAAGGTAGCCATTGTAAGACATATAGCAATCAATCAATCTGAAGATGTGTTCCTCAATGTTTTCTTCACACGATCTGATCTCCATGTGTGAGTAGTTCTCTAAGGTATGGGTTGAGGCATAAGCCTTGCAACCCAAAGTATTTGTTGAGTGGATCAATGTAAGACTTTGACATAACGTTTCGTATAAGGGACCTTGATGTGTTATATCGGACACCAGTGACAGCAAGGTTCACTAGGGTAACATGGATCACATCCTTGGGGATAAATGAGGTGTAGTCCTTCAACGCCGAAAGCTCTTGTCTGATTTCATTATCTTAATTATTGAGGCAACCCCGCGTGATGGATAGGGCCCGTGGTAGGACAACTAATTCTTAATGCAGGACTCGTGCCGGTCAAGATGTTATTTGGACATATCCCCCACATCGATCCATAACAAGCACATGTCGATGGGTGACTTCCAGCAAAGAATAATATATTATTTGATCCCAACGTAAATACAAGGTTGTAAGCATAAGACTGATGACCCACAAGTATAGGGGATCTATCGTAGTCCTTTCGATAAGTAAGAGTGTCGAACCCAACGAGGAGCAGAAGGAAATGACAAATGGTTTTCAGTAAGGTATTCTCTGCAAGCACTGAAATTATCGGTAACAGATAGTTTTGTGATAAGGTAATTTGTAACGGGTAACAAGTAATGAAAGTAAATAAGGTGCAAAAAGATGGCCCAATCCTTTTTGTAGCAAAGGACAAGCCTGGACAAACTCTTATATGAAGGAAAACGCTCCCTAGGACACATGGGAATTATCGTCAAGCTAGTTTTCATCACGCTCATATGATTCGCGTTCGTTACTTTCATAATTTGGTATGTGGGTGGACCGGTGCTTGGGTGCTACCCTTCCTTGGACAAGCATCCCACTTATGATTAACTCCTATTGCAAGCATCCGCAACTACAAAAGAAGTATTAAGGTAAACCTAACCATAGCATGAAACATATGGATCCAAATCAGCCCCTTACGAAGCAACTCATAAACTAGGGTTTAAGCTTCTGTCACTCTAGCAACCCATCATCTACTTATTACTTCCCAATGCCTTCCTCTAGGCCCAAACAATGGTGAAGTGTCATGTAGTCGACGTTCACATAACACCACTAGAGGAAAGACAACATACATCTCACCAAAATATCGAACGAATACCAAATTCACATGACTACTTATAGCAAGACTTCTCCCATGTCCTCAGGAACAAACGTAACTTCTCACAAATCATATTCATGTTCATAATCAGAGGGGTATTAATATGCATTAAGGATCTGAACATATGATCTTCCACCAAATAAACCAACTAGCATCAATTACAAGGAGTAATCAACACTACTAGCAACCCACAGGTACCAATCTGAGGTTTTGGGACAAAGATTGGATACAAGAGATGAACTAGGGTTTTAGAGGAGATGGTGCTGGTGAAGATGTTGATGGAGATTGACCCCCTCCCGATGAGAGGATCGTTGGTGATGACGATGGCGATGATTTCCCCCTCCCGGAGGGATCTTTCCCCGGCAGAACAGCTCCGCCGGAGCCCTAGATTGGTTCCGCCAAGGTTCCACCTCGTGGCGGCAGTGTTTCGTCCGAAAAGCTTGCTTATGATTTTTTTCTAGGGTAAAAGACTTCATATAGCAGAAGATGGGCATCGGAGGCCTGCCAGGGGGCCCACAAGGCAGGGGCGCGCCCAGGGGGTAGGGCGCGCCCCCCACCCTCGTGGCCAGGGTGTGGGCCCCCTCTGGTTGATTCTTTCTCCAGTATTTTTTATTAACTCCAAAACATGTCTCCGTGAAGTTTCAGGACTTTTGGAGTTGTGGAGAATAGGTCTCTAATATTTGCTCCTTTCCAAGCCCAGAATTCCAGCTGCCGGCATTCTCCCTCTTCATGTAAACCTTGTAAAATAAGAGAGAAAAGGCATAAGTATTGTGACATAACGTGTAATAACAGCCCATAATGCAATAAATATCGATATAAAAGCATGATGCAAAATGGACGTATCAACTCCCCCAAGCTTAGGCCTCGCTTGTCCTCAAGCGGAAGACGATATCGAAAAATATGTCCACATGTTTAGAGATAGAGGTGTCGATAAAATAAAATACGGACATGAGGGCATCATGATCATTCTTATAACAGCAACATATATATATTGTCATATGATTTCTTATGCTATAGTAACAATCTATTCACGATGTAAGGTATGAATCGGAAACTTCATTGAGAACCAACAAACTATAATCTCAGTCATTGAAGCAATTGCAATTTATCATAACATTGGAAAGAGTCAATATAAGAGCTTTTCGGCAAGTCCACATACTCAACTATCATTTAGTCTTTCATAATTGCTAACACTCACGCAATACTTATGGGTATGGAGTTTTAATCGGACACAGAGAAAGATAGGGGCTTATAGTGTTGCCTCCCAACCTTTTACCTCAAGGGTAATGTCAACAATAATAGTTCATGCTAACTTACATCCAATTGGATATATATATATATATTAGGATCTTTCCAACACAATGTGCTTGCCAAAAGATAAAATGTAAAAAAGAAAGGTGAAGATCACCATGACTCTTGTATAAGGTATAAGACAAGAATAAAAGATAGGCCCTTCGCAGAGGGAAGCAGAGGTTGTCATGTGCTTTTATGGTTGGATGAACAAAATCTTAATGCAAAATAACATCACTTTATATTGCCACTTGTGATATGGACCTTTATTATGCAGTCCGTCGCTTTTATTGCTTCGATATCACAAGATCGTATAAAGCTTATTTTCTCCACACTAATAAATCATACATATTTAGAGAGCAATTTTTATTGCATACAACAATGACAACTTACTTGAAGGATCTTACTCAATCCATAGGTAGGTATGGTGGACTCTCATGGCAAAAACTGGGTTTAAGGATATTTGGAAGCACAAGTAGTATCTCTACTTGGCGCAAAGAATTTGGCTAGCATGAGAGGGAAAGGCAAGCTCAACATGTTGGATGATCCATGACAATATACTTTATTTCAGATATAAGAGAACATAACTCATTGCGTTGTCTTCCTTGTCCAACATCAACTTTTTAGCATGTCATATCTTAATGAGTGCCCACAATCATAAAAGATGTCCAAGATAGTATATTTATATGTGAAAACCTCTCTTTCTTTATTACTTCCTATTATTTGCAACGATGACCAAAACTATGTTTGTCAACTCTCAACAACTTTTATTCATCATACTCTTTATATGTGAAGTCATTACTCTCCATAAGATCAATATGATCTCTTTACTTCTTTTTATTCTTTTATTCCCTCAAGATCATAGCAAGATAATCAAGCCGTTGACTCAACACTAATATTTATTATATATAGCTCACGGACTCGATTACATAGAAGGCTCATAAAGCAAAACTCAAAACTAAATCATACTAAAATTTTATTCTACTAGATCAAAATATAACCAAAAGGATCGAACTAAGAAAAACGGTAGATAGGAGTGTGATGGTGATACGATACCGGGCACCTCCCCCAAGCTTGGCAGTTGCCAAGGGGAGTGCCCATACCCGATACTCAGTTTTCCTTCCTCGGAGGTGGTGATGATGGAGTTGTTGATGATGTAGGCTTGTCGTCCCTCTTCCAAGGCATAGGCTCACCATCATAGAAAGATGACCGAGTCTCCGGGATCCTCAAATCTGCAGCCAAACTCATCCTCTTGAATCTATATTCATACTCATAGTTTTGATTTTGCAGGTCATAGATATGGGCTTGGAGGTGCTCGATTTTCTCATGAAGCTTGAAGATGGCCTACCCAATGTTCTTGGCATCCAGCTTGTGGTTGTTGGTGAACTCCGTGATCATCATGTGGTTGGTGTCGAGTCCGCGTTCCACCATCCCTTGGCACTTGAAAACTTGCTGCTCCATTGCTTCGAGTCTTGTCTCCACGCTTCCGGTCCTCCTGGGTCCCTCAACATCGCGGATGTGCAACACCCCCTCATGCATCTCAATGGTTTGAGGATGTTGCGGCACTTCCGTGAGGTAGGGGTTGATGACCTTCTCGAAGAACTTGTCCTTGGGGGCACTTGGAGACGTCATGGTGATCTAGATCTGTCAGAAAAACAGCTCGAAACAAAAACAGAGGATATTTGCGTGGTACGGTGGTCAAAACCTTCGGGATATTATATAATGAATTTTTACCGACTAAAAGAAGTACCGTGCAAGAAAACGGAGTCCGGAGGGCACACGAGGTGCCCACGAGGCAGGGGGCGTGCCCAGGAGGGTAGGGCGCGCCCTCCACCCTCGTGGGTGCCTCGTGTCCCTTTCGGACTACTTCTTATTTTCCTATTTTTTTAATATTCCAAAACAGAGAAATATTGCTATTAGAACTGTTTTGGAGTCTGTTTACTTACCGTACCACATACCTATTCCTTTTCGGAGTCTGAAACGTTCTGGAAAGTGTCCCTTATATATTCCTTCGGGGTTACAGTTTCAATAACATTGGTTTCAACATTTATAGGATTACCTCAGATATAATGTTTGATTCTTTGACCGTTCACCACCTTTGGATTTGTGCCTTCGAAGTTGTTGATTTTTATGGCACCGGAACGATAGACCTCCTCGATAAGGTAAGGACCTTCCCATTTAGAGAGGAGTTTTCCTGCAAAAAATCTTAAACGAGATTTGAATAGCAACACATAATCACCTACGTTAAACTCACGCTTTTGTATCCTTTTGTCATGCCATGTTTTAACTTTTTCTTTAAATAGTTTGGCATTCTCATAGGCCTGGGTTCTCCATTCATCAAGCGAGCTTATGTCAAATAACCTCTTCTCACCGGCAAGTTTGAAATCATAATTGAGCTCTTTAATGGCCCAATACGCCTTATGTTCTAGTTCGAGAGGTAAGTGACATGCTTTCCCATAAACCATTTTATACGGAGACATACCCATAGGATTTTTATATGCAGTTCTATAGGCCCATAATGCATCATCAAGTTTCTTAGACCAATTCTTCCTAGATCTATTAACAGTCTTTTGCAAAATTAACTTGATCTCTCTATTACTCAATTCTACTTGACCACTAGACTGCGGGTGATACGGAGATGCAATTCTATGATTAACATCATACTTAGCAAGCATCTTACGAAAAGCGCCATGAATAAAATGTGAACCACCATCAGTCATTAAATATCTAGGGACTTCAAACCTCGGAAAAATAACTTCTTTAAGCATCTTAATAGAGGTGTTATGATCAGCACTACTAGTTGGAATAGCTTCTACCCACTTAGTAACGTAATCAACATCAACTAAAATATGTGTATACCCGTTAGAGGAAGGAAACGGTCCCATATAATCAAAGCCCCAAACATCAAATGGTTCAATAACAAGTGAATAATTCATAGGCATTTCTTGGCGTGTACTAATATTACCAATTCTTTGACATTCATCACAAGACAAGACAAACTTACGGGCATCTTTGAAGAGAGTAGGCCAATAAAAACCGGATTGCAATACCTTATGCGCAGTTCTATCTCCAGTGTGGTGTCCTCCATAAGCTTCGGAGTGACACTTGCGTAGGATCTGTTCCTGTTCATGCTCAGGTACACAACGTCTAATAACACCATCTACTCCTTCTTTATAAAGGTGTGGGTCATCCCAGAAGTAATGTCTTAAAGCATAGAAAAACTTTTTCGTTTGCTGATATGTGAAACTAGGTGTTATAAATTTAGCAACAATGTAATTAGCATAATCAGTACGAGAAGCATTTATGACAGCTAATTGTTCATCAGGAAAGCTATCATCAATAGGTAGTGGGTCATCAAGAACATTCTCTAACCTAGACAAGTTGTCTACAACGGGGTTCTCAGCTCCCTTTCTATCAATAATATGCAAATCAAATTCTTGTAGCAAGAGAACCCATCTAATAAGTCTAGGTTTAGCATCTTTCTTTTTCATAAGGTATTTAATAGCAGCATGATCAATGTGAACAGTTACTTTAGAATCAACAGTATAAGGTCTAAACTTATCACAAGCAAATACAACTGCTAAGAATTCTTTCTCAGTAGTAGCATAATTTCTCTGGGCACTGTCTAGAGTTTTACTAGCATATTGGATAACATTTAATTTCTTATCAACTCTTTGTCCTAGAACAGCACCTACAGCATAATCACTAGCATCACACATAATTTCAAAGGGTAAATTCCAATCAGGTGGCTGAACAATAGGTGCAAAAATCAAGGCTTTCTTAAGTATTTCAAATGCTTCTACACAATCATCATCAAAGACAAAAGGAACATCTTTTTGTAAGAGATTAGTCAGAGGCCTAGAGATTTTTGAGAAGTCTTTAATGAACCTCCTATAAAAAACGGCATGACCAAGGAAACTTATTATACCTTTAGTGTCCTTAGGACACGGCATGTTTTCAATAGCATCAACTTTAGCTTTATCAACTTCAATACCTCTTTCAGAAATTTTATGCCCCAAGACAATACCTTCATTAACCATAAAGTGGCACTTCTCCCAATTCAAGACAAGATTAGTTTCTTCACATCTCTGCAAAACTCGATCAAGGTTGCTTAAGAAATCATCAAAAGAAGTTCCGTAAATGGAGAAATCATCCATGAAAACCTCAACAATCTTTTCACAAAAGTCAGAGAATATAGCAGTCATACATCTTTGAAAGGTAGCAGGTGCATTGCATAAACCAAAAGGCATATGTCTATAAGCAAAAGTACTGAAAGAGCAAGTAAAAGTGGTCTTTTCTTGGTCCTCTTTTGACACAGGTATTTGAGAGAAACCAGAATAACCATCTAGAAAGCAAAAATGTGTATGTTTGGATAATCTTTCTAGCATTTGATCAATAAAAGGTAAAGGGTAATGATCCTGTTTAGTAGCTTTATTTAATTTGTGGAAATCAATTACCATTCTACAACCTGTAATAATTTCTTTGTGGGATCAACTCATCTTTATCATTAGGAACAACAGTAATACCTCCCTTCTTAGGGACACAATGGATAGGACTTACCCACTGACTATCAGCAACGGGATAAATTATACCTGCCTCCAAAAGCTTTAGTATTTCTTTTCTTACCACTTCTTTCATCTTAGGATTTAACCGTCGTTGGTGATCAACAACCGGTTTAGCGTCCTTCTCCAATTTTATTTTGTGTTGACATAGAGTGGGACTAATGCCCTTAAGATCATCAAGAGTATATCCAATAGCAGCACGGTGCTTCTTTAGAGTTTTCAATAATTTCTTTTCTTCATGCTCTGAAAGGTTAGCACTAATAATAATAGGATATATCTTCTTTTCATCAAGATAAGCATACTTAAGAGTATCAGGTAATGGTTTAAGCTCAAACACGGGATCACCCTTGGGTGGAGGGGGATCCCCTAGGATTTCAACAGGCAAGTTGTGTTTCAAAATAGGTCCCTGTTTAAAGAATAGTTCATCTATTTCCCTTCTTTCATTCATAAACATATCATTTTCATGGTCGAGCAAATATTGTTCTAAAGGATTATTAGGAGGCACGGCAATAGAAGCAAGACCAATAATTTCATCTTTACTAGGCAATTCTTTATCATGGGGTTGTCTACGAAATTTAGCAAAATTAAACTCATGAGACATATCCCCCAAACCAATAGTAACAACATCCTTTTGCAGTCTATCCTAGCATTAACAGTATTCAAGAAGGGTCTACCAAATATAATGGGACAAAAGTTATCTTGTGGGGAACCAAGAACAAGAAAATCAGCAGGGTATTTAACTTTCCCACACAAGACTTCAACATCTCTAACAATCCCAACTGGTGAAATAGTGTCTCTATTGGCAAGCTTAATTGTAACATCAATTTCCTCTATCTCAGCAGGTGCAATATCATGCATAATTTCTTTGTATAAGGAATGAGGTATTGCACTTGCACTAGCACCCATATCACATAAGCCATGATATCAATGATCTCCTACTTTAACAGAAATAACAGGCATGCCAACAACAGGTCTATGTTTACCCTTAGTATCGGGTCTAGCAATTCTAGCAGCTTCATCACAGAAGTAAATAACATGCCCATCAATATTATCGGCCAAGAGATATTTAACCATAGCAATACTAGGTTCAACTTTAATTTGCTCAGGGGGTGTAGGTGTTCTAGTATTACTCTTACGAACCACAGTTGAAACTTTAGCATGATCCTTTATTCTAATAGGGAAAGGTGGTTTCTCAATATAAGCGGTAGGAACAATAGGATCAACATTATAAGTGATAGTCTTTTCTTCAACTTTAATAGGTGCAACTACTTTTACTTCAATGGGAGGATTATATTTAAACCACTTCTCCTTAGGGAGATCAACATGAGTAGCAAAGGATTCACAGAAAGAAGCTACTATCTCAGAGTCAAGTCCATTTTTAGTGCTAAATTCACGGAAAACATCGGTATCCATAAAAGACTTAACACAATCAAACTTAGGTGTTATACCTGACTCCTTACCTTCGTCGAGATCCCAATATTCAGAGTTGCGTTTAATTCTTTCCATTAAATCCCATTTGAATTCAATAGTCTTCATCATAAAAGAGCCAGTACAAGAAGTATCGAGCAGGGAGCGATTGTTGAGAGAAAGCCGAGCATAAAAATTTTGAATAATAATTTCTCTTGAGAGCTCATGATTGGGGCATGAATATAACATTTACTTAAGCCTCCCCCAAGCTTGAGCGATGCTTTATCCTTCGTGAGGCCAAAAATTATATATATATAATTACGATCACGATGAACAAGATGCATAGGATAAAACTTCTGATGAAATTCCAATTTCAATCGGTTGTAGTTCCATGATCCCATATCATCACATAGCCTAAACCATGTCAATGCCTTTCCCTTCAAAGATAAAGGGAAGACCTTCTTCTTGATAACATCCTCGGGCAAACCTGCAAGCTTAAATAATCCACAAACTTCATCCACATAGATTAGGTGCAAATCGGGATGTAATGTTCCATCTCCTGTAAAAGGATTAGCTAGCAGTTTCTCTATCATACCCGAAGGAATTTCAAAGTAAACATTTTCAGTAGGTTCAGTAGGTTGAGGAGCAACTCTTTTCTCTACTGGTCGGGGTGAAGATACCCCGAACAAGCCCCTCAAAGGATTATGTTCCATAGTAACAAGGGACAGTAAATTTCAGCACACTATATGAATTTTTCCTTACCAAATTCCACCTACCAAAGGCGCTTCACTCCCCGGCAACGGCGCCAGAAAAGAGTCTTGATGACCCACAAGTATAGGGCATCTATCGTAGTCCTTTTGATAAGTAAGATTGTCGAACCCAACGAGGAGCAGAAGGAAATGACAAGCGGTTTTCAGTAAGGTATTCTCTGCAAGCACTGAAATTATCGGTAACAGATAGTTTTGTGATAAGGTAATTTGTAATGGGAAACAAGTAATGAAAGTAAATAAGGTGCAGCAAGATGGCCCAATCCTTTTTGTAGCAAAGGACAAGCCTGGACAAACTCTTATATGAAGGAAAACGCTCCCGAGGACACATGGGAATTATCGTCAAGCTAGTTTTCATCACGCTCGTATGATTCGCGTTCGTTACTTTGATAATTTGGTATGTGGGTGGACCGGTGCTTGGGTGCTGCCCTTCCTTGGACAAGCATCCCATTATGATTAACCCCTATTGCAAGCAGCCGCAACTACAAAAGAAGTATTAAGGTAAACCTAACCATAGCATGAAACATATGGATCCAAATCAGCCCCTTACGAAGCAACTCATAAACTAGGGTTTAAGCTTCTGTCACTCTAGCAACCCATCATCTACTTATTACTTCCCAATGCCTTCCTCTAGGCCCAAACAATGGTGAAGTGTCGTGTAGTCGACGTTCACATAACACCACTAGAGGAGAGACAACATACATCTCACCAAAATATCGAACGAATACCAAATTCACATGACTACTTATAGCAAGACTTCTCCCATGTCCTCAGGAACAAACGTAACTACTCAAAAATCATATTCATGTTCATAATCAGAGGGGTATTAATATGCATTAAGGATCTGAACATATGATCTTCCACCAAATAAACCAACTAGCATCAACTACAAGGAGTAATCAACACTACTAGCAACCCACAGGTACCAATCTGAGGTTTTGGGACAAAGATTGGATACAAGAGATGAACTAGGGTTTTAGAGGAGATGGTGTTGGTGAAGATGTTGATGGAGATTGACCCCCTCCCGATGAGAGGATCGTTGGTGATGACGATGGCGATGATTTCCCCCTCCCGGAGGGATGTTTCCACGGCAGAACAGCTCCGCCGGAGCCCTAGATTGGTTCCGCCAAGGTTCCGCCTCGTGGCGGCGGTGTTTCGTCTGAAAAGCTTGCTTATGATTTTTTCCAGGGTAAAAGACTTCATATAGCAGAAGATGGGCATCGGAGGCCTGCCGGGGGCCCATGAGGCAGGGGGCGCGCCCCCCACCCTCGTGGCCAGGGTGTAGGCCCCCTCTGGTTGATTCTTTCTCCAGTATTTTTTATTAATTCCAAAAACGTGTCTCCGTGAAGTTTCAGGACTTTTGGAGTTGTGCATAATAGGTCTCTAATATTTGCTCCTTTTCCAGCCCAGAATTCCAACTGTCGGCATTCTCCCTCTTCATGTAAACCTTGTAAAATAAGAGAGAAAAGGCATAAGTATTGTGACATAACATGTAATAACAGCCCATAATGCAATAAATATCGATATAAAAGCATGATGCAAAATGGACGTATCAAAGACCTCATACATGTACCTCTTTTTATTATAAGTGTTTGAATCACTAGTTGCTTGCTGATCCGGTCAAAAGCTGGATTTGACACTTTGACAAAAGCTCGCTAGAGACCATCACTTCAAGGGAATCTTCCTCTCGTGGGTTCAATAACCCAGGGTCACCTTCGGGGAAATAGGTGCGGGATACTCTTTTCTGTTCCAATACCGGATCAATAAAAGGAGGTATCTGATGTCTACTACGCAACTTCATTCTTGTAGACTCGTGTTGGGCCTCCAAGCGTAGAGTTTTGTAGGACAGTAGCAATTTTCCCTCAAGTGGGTGACCTAAGGTTTATCAATCTGTGGGAGGTGTAAGATGAAGATGGTCTCTCTCAAACAACCCTGCAACCAAATACAAGAAATCTCTTGTGTCCCCAACACACCCAATACAATGGCAAATTGTATAGGTGCACTAGTTCGGTGAAGAGATGGTGATAAAAGTATAATATTGATGGTAGAAATATATTTTTATAATCTGAATAAATAAAAACAGCAAGGTAGCAAATAGTAAACGGGCACAAAAACGGTATTGCAATGCTTGAAAATGAGGCCTAGGGTCCATACTTTCACTAGTGCAACCTCTCAACAATGCTAATATAATTGGATCTTATAACCACCCCTCAAAGTGCGATGAAGAATCACTCCAAAGTTCCTATCTAGCGGAGAACATAAGAATAAATTGTTTGTAGGGTATGAAACCACCTCAAAGCTATTCTTTCCGTTCGATCTATTCAAGAGTTCGTACTAAAATAACACAAAGCTATTCTTTCCTTTCGATCTATCCTAGAGTTCGTACTAAAATAACACCAAAGCAAATTCATATTCATAATACTCAATCCAACACAAAGAACTTCAAAGAGTGCCCCAAGATTTCTACTGGTGAAACAAAGACAAGAACGTGCATCAACCTCTATGCATAGATTACCCCAATGTCACCTCGGGAATCCACGAGTTGAGTGCCAAAACACATATCAAGTGAATCAATACGATACCCCATTGTCACCACGAGTATTCAATTGTAAGACATATATCAAGTGTTCTCAAATCCATAAAAGTATTCAATCTGATAACAACGAAATCTCAAAGGGAAAAACTTAATTCATCACAACAAGATAGAGAGGGAAAAACACCATATGATCCGACTATATTAACAAAGCCCGCGATACATCAAGTTCGTGACATCTCAAGAACACGACAGAGAGAGAGATTAAACACATAGCTACTGGTACAAACCCTCAGCCCCGAGGGTGGACTACTCCCTCCTCATCGTGGTGGCCACCGGGATGATGAAGATGGCTACCGGAGATGATTCCCCCCTCCGGCAGGGTGCCGAAATGGGGTCTAGATTGGTTTTCGGTGGCTACAGAGCCTTGCGGCAGCGGAACTTCCGATCTAGGTTAACCCCGAGGGTTTTTGGAATACTTTGGATTTTATAGGGTAAAGAGGGGGTGCGGGAGGCCACCGAGGTGGGCACAACCCACCTGGGCGCGCCTGGGCCCCCCAGGCGTGCCCTGGTGGGTTGTGCCCCCCTCGGGGCACCCCCAGGTGCTGCTCTGGCCCATTGGTGGTCTTCTGGTCCATAAAAAATCCACAAAAAGTTTCGCGGTGTTTGGACTCCGTTTGATATTGATTTCCTGCGATGTAAAAAAAAGCAAAAAACAGCAACTGGCACTAGGCACTGGGTCAATAGGTTAGTCCCAAAAAATGATATAAAGTTTCTATAAAATGATTGTAAAACATCCAAGAATGATAAAATAACAGTATGAATACTTCATAAATTATAGATACGTTGGAGACGTATCAGTATCTGGTACCTAGGTTACACAATCGTTGGTTGCCAACGTGCAGGCTATAGACCTATCCTTGAAGTACACGCCAAGTCTTCGGAGATTTCCATCTTGATCACGCCAAGGTTCACAGCTTTGGTAGTCCTTCCAGTTAATGATCAGCGGGCCATAAGCCTGGCCCATACACTGTGGGTCGTATAGGGTAGCACCCCCTAGTCCAGGACACCGTCAGTCTAAGCGGAGAGAAACGACGGCCCAATGCGCGGATGCAAACCCAAATCACGTTTGTTCGGTGTCTGTTTGAACGCATTTCCTGCCCAAATTTGGGCCAGGTTTGTGTCTAGACGGACACGAGACGGATGCACCGCACGTACTCTCGATGTCCGCCTCGGGCCCGCGTGTTGGCCGGCAACCACCACCGTTGGTCCTATTAAAGGCCACGCATGCGCCCGGGCCCGCACGTCAGCCTCAGGAAGTGTCCCACGCGTCTCCTTTATAATGCAAGCGTGTGGGGCCAGGTCTCATCCACTTCTCGCCACACCAATCCACATCGAGAGCTTGCTCCCCCGTCGCCCAGCACGAACCCTAGCCCGCTGTCATCGCCATTGGCTTCTTCGGTCACGGCAACAAGCATGGCAAACAAGGCCATGGAGTCAGCTCATCGTGTCGCCCGACCAACTTCACGTTAGCGCCGTAGGGGGGGCATCACGCGCACATGACCAGCTATACATCCCAGTGCACTGGGTATAACTGCGTCCCGCTGTCGTCGTCGGACGTCAACCTCCCGCACGGCTGGCACCTCGACCCCAACCGCATTCCCGTCTCGGCTATGTTGTAGTCTGAGCGCACACGTGCATTTGAGGTCCGCAACCATCGTTCCCTCCTCACGCCGGAGCAACTCCGCGACCCCGCGTACGCTCAGGACTCCCTGAACTGGTACTTCTGGTTCGCGATGGAGCACGACGTACACCACCGTGGGCTCGTCCAGATGGATGCCTATCCTCCACCTCTGTCGGTGGTGGTGAGGGAGGAGGAGGAGGCCGCATTCGAGGTGACCCTCGAGGAGACAACGTGGAGAGCCATGGAGGAGTGCGTGCGCACGGAGATGGCCATGTGGTCTGGCCTCTAGCAGGCACACCAGGAGTCTGCAGCCGGCGTCTAGGCACCGCCGCCACCATCGGCATCGCAACCGCTACCGCCCTCACCCGCACTAACGCTCATCCCCAAGACCTATCAGTGGACAAGCGCACGGCCGATCTACGCCCCTGCGCCACCATTTAGCTGGGCGCAACGGAGGAGGAGCTGTAGCACATCGACGAGTGGGAGGGACGCACGTTCGCAACCGAGCGGGCAGAGGCGGAGTGCCTGATACAGTGGGGGCGCGAGGAAGAGGTCGAGCGGCGCGAGCTAGAGAAGGAGGCAGCACAACAGCAGACGTCGGAGGCTGTGGCGCTGGCGGCTTACCAGCAGGCCTTCCCATGGGCGCTGCCGCCGGCGTTTGTCGACCTGACCGAGGAGGGCAAGGACGACGACGCCTAGGGCGGCGAGCGGCGAGATGTTTTTTAAGTTTTAATCTATTGTTTTATGTTTTAATTATTATAAGTGGATTTTGGCACGATGTTTTAATATGCATGTTTCTATTTTAAATGTTTTATGCCTATTTAGTTTTTTTTAAGTTTCCGCGTGGACCAAATGGGTCGGGCGCATTGGACGCACCTACGCCCCCCCTCCCCACCCCCCGGCCAAAATTGGACGCATTCGTCCGCATGGTCGACCCAAAGGGATAAAGAAAAAGACAAATATCGTGTCCGTTTGCGTCGGCCCGGTTGGACTTGACCTAAGGTCCTTTAATTAGATTCTACTGCAGCCGCCTCCTCCCCCAAGAAAAGCTTAGGGTTCCTCTGCCTCCAGCCGGTCCGCGTCGTCTCCCGTGGCCTTAGGGCCAAGGCAGCGCGGTGGATCCCGGCCCTTGCCAGCAGGAGAGCTCTGTTTTTAGAAGTTCCTTCGAGTTTTGTTAGGGTTTGTGTCCTGCTCAGGAAGACGAAACGGTGGCGGCTCCCTGAAGATGGAATAAGGTTCTCCTCGCCTAACCCCTGTCCCGGTGGTGTGTCTAGTATCGTCGGTAGGCGTGCGGAGGTGTGTCTCCGACGGATCTGTCCTTGATGGATTTGCTCGGATCTGGTCGTATTTCGTCTACATTTGTGTTTATTGACGGTTGTTCTGCTACGATGTTCCTATTGGGTCTTAGCACGACGACTTCCAGACTGTCTACTACAACAAGTTTTGACCGGCTCCGGTGAGGGAGGGGCGATGACGGCGGCGTGTCTTCGGCTCGCTTCATTGCTTGTAGTCGTTGCTATATGGTCTACGGATCTGGATATAATTTTTATTATTTTTAGTGTTCGTTATACTGCCATGATTGAAGCAAAATAGATCGAAAATTTTCTCGCAAAAAAGAAGATTCTACTAACCCACCTTATTTAAAGATGTGCATGGTTATGTGAAAAGTTGTGAACCTGAATAATGTTAATCGCTACTATGATTGCCAGAGAACAGATTTTTAATGCGGATATCAGTTCAGTGTGCTTGTACTCTGCCACCTCTATTTGGGTCATCGGTTGTACATTGTCATTGATAGAGGTGCTGTCAACAGGTAGAGCCATCAGTCTCCGTCTCAGTGTCATATAATGAAGACACGGATGGATGCGTTTAATTTTTATAGAGATATTTTTCCAAGAGAATATTTCACTTTGTGTTGCAGTGTGTTGTTATTTCCTTGTGTCATACAGCACAACAGTTGTACTCACACTTCCAAGTGACGGTGAGCACGGCTGTATGGAATATATCTATCTTTGGTTTCATCTGATTCTGATGATAGTATTGCCTGTCATCGCCCCTTGCTGTGTTATTGTGTTACTAGTGTTTTTCATGTTTTCGTCGAGTGCTACTTGTGCTTAACCAGCATCACATGAACCGCAAATGCACTAGTCATTGTCATTTTCCTTACACTCTATCTCGTTTCTCTGTTTGTTACTTTTCTTAAATTTTCAGTTCATTCTTCTAATATTTGTTTTTCAATTTATTATTCTTTTCAAAGAAGTTGCGAACGCCTGTAACTCCATGGCCCAATTATGTTTGTATCTCTATGGTCTCAGCTATGTGTGGGTTTCAAGGTTGGGCAGACCTCCCGCATGGCCTACTTCACTCTGTTGTTGCTCTGTAACTCTACTGGAATCATTCCTTTTTCCTCCGATCTCTCCAAATCGATGTTGTTGCCACCTCCCCTCCTCCAGCCTCATGTCCCTCTGTGCTCTCCTCGTCCGTGCCCATTTAGCAGCAGCCTCGTACGTAAACGTTCATGTTATGTTACTGATCTTGCCAACCAAGGCACCTAAACGTTTTGGTGACAGCAAATCCCCACCTAGTCCGATCCTCTGGATAGTTCTCCTTATGTATGTCTTCACTAGTGTTAGTATCTCAACTCCACAACTACCGGTCAACGGATACATTCACTTCTATGACTACGATGCTGCCCTCACGGCCCATCTTTCGCCACACTACTCCCTCACAGCCCAATTACTTTTGAGACCTTTTACGGTGCATCAAATCAATTTGGGCCGGTAAACTCTTGCTTGTATGTTCTCCTCGAAATGAAACGATTAAGAAGATCGTGGTCTTCAAAGGCCAGGCCTTCGGCATGGATCATGATCAAGGCTGTTTCTCGTGCACTTAGTACCCCGAATTCACATACAGAAAATAGCAGTTGATTTCAATGGAAGCATGACCAGCAAATGGCATCTTGCCCACCCGTGGCCTGTCGCGTGCGACGACTGCTTCTCATGCTTGGTTACCAGGCCGTTTTGCCAACCGCCGACATGAACGAAATCGAATTTCATTGCGGGAAATTAGGAATATTGTCCATCAACAGGGGATACCTTTTTCCCGCAACAAAAAGAAAACAGGGGATACCTTGGAAGCCTTCCGACTCGACTTAATCGACTGAACCTACAAAGTGGGTCAAGGTGGAGAAGTGGGAACTGAGCTATCTTCATCAACATCAAAGAGACAAGTCAGCCCCGTTGCTGCATGAACCTAGAGAGATGGAAGGAAGGAGCCACGGATCACACGTTTTTAATTTTTATTTTGAATGGTGAGTGGATCACATGTGAGTTGGGTCACTCACTGTAGGAAGGCGTCTCCATTATAAATTGTGGCAAAATGATGCAACCCATGTGGGTTGTGCCCAGTATGTTTTATTCGTATCCGTGATGATCGGCGGTCGCCATGGATGGTTATTAGTGCTCTGCATATGAGCTCCACCCGTAAGATATATCGACTTTATGTATGTAGATGTGATTCAACATTGAACCTTTGATATGTCGGATCATGTTGGCAATCCTCAAGTATATTAGGAGTATCGTCGATTTGTGGCCTCTTACTTCAGCATTCATGACAATGCTGAAGCCAACTCTACCAGCTTGTTCCGAAAAATTGCTCTTCCAGCACAGAACAGAACAGTGGCTCTTTCGAAGTCTGTGTAATAGATGTTCGTGGCGGATCTGAAGTTTTTGCGGCTAGTTCCATCCTCGAGTGTTTGGAGCATGGCAAGAGATGTTCCTTTTATCAGTCAGATGTGTTGTTTAACTACTTACTGATTCTTCTGCCTTTTGACTTTGGTGGAGCTGACAAATTTCAAGTGTAGTTTTGGCTTAAGAGGCATGCTGGGGCCTTATTTATTTTGAATGCCCGGCCTTGTGAATTTATCAATGTGTAAGCAAAGGATTCTTCTTCAGGTGCATGGTTTTGGTCTTAGGTTGCTTGCAGCTGTTGAATGGCTGAATACGTGTACCGGAAAAATGAATTTTGTTTTGTTTGGTGTCTGGTTGCTGGCCCTGAACATGAAGAAGACATGTATTGCACTGAACCACTAGACTGATGCTAAGCCACTAGACTGCAGTAACTTCAGTCGGTCCAGACTACATGTTTCTGCATGTGTTCTTGTCAAGTTTTACTTAGTTGCAACAGGAAAGCAAAGAGCAGCAGAACATACAGCCTGCCAGCACCAGATGCATATGTTAGGTCGCTCAGAAATTTGGATCAGAACCCCCAGCAGGCATGAGAAATTGCTTCTAGCTGCCTCTCGCTGTGCAACAGAAGGACCAGACAAGGGACTGGATTGTAAAAAACGACCTAGTATGAAGCCGGCCAGGGACCAAAATGTTGTAAAACCGGACCTTGCGTGTAGGTTGGGCCGACCGGCCAGGGACCAAAATTTAATTTTCAAGGATTGGCAGGGGCCGCGCGAACGCGTACCCCCTCTACCACAAATTATGACGTCCACTCTCCCACTTAGGGAGATGGTGGGCCAGCGCATCCACCAAGTGCAATGTTGACCACTGACCCAGGCCACGAGCCTTCTTGATCGCTCGTCGACCCCGTCCAGGTAAGTATGGAACAACGTCGCACCTTGCCCTCGTTTTATAGCCAGCGCTCCCGCCCGGTGCTCCTCCGCTTGGCGAGGTGGGACTAAAAACCGAAGCGCAGCAAGCGGCAGCAGCGGGCGGTGCGGGAGCCAGTCACGGAAGGCTGCTCGTTTGAAATGGGCTGGCGTTTGCTATATCTGGGCCTCAATTACGGACGAAGTATAGACCTGGGCCTTGAAAGCCGTAGCAGGCTAGCAGCAGCTTTGTGCCCGTGTTGTTACTGAGCTTCTCCTCGTGTAAATCCTGTTGCACTCTCCTCTAACGCTCAAAAAAAGGTTGATGATTTCCTCAAATATAAAATTTGCACTCTGCTCTATAAAAAATCCTCCCATGGGAACTCTTTCCCAAACAAATAAAACGATTTCATGGCAATTCTTAAGAAATTTCATGGTGTATCCTAAAAAAAATCATGGTAATTTCATGCTTCCTTCCTTTATTTTAAAAGATTTTCTTTCTTTCTTGTGCGAAAGATTTTTAGTTGTTCTTGTAACAAAAGATATTTAGTTGTTACTCCATCCACCTGAGTTTATAAGACCTATATTTCTAATATTTACTATTATCGTTGTTAGACCAATAATATAGGATACATATGTCGTAAAATATACCATTAGAGACTTCCAAATACAAATTCGGTGGTATATTTTTATGCTAGTCATCTAATATCGTTATTGGTCTAATATATTGCTGAGGGAATAACCAAAATCCAATTAGGGGACCCACCCCAATCCTACATGGCATGTCATATAGACAAGCCCCTACATTAGCAAATTGACCTGATTGATCATTCCTATTCACATAGGTATAAGTTGAAAATACCATTTTATAATAAGATATGATATGTAAAACCTAATGCATTAGATGTAGTGACACACCGGACCTAGTGGCGTCCCTCCTTTTTCTTTTTCGTACCTGAGGTAGGTTGAATGATTCCATTGTCCACGCAAGTCACCCAGTCTATACAAGTCCAAACAAGACTATGGTCAACGAGTCAAAGGAAGAAGAGCTTGTAAAACAATAAGGAGAAAACCCCGCTAATTTTTGAAAGAAATCAACCGCTTGTGTCACGTGACACATGTCATGGGCCCTTGCATGTTAATTTCCCCCTCCTCTCCTTCTCGAAATATTTGGACGGATTTGGTCATTTCTCCCTCGTCTGACCCCCTCGCTCTCTCTCTCTCTCTCTATCTCTCTCTCGCTCACACACACACACACGACACATAGGCACGCCTGCCCCTCCAATCTACTTCCCAAATCCTCCACGGCCCAAGCTCCAACCATGGCGCTACAAACTTCCGCTCCTCTTGACCGGTCACCCACTATTTGCGAGTCGAGGGAGACGACCATGAGCAAAATGCGTAGCCACCTGCTGCTGCAAAAACCGTCTTCTTCCCAAATCTTCCATGGCCCAAGCTCTAGCCATGGTGCTACAACCTCCCCTCCTATAGATTGGCCACCCGCTATGTTGCGAGCCGGGGAGACGACCTTGCACAAAACACACAACCACCTGCCGCTACAAAGACCATGGCACCGATGCTGCCAGTCATGCGCCAAATGTTGTAGACAGGTGCCGGAGCTGCAAGGATGACCACACTTGCCGCACTATTGCACACGAGCCACCGGGGTGGGGGGGTAAGTTCCAATTTGTGAGAAGACGTACATTTGGGATGGCTGACGAGTTGTTGCAACATCAGTCATGTTGCAAACCTCGAGCGCAACATGACTCATGTTGCAAAAGCATCCATCTTTGCAAAATCTCCAAACGCAACATGGATCATGTTGCAACCCTTTGAGCGCAACGTGGCTCATGTTGCAAACACTCGTCAGTTGAAATGGACGGCCATCACTTGGTGCATCCAATGACTCGTGACCCGACCGATCTTTGCAAAAGATCAGCCGGTGAACGCGTAGCGCGAGCCACAAATAAGCCAAGAATGAAGTCAAAAGAGCAAAGAGGCACAAGCCCGAGCAAAAAGGCATCATATGATGGAGGGGATCTCCCCCTAGTGGGCCAAAACCTATCTCCTGGCCCAATTAGAGGCACATGGACTAGGGGACTAAAGATTACCTAGTTCTATGCTTCCACCTCCTCTTTTCAAGGATAGCCTTGATTATTTTTCAAGAACACCTAGGATATATAATGACACCATGGGCATGCAAATTACTCACTCCCTACTTGAGTAAAATTAAGAGGAGGGTCACTCTTCCCCTCCATACAACTCAGGCTCGATCGGAGGCTAGGAATCGGAGTCCGAGGGGCCTCAAAGGGCTCATGCTAGCCAGGAGTCGTGAGACAACACTCAAAGTGTTATGTGTGCCAGACACCACTTTTAGTGACTATTGGGAGTCATGCGACTTCGAAAAGTGCTGACACCCTAAGTGTCTTATGTGTCGAGCACCACTCTCGACAACCCTTCTGTTGGAAATATGCCCTAGAGGCAATCATATTTGTATTGTTATATTTCCATATTCACAATTATAGAGCTTATATTCTATGCTGTAATTGCTATGATCCTGGAATATGCGATTCAGTGGGAAACTCGTATGCACGTGTGGAATAATAAACTATAAATAAAAGATTCATAGTCTTGCCTCTAGGACTAGCTCAAGTGTTGTTGGTGATCACGTTTCCGGATCCTAAGATATTGTTAAGTGTAACGATAATCCTAGAACAACATTGAGATTATGATGTTACTAGAACGATCATATTGCATCGACCCAAACTCGCTTGTTATGAATTGAGTTAATATCTTATGTATTCAATTGTAATAACGTGAAGTGTTAACATGTGTGAAATATCGAGAAGAGGGGTCTAGAGGGGGTGATTAGACCTTTAACAAACAAAAGTGGCGTTTTTTACAATTCTCAAGTTAAGGTTGAGTTTAGCACAAGTTAATGGCGCACAATACATTCTACACAAGCATGGCAATAGTATAGGCAGCGGAAAGAGTAAAGCATGCAATTGCAATAATGTAAAGGGGATGTGAAATGGAGTGTGCAAACGCAATGGAGATGCGGATATTTTTGGCGTGGTTCCGATAAGTGGTGCTATCGTATGTCCAAGTTGATGGAGACTTCAACCCACGACGTGTAACGGCTGCTCGAGTCACGGAGGGCTCCACCCACGAAGGGTCCACGAAGAAGCAACCTTGCCTATCCCACCATATCCATCGTCCACGAAGGACTTGCCTCACTTGGGTAGTTCCTCACAAAGTAGGAGATCTCCTTGCCCTTACAAACTTCTTGGTTCAACTCCACATCATGTCGGATTATCCCAAGCAACACCTAACCAGTCTAGGAGACACCACTCTCCAAAAGGTAATAGATGGTGTGTTGATGATGAACTCCTGGCTCTTGTGCTTCAAATGATAGTCTCCCCAACGCTCAACCCTCTCTCACAGATTTGGCTACGGTGGAAGGAGGATTTGAGTGGAAAGCAACTTCGGGAAGGCTGGAAATCAACGTTCAAATGGTAGGAATGGAATCTCTTGATCTCAACACATGAGTAGGTGGTTCTTTCTCAGAAAATGAGTGGTGGAAGTGTAGGCATGTTCTGATGGCTCCCTTACTAGGTAAGAGGGGTGGAGGGGTATATATAGCCTCCACACAAAATCCAACCGTTACACACTTTTGACCCAACTCGGTGGCACCGATCAGAAATCTCGGTGGCACCGACCGGTGGATCCGATTCGTTAGGGTTTGGCAGTGGCTATTTCCAGAAGAACTCGATGGCTCCGGATATGGAAATTTCGGTGGGGCCGAGTTGGAATGTGGGGTTTGGACATATTTGGATGGAGAATGTGGTGAGGGTTTTGGAGCAATATCACTAAGCACTTGAGCAAATAGATCATTAAGCAACACCTCGTCCCCTTTATAGTCAAAAAACACCTCATCCCCTTTTAATAGTATTGGCTTTCCTATGGACTCAATGTGATCTTGGATCACTTAACCATAAATGTAGAGTATTGAGCTTTTGCCAATCCATGTCCTTAGCATTTTGAAGGGGGCTCCACATCCTCTTGTCCTTGCCATGCCATTGTTGAATTTATATGAAATATACTAGATAAAAGCATTGGTCAAACAAAAGATATGTTGACATTAATTACCAAAACCACCAAGGGAGAACTTGTGCTTTCAATCTCCCCTTTTTGGTAATTGATGACGACATACATCAAAGCTTCAAGTAGTGATATGAAGAGTGGTATATTTAAAGCTTTGGAGAAACTTGTAACTTGCATAAGCTCCCCCTACATTGTGTGCAGACATGTGATGATGGAATCAGAAGACATTTGAATGCACAGCATGACAGAGTAATGAGCTACATGTATATTGGCTATATGCATCAGAGCGAAACGTAATGAGAAATGTACCTTCATGTTTATGATTCCCTCTTGCAAACAATATGTGCAAAAGCAAGAGACAATCATGCACACGAGCGAGATGCATATACTTACCTTGTGGTCCTTGAACTGACTCTTGAAGAAGCAAGCTTGAGAAAATAGGGTTAGGTAACACAAGAGAACTTCAAACAAGAAAGATACTTCAAGATCCACAAGAGTACCAAGACTGGGATGACATGTAATTAGTGAGTATCAAAGAGTGAGTACTCCTTTTGAATATAGACATGTCCCCAAAGAATTAAGGAATTGCAATAAATTTTCAAGGATTTTTATCCCCTAAACTTAAACTTCCTCTCCCCCTGAATCTAGCATTGGACAATGGGAGTAGGTAGGGTGAGATAAAACCAGAGCAGAAATAAATCAGAGCAAATAAAGGGTCAAGTAAAATAGCTGACATGTCTCCATTACTAGGAGAAAGCTTATAGATAGAATTTTAGCAGTGGCGCGGGATAATCCAGAAGCGTTATTGCTAAGTAGTAGTAGCGCGGGGCTAAAACCGGCGCTACAGGTAGCCAGGTAGCAGTAGCGCGGGCTGTTTATCCAGCGCTACTGCTAAGTGGTCCCATCGCCACCGAGACGGGCTACCTGTAGTAGTAGCGGTGGTGGAAAACCAGCGCTACTACTAATTCCATAGCAGTAGCTCATGTTGGCGGCCCACCGCTACCGCTATGTGTGCACGGTGCTAACAGGTGAGCCCGATTAGCAGCAGCGCTGGGCCACCAACCAGCGCTACTGCTATGGCGCTTAGCAGTATCGCTCTTCGGCTTCCAGCGCTACTGCTACCATAGCAGCCACCTTTTCCCTCCCCTCTCCTTTACCCTCTCCCTCCTCTACCTCCCTCACTTAGTTCTTCCTTATCCTACCTCTCTTCTCTCGCCATTAATGCCCCCATCCACCATCTCCTCCATTAATGGCTTCTTCTTCCTCACTTGAATTTATTAGTCTCTCCTCCTTCTCTCTTCCGGTCCCACTCATGCCTTTGTCTCACTAGCTAGCTTTCCCTCCCTCTCCACTAGTTAGCTAGAGCATCTCCTTCCAACTAGATCTACCATGCATCTTTGTCCTACTACTTCCAATCCCTAGCTAGCTAGATAGCGGCACATGCCATCTACTGTACCTTTGCTCGATCGACCTTCTCTCGGGACGAAAGGTGAGCAAAAAGTTGTGTTTTGCAAGAATTAATGGAAATATGTGTGTTTGCGCTATGACGGTGGGAATATGTGTGTGTGGCATGAGTTGCTGCCTATGTGTATTTGTCGGATCGTGCGTGACATGAGTTGCTTATGTTTTGCCGAAATGTTGATTTATTTCCGTTTCGACGAATTTCGGGCAAACTCTACATGCCCTATTTTTAGGGAAGGTCATGCCGAAATATTGTACGACTTTGATATATGCATGCATGGTTAAAATTCTTTTGCTTATTATACCGCGCAGGCAATCATGAAGGTCAGTGGAAGGGTGGTGGAAAGATGGTTGCGGTCTATGGTGCACGGCATATATTTACATAACCAGACTGGGGTTATATGTCCGTGTAGAAGATGCAAACTAATCGTCATCTTGGACCCCTTTGACCGTGGAGTTTGAAGGTGCACCTGCTTATGCATGGTTTCATGGATGGCAATACTCGGTGGATAATTGAAGATGATGATGAGGATGTCCACATGTGGCAGACAATAACGACATGGTGGTAGACGAAGAGATGCCTGATGATGATGGACCCGAAGAAGAGTTTGAGGGCAGAGGAGAAGAGGCCGTACACGGCGGAGGAGAAGAGGCCGTACACGGCGGAGAAGAGGTCGTACATGGCAGAGAAGAGGCCGGACATAGCGGAGAAGAAGCGGATACGCCGAAGTCTTCGACACAACTAAGTTCAGTCACGCAGGACCCTCATGTTCAAGAACTGCTTCGCAAGAGTACGACTAGCGAAAGAGCCACTTTAAGAGAGGAGGCCAAGCTGGCGCAGCTGGAGGTAGACTCGAATACTCCATTGTATGACGGTTGCGATCCCGAGGTGACCCGCTTGAGTTTCACGCTCGAACTTCTAAAGACGAAGGCCAAAAACGAATGGACGGACACAAGCCTCGATGAGCATTTGAAGTATCTACATAATAAAGTTCTGCCCTCGGGGAAGCTGTGTCCTACTAGCGTCGATGAGGCCAAGAAGATCGTCTGCCCTCTTGATCTGCCCCACATTAGATACCAAGCATGCATCAACGATTGCATCATTTATCGGAAGGAGCACGCGGAAAAAACCAGCTGTCCGGTGTGCAATGCTACTCGATACAAGAAGGCCGGGAAGAAATCTCCTCAGAAAGTTGTATGGTACTTACTGATCACTCCCCGTCTGCAACGTTATTTCATAGATCCTAAGGAAGCAAAGCTCATGCGCTGGCACGCGGAGAGGGTGAAGTCCGACGATGGAGATACGCATGGGGGACATCGTGAGCACGTGCTCCTCCCGCTGTTGTGCTTGACACGGGTCAACTTGAGGATGTGACGGCCAAGCAGCCCCTCAGGTAAGTAGTCCGCCAGCGCGGAGCATGGGGCTTCCACGAGAGTGGGTGGGAGCTCTCGCGTGCCGATGGCAGCGCGGGTAGAGAGAGCTCTGGAGCGTGTATAGCTCCATTAAGTAGCCCGCTAGCGCAGAGCATGGGGCTTCCACGAGAGTGGGTGGGAGCTCTTTCATGCCAATGGCAGCGCGAGTAGAGAGAGCTCATGAGCGTGTACAGCTCCATAAGTAGTCCACCAGCGCGGAGCATGGGGCTTCCACGAGAGTGGGCGGGAGCTCTCGCGTGCCGATGGCAGCGCGGGTAGAGAGAGCTCTGGAGCGTGTACAGCTTCATAAGTAGTCCGCCAGCACGGAGCATGGGGCTTCCACGAGAGTGGGGGGGAGCTCTCGCGTGCCGATGGCAGCACGGGTAGAGAGAGCTCCGGAGCGTGTACAGCTCCAAGTAGTCCACCGGCGCGGAGCATGGGGCTTCCACGAGAGTGGACGGGAGCTCTCGCGTGCCGATGGCAGTGCGGGTAGAGAGAGCTCCGGAGCGTGTACAACTCCATTTCACTCGTATCTGTGGGTCATGGATAGAACTTATGGAGATGTTGGATGTGATGACCCACAAGTGTAGGGGATCTATCGTAGTCCTTTCGATAAGTAAGAGTGTCGAACCCAACGAGGAGCAGAAGGAAATGACAAGCGGTTTTCAGTAAGGTATTCTCTGCAAGCACTGAAATTATCGGTAACAGATAGTTTTGTGATAAGGTAATTGGTAACGAGTAACAAGTAACAAAAGTAAATAAGGTGTAGCAAGATGGCCCAATCCTTTTTGTAGCAACGGACAAGCCCGGGCAATTTCTTATATGAAGGAAAACGCTCCCGAGGACACATGGGAATTATCGTCAAGCTAGTTTTCATCACGCTCATATGATTCACGTTCGGTACTTTGATAATTTGATATGTGGGTGGACCGGTGCTTGGGTGCTGCCCTTACTTGGACAAGCATCCCACTTATGATTAACTCCTATTGCAAGCATCCACAACTACAAGAGAAGTATTAAGGTAAACCTAACCATAGCATGAAACATATGGATCCAAATCAGCCCCTTACGAAGCAACGCATAAACTGGGGTTTAAGCTTCTATCACTCTAGCAACCCATCATCCACTTATTACTTCCCAATGCCTTCCCCTAGGCCCAAACTGTCGGGTAACGTAGTAATTTCAAAAAAATTCCTACGCACACGCAAGATCATGGTGATGCATAGCAACGAGAGGGGAGAGTGTTGTCCACGTACCCTCGTAGACTGACAGCGGAAGCGTTATCACAACGCGGTTGATGTAGTCGTACGTCTTCACGATCCGACCGATCAAGTACCGAACGTACGGCACCTCCGAGTTCTACACACGTTCAGCTCGATGACGTCCCTCGAACTCCGATCCAGCCGAGTGTTGAGGGAGAGTTTCGTCAGCACGACGGCGTGGTGACGATGATGATGTTCCACCGACGCAGGGCTTCGCCTAAGCTCCGCAACGGTATTATCAAGGTGTAATTTGGTGGAGGGGGGCACCGCACACGGCTAAGAGATCTCAAGGATCAATTGTTGTGTCTATGGGGTGCCCCCTGCCCCCGTATATAAAGGAGCAAGGAGGAGGCAGCCGGCCAAGGGAGAGGCGCGCCAAAGGGGGGAGTCCTACTCCCACCGGGAGTAGGACTCCTCCTTTCCTTGTGGGAGTAGGAGAAGGGAAGGGGGAAGGAGAAAGAAGGAAGGGGGCGCCCCCCCTCCCTAGTCCAATTCGGACTAGCCCATGGGGAGGGGTGCGGCCACCCTTTGGGGTCTTTCTCTCCTTTCCCGTATGGCCCATTAAGGCCCAATACGAATTCCCGTAACTCTCCGGTACTCCGAAAAATACCCGAATCACTCGGAACCTTTCCGAAGTCCGAATATAGTCATCCAATATATCGATCTTTACGTCTCGACCATTTCGAGACTCCTCGTCATGTCCCCGATCTCATCCGGGACTCCGAACTCCTTCGGTACATCAACATACATAAACTCATAATAAAACTGTCATCGTAACTTTAAGCGTGCGGACCCTTCGGGTTCGAGAACTATGTAGACATGACCGAGACACCTCTCCGGTCAATAACCAATAGCGGGACCTGGATGCCCATATTGGCTCCCACATATTCTACGAAGATCTTTATCGGTCAGACCGCATAACAACATACGTTGTTCCCTTTGTCATCGGTATGTTACTTGCCCGAGATTCGATCGTCGGTATCTCGATACCTAGTTCAATCTCGTTACCGGCAAGTCTCTTTACTCGTTCCGTAATACATCATCCCGTAACTAACTCATTAGTCACAATGCTTGCAAGGCTTATAGTGATGTGCATTACCGAGTGGGCCCAGAGATACCTCTCCGACAATCGGAGTGACAAATCCTAATCTCGAAATACGCCAACCCAACAAGTACCTTTGGAGACACCTGTAGAGCACCTTTATAATCACCCAGTTACGTTGTGACGTTTAGTAGCACACAAAGTGTTCCTCCGGTAAACGGGAGTTGCATAATCTCATAGTCATAGGAACATGTATAAGTCATGAAGAAAGCAATAGCAACATACTAAACGATCGGGTGCTAAGCTAACGTAATGGGTCATGTCAATCACGTCATTCTCCTAATGAGGTGATCCCGTTAATCAAATGACAACTCATGTCTATGGCTAGGAAACATAACCATCTTTGATTAACGAACTAGTCAAGTAGAGGCATACTAGTGACACTTTGTTTGTCTATGTATTCACACATGTATTATGTTTCCGGTTAATACAATTCTAGCATGAATAATAAACATTTATCATGATATAAGGAAATATATAATACTTTATTATTGCCTCTAGGGCATATTTCCTTCAGTCTCCCACTTGCACTAGAGTCAATAATCTAGTTCACATCACCATGTGATTTAACATCAATAATTCACATCACCATGTGATTAACACCCATAGTTCACATCTCTATGTGACCAACACTCAAAGGGTTTACTAGAGTCAATAATCTAGTTCACATCGCCATGTGATTAACACCCAAAGAGTACTAAGGTGTGATCATGTTTTGATTGTGAGATAATTTTAGTCAACGGGTCTGTCACATCCAGATCTGTAAGTATTTTGCAAATTTCTATGTCTATAATGCTCTGCACGGAGCTACTCTAGCTAATTGCTCCCACTTTCAATATGTATCTAGACCGAGACTCAGAGTCATCTAGATTTAGTGTCAAAACTTGCATCGACGTAACCCTTTACGATGAACCTTTTGTCACTTCCATAATCGAGAAACATATCCTTATTCCACTAAGGATAATTTTGACCGCTGTCCAGTGATCTACTCCTAGATCACTATTGTACTCCCTTGCCAAAATCAGTGTAGGGTATACAATAGATCTGGTACACAGCATGGCATACTTTATAGAACCTATGGCCAAGGCATAGGGAATGACTTTCATTCTCTTTCTATCTTCTGCCGTGGTCGGGCTTTGAGTCTTACTCAATTTCACACCTTGTAACACAGGCAAGAACTCTTTCTTTGACTGTTCTATTTTGAACTACTTCAAAATCTTGTTAAGGTATGTACTCATTGAAAAAACTTATCAAGCGTTTTGATCTATCTCTATAGATCTTGATGCTCAATATGTAAGCAGCTTCACCGAGGTCTATCTTTGAAAAACTTCTTTCAAACACTCCTTTATGCTTTGCAGAATAATTCTACATTATTTCTGATCAACAATATGTCCTTCACATATACTTATCAGAAATGTTGTAGTGCTCCCACTCACTTTCTTGTAAATACAGGCTTCACCGCAAGTCTGTATAACACTATATTCTTTGATAAACTTATCAAAGTATATATTCCAACTCTGAGATGCTTGCACCAGTCCATAGATGGATCGGTGGAGCTTGCATATTTTGTTAGCACCTTTAGGATTGACAAAACCTCCTGGTTGCATCATATACAACTCTTCTTTAATAAATCCATTAAGGAATGCAGTTTTGTTTATCCCTTTGCCATATTTCATAAAATGCGGCAATTGCTAACATGATTCGGACAGACTTAAGCATAGATACGAGTGAGAAACTCTCATCGTAGTCAACATCTTGAACTTGTCGAAAACCTTTTGCGACAATTCTAGCTTTGTAGATAGTTACACTACTATCAGCGTCCGTCTTCCTCTTGAAGATCCATTTAATCATATATGGATCTTATCTCAGATTTCATGGCCTCAAGCCATTTTGCGGAATCTGGGCTCACCATCGCTTCTTCATAGTTCGTAGGTTCGCCATGGTCTAGTAACATGACCTCCAGAAGAGGATTACTGTACCACTCTGGTGCGGATCTTACTCTGCTTTACCTACGAGGTTTGGTAGTAACTTGATCTGAAGTTACATGATCATCATCATTAACTTTCTCACTAATTGGTGTAGGAGTCACAGGAACAGATTTCTGTGATGAACTACTTTCCAATAAGGGAGCAGGTACAGTTACCTCATCAAGTTCTACTTTCCTCCCACTCACATCTTTCGAGAGAAACTCCTTCTCTAGAAAGGATCCATACTAAGCAACGAATGTCTTGCCTTCGGATCTGTGATAGAAGGTGTACCCAACTGTCTCCTTTGGGTATCCTATGAAGATACATTTCTCCGATTTGGGTTTGAGCTTATCAGGATGAAACTTTTTCACATAAGCATCACAACCCCAAACTTTAAGAAACGATAACTTTGGTTTCTTGCCAAACCACAGTTCATAAGGCGTCGTCTCAACGGATTTTGATGGTGCCCTATTTAACGTGAATGTAGCTGTCTCTAATGCATAACCCCAAAACGATAGTGGTAAATTGGTAAGAGACATCATAGATTGCACTATATCCAATAAAGTACGGTTATGACGTTCGGACACACCATTATGCTGTGGTGTTCCAGGTGGCGTGAGTAGTGAAACTATTTCACTTTGTTTTGACTGAAGGCCAAACTCGTAACTCAAATATTTTACCTCTGCGATCATATCGTAGAAACTTTTATTTTCTTGTTACGATGATTCTCCACTTCACTCTGAAATTCTTTGAACTTTTCAAATGTTTCAGACTTGTGTTTCATCAAGTAGATATACCCATATCTGCTCAAATCATCTGTGAAGGTCAGAAAATAATGATACCTGCTGCGAGCCTCAATATTCATCGGACCACATACATCTGTATGTATGATTTCCAACAAATCTGTTGCTCTCTCCATAGTTCCGGAGAACGGCGTTTTAGTCATCTTGCCCATGAGGCACGGTTCGCAAGCATCAAGTGATTCATAATCAAGTGATTCCAAAATCCCATCAGTATGGAGTTTCTTCATGCGCTTTACACCAATATGACCTAAACGGCAGTGCCACAAATAAGTTGCACTATCATTATTAACTTTGCATCTTTTGGCTTCAATATTATGAATATGTGTATCACTGAGATCCAACAAACCATTTTCGTTGGTGTGTATGACCATAAAAGGTTTTTATTCATGTAAACAGAACAACAATTGTTCTCTAACTTAAATGAATAACCGTATTGCAATAAACATGATCAAATCATATTCATGCTCAACGCAAACACCAAATAACACTTATTTAGTTTCAACACTAATCCCGAAAGTATAGGGAGTGTGCGATGATGATCATATCAATCTTGGAACTACTTCCAACACACATCGTCACCTCGCCTTTTACTAGTCTCTGTTTATTCTGCAACTCCGTTTTCGAGTTACTACTCTTTAGCAACTGAACCAGTATCAAATACTGAGGGGTTGCTATAAACACTAGTAAGTACACATCAATAACATGTATATCCAATATACCTTTGTTCACTTTGCCATCCTTCTTATCCACCAAATACTTGGGGCAGTTCCGCCTCCAGTGACCAGTTCCTTTGCAGTAGAAGCACTTAGTCTCAGGCTTAGGACCAGACTTAGGCTTCTTCACTTGAGCAGCAACTTGCTTGACGTTCTACTTGAAGTTCCCCTTCTATCCCTTTGCCCTTTTCTTGAAACTAGTGGTCTTGTTAACCATCAACACTTGATGTTTTTCTTGATTTCTACCTTCGTCGATTTCAGCATCACGAAGAGCTTGGGAATTACTTTCGTCATCCCTTGCATACTATAGTTCATCACGAAGTTCTACTAACTTGGTGATGGTGACTAGAGAATTCTGTCAATCACTATTTTATCTGGAAGATTAACTCCCACTTGATTCAAGCGATTGTAGTACCCAGACAATCTGAGCACATGCTCACTAGTTGAGCGATTCTCCTCCATCTTTTAGCTATAGAACTTGTTGGAGACTTCATATCTCTCAACTCGGGTATTTGCTTGAAATATTAACTTCAACTCCTGGAACATCTCATATGGTCCATGACGTTCAAAACGTCTTTGAAGTCCCGATTCTAAGCCGTTAAGCATGGTGTACTAAACTATCAAGTAGTCATCATATTGAGCTAGCCAAACATTCATAACGTCTGCATCTGCTCCTGCAATAGGTCTGTCACCTAGCGGTGCATCAAGGACATAATTTTTTCTGTGCAGCAATGAGGATAATCCTCAGATCACGGATCCAATCCGCATCTTTGCTACTAACATCTTTCAACATAATTTTTCTCTAGGAACATATCAGAAATAAACAGGGAAGCAACAACGCGAGCTATTGATCTACAACATAATTTGCAAAATACTATCAGGACTAAGTTCATGATAAATTTAAGTTCAATTAATCATATTACTTAAGAACTCCCACTTAGATAGACATCTCTCTAATCATCTAAGTGATTACGTGATCCAAAGCAACTAAACCATGACCGATTAACACGTGAGATGGAGTAGTTTCAATGGTGAACATCACTATGTTGATCATATCTACTATATGATTCACGCTCGACCTTTCGGTCTCTGTGTTCCGAGGCCATATCTGTACATATGCTAGGCTCGTCAAGTTTAACCTGAGTATTCCGCGTGTGCAACTGTTTTGCACCCGTTGTATTTGAACGTAGAGCCTATCACACCCGATTAACACGTGGTGTCTCAGCACGAAGAACTTTTGCAACGGTGCATACTCAGGGAGAACACTTTTATCTTGAAATTTTAGTGAGAGATCATCTTATAATGCTACCGTCAATCAAAGCAAGATAAGATGCATAAAGGATTAACATCACATGCAATCAATATAAGTGATATGATATGGCCATCATCATCTTGTGCTTGTGATCTCCATCTCCAAAGCACCGTGCTTGTGATCTCCATCTCCGAAGCACCATCACGATCACCATCGTCACCGGCTCGACACCTTGATCTCCATCGTAGTATCGTTGTCGTCTCGCCAACTTATTGCTTTTACGACTATCGCTACCGTTTAGTGATAAAGTAAAACTATTACATGGCGATTGCATCTCATACAATAAAGCGACAACCATATGGCTCCTGCCAGTTGCCGATAACTCGGTTACAAAACATGATCATCTCATACAACACATTATATCACATCATGTCTTGACCATATCACATCACAACATGCCCTGCAAAAACAAGTTAGACGATCTCTACTTTGTTGTTGCATATTTTACGTGGCTGCTACGGGCTTAGCAAGAACCGTTCTTACCTACGCATCAAAACCACAACGATAGTTTGTCAAGTTGGTGCTGTTTTAACCTTCGCAAGGACCGGGCGTAGCCACACTCGGTTCAACTAAAGTGAGAGAGACAGACACCCGCCAGTCACCTTTAAGCAACGAGTGCTCCGAACGGTGAAACCAGTCTCGCGTAAGCGTACGCGTAATGTCGGTCCGGGCCGCTTCATCTCACAATACCGCTGAACCAAAGTATGACATGCTGGTAAGCAGTATGACTTATATCGCCCACAACTCACTTGTGTTCTACTCGTGCATAGCATCAACGCATAAAACCAGGCTCTGATACCACTGTCGGGTAATGTAGTAATTTCAAAAAAATTCCTACGCACACGCAAGATCATGGTGATGCATAGCAACGAGAGGGGAGAGTGTTGTCCACGTACCCTCGTAGACCGACAGCGGAAGCGTTATCACAACGCGGTTGATGTAGTCGTACGTCTTCACGATCCGACCGATCAAGTACCGAACGTACGGCACCTCCGAGTTCTACACACGTTCAGCTCGATGACGTCCCTCAAACTCCGATCCAGCCGAGTGTTGAGGGAGAGTTTCGTCAGCACGACGGCGTGGTGACGATGATGATGTTCCACCGACGCAGGGCTTCGCCTAAGCTCCGCAACGGTATTATCAAGGTGTAATTTGGTGGAGGGGGGCACCGCACACGGCTAAGAGATCTCAAGGATCAATTGTTGTGTCTATGGGGTGCCCCCCTGCCCCCGTATATAAAGGAGCAAGGAGGAGGCAGCCGGCCAAGGGAGAGGCGCGCCAAAGGGGGGAGTCCTACTCCCACCGGGAGTAGGACTCCTCCTTTCCTTGTGGGAGTAGGAGAAGGGAAGGGGGAAGGAGAAAGAAGGAAGGGGGCGCCCCCCCTCCCTAGTCCAATTCGGACTAGCCCATGGGGAGGGGTGCGGCCACCCTTTGGGGTCTTTCTCTCCTTTCCCGTATGGCCCATTAAGGCCCAATACGAATTCCCGTAATTCTCCGGTACTCCGAAAAATACCCGAATCACTCGGAACCTTTCCGAAGTCCGAATATAGTCATCCAATATATCGATCTTTACGTCTCGACCATTTCGAGACTCCTCGTCATGTCCCCGATCTCATCCGGGACTCCGAACTCCTTCGGTACATCAACATACATAAACTCATAATAAAACTGTCATCGTAACTTTAAGCGTGCGGACCCTTCGGGTTCGAGAACTATGTAGACATGACCGAGACACCTCTCCGGTCAATAACCAATAGCGGGACCTGGATGCCCATATTGGCTCCCACATATTCTACGAAGATCTTTATCGGTCAGACTGCATAACAACATACGTTGTTCCCTTTGTCATCGGTATGTTACTTGCCCGAGATTCGATCGTCGGTATCTCGATACCTAGTTCAATCTCGTTACCGGCAAGTCTCTTTACTCGTTCCGTAATACATCATCCCGTAACTAACTCATTAGTCACAATGCTTGCAAGGCTTATAGTGATGTGCATTACCGAGTGGGCCCAGAGATACCTCTCCGACAATCGGAGTGACAAATCCTAATCTCGAAATACGCCAACCCAACAAGTACCTTTGGAGACACCTGTAGAGCACCTTTATAATCACCCAGTTACGTTGTGACGTTTGGTAGCACACAAAGTGTTCCTCCGGTAAACGGGAGTTGCATAATCTCATAGTCATAGGAACATGTATAAGTCATGAAGAAAGCAATAGCAACATACTAAACGATCGGGTGCTAAGCTAACGTAATGGGTCATGTCAATCACGTCATTCTCCTAATGAGGTGATCCCGTTAATCAAATGACAACTCATGTCTATGGCTAGGAAACATAACCATCTTTGATTAACGAACTAGTCAAGTAGAGGCATACTAGTGACACTTTGTTTGTCTATGTATTCACACATGTATTATGTTTCCGGTTAATACAATTCTAGCATGAATAATAAACATTTATCATGATATAAGGAAATATATAATACTTTATTATTGCCTCTAGGGCATATTTCCTTCACAAACAATGGTGAAGTGTCATGTAGTCGACGTTCACATGACACCACTAGAGGAGAGACAACATACATCTCATCAAAATATCGAACGAATACCAAATTCACATGACTACTAATAGCAAGACTTCTCCCATGTCCTCAGGAACAAACGTAACTACTCACAAATCATATTCATGTTCATAATCAGAGGGGTATTAATATGCATTAAGGACCTGAACATATAATCTTCCACCAAATAAACCAACTAGCATCAACTACAAGGAGTAATCAACACTACTAGCAACCTACAGGTACCAATCTGAGGCTTTGGGACAAGGATTTGATACAAGAGATGAACTAGGGTTTGAGAGGAGATGGTGCTGGTGAAGATGTTGATGGAGATTGACCCCCTCCCGATGAGAGGATCGTTGGTGATGATGATGGCGATGATTTCCCCCTCCCGGAGGGATGTTTCCCCGGCAGAACAATTCCGCCGGAGCCCTAGATTGGTTCTGCCAAGGTTCCGCCTCGTGGCAGCGGAGTTTCGTCCCGCAAGCTTGCTTCTAATTTTTTCCAGGGTAAAAGACTTCATATAGCAGAAGATGGACACCGGAGGCCTGCCAGGGGGCCCACGAGGCAGGGGGCGCGCCCAGGGGGTAGGGCGCGCCCCCACCCTCGTGGCCAGGGTGTGGGCCCCCTCTAGTATTTTCTTCGCTCAGTATTTTTTATAATTTCCAAAAATAACTTCCGTGGAGTTTCAGGACTTTTGGAGTTGTGCAGAATTGGTCTCTAATATTTGCTCCTTTTCCAGCCTAGAATTCCAGCTGCCGGCATTCTCCCTCTTCATGTAAACCTTGTAAAATAAGAGAGAAAAGGCATAAGTATTGTGACATAATGTGTAATAACAGCCCATAATGCAATAAATATCAATATCAAAGCATGATGCAAAATGGACGTATCAACTCCCCCAAGCTTAGACCTCGCTTGTCCTCAAGCGAAAGCCGAAATAGAAAAATATGTCCACATGTTTAGAGATAGAGGTGTCGATAAAATAAAATACGGACATGAGGGCATCATGATCATTCTTATAACAGCAACATATATGAATATTTGCATATGAATTCTTATGATAAAGTAACAATCTATTCACAATGTCAAATATGAATCAGAAACTTTATTGAAACCTAACAAACTATAATTTCAGTCATTGAAGCAATTGCAATTTATCATAACATATGAAAGAGTCAATATAAGAGCTTTTCAGCAAGTCCACATACTCAACTATCATTTAGTCTTTCACAATTGCTAACACTCACGCAATACTTGTGGTTATGAAGTTTTAATCGGACACAGACAAAGATAGGGGCTTATAGTTTCGCCTCCCAACCTTTTACCTCAAGGGTAATGTCAACAACAATAACTCATGCTAACTTACATCCAAGTGGATATATATATCAGGATCTTTCCAACACAATGTGCTTGCCAAAGGATAAAATGTAAAAAGGAAAGGTGAAGATCACCATGACTCTTGCATACGGTTGAAGATAAAAGTAAAAGATAGGCCCTTTGCAGAGGGAAGCAGAGGTTGTCATGTGCTTTTTGGTTGTGTTGGGGATATTATTACTGGGTATAAACCGGCCATGAGAGGCCGGGTTATCCCCATAAGGATTTATTCATATTTGAAGCCCATGAAGACAAGGAGTGTGGCGCTTTACGACGGCCCAGGGCCCAACGGCGGATTAGGGCATGTAGACATGAACCGCCATGTGATATGTAGCTTGTATTGTAAGATAAGAAAAGGTAGAAACCGAGCCGGACACGTTGATGAGCCGGCCTCGGTATTCTGTAAACCGCCGGGCGTCAACCTATGTATATAAAGGGACGACCCGGCGGCGATTGAGGGACAACAAACAGCAACTCAAGAGCCAGGCATAGCGGATTCGTTCCCTGGTCATCAAAACCCTAGCAATTCCACAACAACTGGATTAGGCCTTTACCTTCACCGAAAGGGGCCAAACCAGTATAAAACTCCCTCCGTCCTTTGTCCGCTTTAACCCCTTTAAGCTAACCTGTCGCGATGGCTCCACGACTAAGTCCTTTCACTAGGACATCTGCCGTGACAAAACCACGACAGTTGGCGCCCACTGTGGGGCTATTGCATGATGGTTTCGAGTTCTTAGAGGGCAGCTTTGAAGGGCTCAAGGGATACGCTATGGGCCGGATGACCAAGAGTCGTCGCGGCAAGCTCTACATCGACGACGCAGGCTGGGGCCCCGAGGCCGGCTCAATTGAGTACGGGTACCGGGTCCCCTTCGGCGGCATCCATGTCTTCATCGGCAAGATCGGCGAACCGGGCCGTGAGCCGGACATATGCACCGACCTCGTCGAAACGGCTCAGCGTGCGAGATCCGCCCGGGTTAAGCCTGCCATGAAGCGTGCCTTCGTGGGAGTCATCCACGGAGCGGAATCTGAGGTTAGATCTGAAGGAAATATGCCCTAGAGGCAATAATAAAGTTATTATTTATCTCCTTATTTCATGATAAATGTTTATTATTCATGCTAGAATTGTATTAACCGGAAACATAATACATGTGTGAGTACATAGACAAACAGAGTGTCACTAGTAGGCCTCTACTTGACTAGCTCGTTGATCAAACATGGTTATGTTTCCTAGCCATAGACATGAGTTGTCATTTGATTAGCGGGGTCACATCATTAGGAGAATGATGTGATTGACTTGACCCATTCCGTTAGCTTAGCACTCGATCGTTTAGTATGTTGCTATTGCTTTCTTCATGACTTATACATGTTCCTATGACTATGAGATTATGCAACTCCCGTTTACCGGAGGAACACTTTGTGTGCTACCAAACGTCACAACGTAACTGGGTGATTATAAAGGTGCTCTACAGGTGTCTCCAAAGGTACTTGTTGGGTTGGCGTATTTCGAGATTAGGATTTGTCACTCCGATTGTCGGAGAGGTATCTCTGGGCCCACTCGGTAATGCACATCACTATAAGCCTTGCAAGCATTGCAACTAATGAGTTAGTTGTGGGATGATGTATTACGGAACGAGTAAAGAGACTTGCCGGTAACAAGATTGAACTAGGTATTGAGATACCGATGATCGAATCTCGGGCAAGTAACATACCGATGACAAAGGGAACAACGTATGTTGTTATGCGGTCTGACCGATAAAGATCTTCGTAGAATATGTGGGAGCCAATATGAGCATCCAGGTTCCACTATTGGTTATTGACTGGAGACGTGTCTCGGTCATGTCTACATAGTTCTCGAACCCGTAGGGTCCGCACGCTTAAAGTTTCGATGACGGTTATATTATGAGTTTATGAGTTTTGATGTACCGAAGGTAGTTCGGAGTTCCGGATGAGATCGGGGACATGACAAGGAGTCTCGAAATGGTCGAGACGTGAAGATTGATATATTGGACGACTATATTCGGACATCGGAAAGGTTTCGAGTGATTCGGGTATTTTTCGGAGTACCGGAGAGTTACGGGAATTCGCCGGGGAGTATATGGGCCTTATTGGGCTTTAGGGGAAAGAGAGAGGAGAGGCTGGGCGCCCCCCCCAAGGCCTAGTCCGAATTGGACTAGGGGGAGGGGCTGCGCCCCCTCCTTCCTTCTCTTCTCTCTCCCCTTTCCTTGACTCCTACTCCTACTACTTGGAAGGGGGGAATCCTACTCCCGGTAGGAGTAGGACTCCTCCTAGGGCGCGCCATAGAGATGGCCGACCCTCCCCCTCCTCCACTCCTTTATATAAGGGGAGGGGGGCACCCCTTGGAGACACAACAATTGATCATTGATCTCTTAGCCGTGTGCGGTGCCCCCCTCCACCATAGTCCACCTCGATAATATCGTAGCGGTGCTTAGGCGAAGCCCTGCGTCGGTAGAACATCATCATCGTCACCACGCCGTCGTGCTGACGGAACTCTCCCTCAAAGCTCGGCTGGATTGGAGTTCGAGGGACGTCATCGAGCTGAACGTGTGCTGAACTCGGAGGTGCCGTGCGTTCGGTACTTGATCGGTCGGATCGTGAAGACGTACGACTACATCAACCGCGTTGTGCTAACGCTTCCGCTTTCGGTCTACGAGGGTACGTGGACAACACTCTCCCCTCTCGTTGCTATGCATCACCATGATCTTGCGTGTGCGTAGGAATTTTTTTGAAATTACTACGTTCCCCAACAAGATCGGCATCTGGTGGTGAGACCGTCGTTTACTCTGATGAAGAGTCATCTACTGGAGAGACCGAGTCACTGTACCAGCTGCAAGATGGCCGGTTTGGGGGCTGCTCCGATGCCGACAGTATTCCGAACCCCCTTGATCCGCCAAGCCGAGTCGCGATCTTCATGGCCGGTACACATTCAGCGCCGCAATCTTCGACCGCAGTAGTGATGATCTCCGGTTCAGCAGCGGCGACAGCGGCTGGGGCAGGAGGCCCTGCACCACCGCCGGCTCAGGTTTTGTCCGATTTATTCGACACCTTGGCAGCATTGCTGGCGGCTAAAGTCAGCCCAGCGAATCAGGATCAGAATAACGCAGAAGTGGCGAAGGTGAAGGATCAGATAGCTCAAGCCAAGGTGGACTTGCCACCTGAAAACGCCAGGATGGCGACAGAGCGGGCTGAGTTAGATGCACAGGCTTATCGGCTTATGTTGGATCAGAACGCGTCAAATGACGTAATGAGGAGAAGGTACCGACCTCACCTGCCTCCGGTTTATGAAGCCAAGAATCTCTTCAACACGCCCGAAGCAGGAACCAGCAACCAGCCAGTGGTAAACCGGGTAGAAGCACCTGGAACGGGGACGCCGGTTCAGCCGCGCGCAATGGATCCGCCTCCTCAAAATGTCCCGTCCCAGCACGTGCCGACGCCTCCGGGTCATTACTCCAACCCCTTGGATAACATAGTCGCAGCCGTTTCACAATTGGTAGCCTTCCCAGTCGAAGGTGAGACCCCCGTAGCGGTGGAGACGCGACGGGCTAGGGAGCTCCTTCAGATAGCTTTGACTCAGCAGCAGGCTTATTCATACAGTCGCGAAAGGATTCATTCCACCCCCCAACTAAGCCAGAGTTACAGCCAGCATATTGATGAACCGGCCGTGTCGAACAGTGCGCGGAATCGTAATCCGCCTCGTGGTCATAACCCGGCGAGTGGTGATGCTGATGCTCAGAACGTGGTGGACCGAGCAAGGGCACGTCGAGAAGCCGAGTTAGCGGCGCAGCATGCGGCCCGTCAGCTTACTCCGGTTCGTCCAACAACTTCGGTGGAGCCAGGAGTTACCTCCGGTTCTTTGGGGGTGTCGTGCCTCACCCCAACTTTACATAATGTGCGGCTACCCAAGGATTTCAAGGGTCCACATAAGGTGCCCAATTACACCGCCGATTTATCCCCCGAGTCATGGATTGAGACCTATGAGATGGCGATGGAGATGCTGGATGTGGATGATGCGGCATGTGCTAAATACTTCACCATGATGTTGGAGGGAACAACTCGCACTTGGTTGAAGAATTTGCCAGCTAACTCCATTGGGTCATGAACTAAGTTGAGGGCCCGGTTTATTTAGAATTTTAAAGACACGTGCAAGCAACCCATGTCAATTGTGGACTTAGCTGCATATGTCCAGGAGGAAGGAGAATCAACAAACCATTGGGTGCGCCGGGTTTCAGAAATTTTGCATTCATCGGACTGCATCAACGTTGATACAACAGTTTTAACGTTGGAAGGCAATTGCCGGTTTGCACCTCTGAAGTTAAAATTAGGACGGCTCAAACGTCACTGTAATGACATGGGGACGCTTATGGCAGCTCTGGTGAAGTATGCCGACTCTGATAGTACCAAGGACCCTGAGTCTGACGATGACAAGACAGGAAAGGGAAAGAAGAGCGGCAACACCAAAGGGCAGCAGCATAACCCAGCGGGTCATGGAAATAGCGATAAGCGTAAAGCGGATAACAATTTAGATTTTGTGGCTAATACCAGCACGCAGGATAATGGTCAGCGTCGTAAGGGTAAACCGCCCCCGCGTGGTGGAGGACCAAGTCCCAATCCGGATCGCCTATCTTACCTGTTAAACCAGCCTTGCCCAAAACACGGGTCGCGGGAAAAGCCAGCCACGCACCTCTGGAAGGATTGTTTTATTATGCGGGAGTTCAAAAATTCGGATTTTTTCCGGTATGATCATGGACCGGCCGGCGGTTCAGGCCCCGGATCTCATGGGCCGAGTTATGGTGGTGGCAGTTCCGGTTCAGGATTTCAAGGTGATCAAAGCGGACATGGCAATCAAGGCAGTCAGGGCAACCAAGGTGGTTATAATCATCAGGGGAATCAGTAGCAGCAGCAGCAGTCGGGTTACCAGAGCAACCCGAAGGAGTTGAACAGTGGGCAATATCATGTTTTCACCACTAGCCTGTGCAAGCGCGGTCAAAAGCTTCATAAAAGGGCAGTGAACTCCGTTGAACCGGCGGTGCACCGTTACTTGCGCTAGTCTGAACAGCCCATTGTGTGGAGTCGAGAGGATCATCCGCCCCGGGTTGATAATCCGGGTCATCTAGCATTGGTGGTGGCGCCTCAGGTTCGAGGGTATAAGTTCACCAAGGTACTCATGGATGGAGGGAGTAGTATCAATATCCTTTATTATGAAAACTTCCGTCACATGGGGTTAACAGATAAAAATCTTAAACCGTCAAACACCGTTTTTCATGGTGTGGTGCCTGGTAAATCGGCGTATCCAGTTGGTAAGATAGCTCTGGAGGTTGCTTTTGGAGATGAGCATGACTCGAGATCAGAAACATTGACTTTTGAAGTGGTGAAGATCAAGAGCCCATATCATGCCCTGTTTGGACGGCCGGCTTATGCCAAGTTCATGGCAAGGCCCTGTTATGTTTATCTGCAGCTCAAAATGCCGGGTCATAAGGGGACCATCACAGTGCATGGAAGCCGTAAGATCGCTTTGGAATGTGAAGAAGGTGATGCGGCTTATGCTGAGTCGGTTTGTGCAGCAGAGGAGTTGAAGTTCTATAAGGACAATGTTGATCCGGCGGATATGACTTCCTTGAAAAAGCCAACTACAGAGCATGATCCGGCCTTGAAGTTTAAATCGGCTGATGAGACTAAGCTGGTTGATTTTGTTCCTGGCGATTCATCCCAGCAATTTAGCATCAGCGCTAACTTGGATCCGAAATAGGAAAGCGCGCTCATCGAGTTCATCCGTGAGAACCGGGACATCTTTGCGTGGAAGCCTTCTGACATGCCAGGTGTACCGAGGGAACTCGCTGAGCACACTCTTAATGTCAATCCCAAGTTTAAACCGGTCAAGCAGTTTCTCCACCGGTTCAATGAAGAAAGACGCAAGGCCATTGGTGAGGAGGTAGCCAGTCTCTTGGTGGCTAGATTTATCATTGAAGTATTTCATCCTGAGTGGTTGGCTAATCCGGTGTTAGTACTTAAGAAGAACGACACCTGGCGTATGTGTGTGGACTACACAGATTTGAACAAGGCTTGTCCAGCGGATCCTTTTGCCCTCCCTCGTATTGATCAAATCATTGATGCTACGGCGGGTTGTGAGCATTTGAGCTTTCTGGATGCATATTCTAGTTACCATCAGATCAAAATGGCAGTTAAGGACCAGGAGAAGACAACTTTCATAACTCCCTTTGGAGCCTTCTGCTATGTATCTATGCCTTTTGGGCTCAAGAGTGCCCAGGCGACTTATCAGCGCTGTGTGCAGAACTGTCTTCATAATCAGATCGGCCGCAATGTTCATGCCTATGTGGATGATATTGTGGTGAAATCCAGAAAGGAGGAGACATTGATAGATGACTTGAAGGAGACTTTTGATAACCTCCGGGTTTATAAGATGATGCTTAATCCGGCCAAGTGTGTCTTTGGTGTACCAGCAGGCAAGCTCTTGGGCTTTCTGGTGTCTAACAGGGGCATTGAAGCTAATCCGGAGAAAATCAAGGCTATTACTTCCTTGGCTAAACCGAAGTGTATCAATGATGTTCAACGCCTGGAAGGCCGGATTGCAGCCTTAAGCCGGTTTATCAGTCGCCTTGGGGAGAAGGCCATCCCTTTATATCAGATGCTGAAGAAGACAGATAACTTTGTCTGGAGTGACGCCGCCAATGAAACGTTTGAGGACTTAAAGCGTCAGCTAGCCGAGCCACCTATCCTTGTTGCTCCTATTGACAAAGAGCCCTTGTTGTTATATGTGGCTGCTAATGCCCGGGCTGTTAGCGTGGCTATTGTGGTGGAGCGCAAGGAGGCCGGAAAGGAGTATCCGGTTCAACGGCCGGTTTATTATATCAGTGAGGTACTTATTGAGTCCAAGCAGAGGTGCCCACATTGGCAGAAGCTAGTGTATGGAGTTTTCATGGTGAGCCGGAAGCTTAAGCAGTATTTCTAGGGTCATCCCATCACTGTGGTCAGTTCTGCTCCTTTGGGGGATATAATCCAGAACAGGGAAGCAACTGGCCGGGTTGCCAAGTGGGCCATTGAGCTTGGACCTCATGGGTTAAAATATATGCCTCAGACGGCAATCAAGTCCCAAGCGTTGGTGGATTTCATCAATGACTGGACAGAGTTACAGGCGCTAGAGGAGAAGCCGGATCATACTTATTGGACTATTCACTTTGATGGGTCCAGGCAATTGGAGGGCTCGGGGGCTGGAGTCGTATTAACTTCGCCACGAGGTGATAAGTTTTGTTATGTTCTCCGTTTAATGTTCCCTTGCACTAACAATGCAGCTGAATACGAGGATTTACTCCATGGTCTTCGAATGGCTAAGGAGATGAATTTAAGCCGGGTTAAGTTTTTCGGTGACTCGGACCTGGTGGCTCAACAAGTGTTTGGTACTTGGCATTCCAAGGACCCGCTCATGGCAGCATATCGTCGAGAGGTGGATATTGTTGCAGGTCACTTCAAGGGTTATCAGGTTGATCATGTGGACCGGCGGAAGAATGAAGCGGCGGACGCTTTAATCCGTTTGGGTTCCCAGCGTAAACCGGTTCCACCCAACGTCTTTCTGGATGTGCTACATAATCCGTCGGTCAAGCTCCCCACAGAGGAGGATCTGGCTGTTCCTGATCCGGAGGCTCAGTTGGTGGCGGCTCTTCATATCATCCCGGATTGGACGGTCCCATATTTGGCGTATATGAACCGGGGTGAGTTACCAGAGGATGAAACTTTGGCCAGGCAGATAATCCGGCGGTCCAAGTCAATGACTATAGTCAATGGAGAATTACATCATTGCAGTGTGACAGGGGCGTTTCAGCGTTGTGTGTCTCCTGAAGAAGGCCGTGAGATTTTGCGTGAGATCCACGAAGGAGATTGTGGTCACCATGCCAGTTCAAAGTCCCTGGTAGCCAAGGCTTTTCGTCATGGTTTTTATTGGTTGATGGCTCATGCTGATGCTGAAGACTTGGTCAAAAATGTGATGGCTGTCAGAAATTTTCACGCCGAGCTCATGTTCCGGCTCAAGAACTGAGAATGATTTCAATCACTTGGTCGTTTGCAACTTGGGGGCTGGATATGGTTGGACCCTTCAAGAGACCCAAGGATAAGAAGACCCACCTGTTGGTGGCAGTTGACAAGTTCACTAAGTGGGTGGAGGCAGAGCCAGTAAGTAAGTGTGATGCAGCTGAAGGAAATATGCCCTAGAGGCAATAATAAAGTTATTATTTATTTCCTTATATCATGATAAATGTTTATTATTCATGCTAGAATTGTATAAACCGGAAACATGATACATGTGTGAATACATAGACAAACAGAGTGTCACTAGTATGCCTCTACTTGACTAGCTCGTTGATCAAAGATGGTTATGTTTCCTAGCCATAGACATGAGTTGTCATTTGATTAACGGGATCACATTATTAGGAGAATGATGTGATTGACTTGACCCATTCCGTTAGTTTAGCACTTGATCGTTTAGTATGTTGCTATTGCTTTCTTCATGACTTATACATGTTCCTATGACTATGAGATTATGCAACTCCCGTTTACCGGAGGAACACTTTGTGTGCTACCAAACGTCACAACGTAACTGGGTGATTATAAAGGTGCTCTACAGGTGTCTCCGAAGGTACTTGTTGGGTTGGCGTATTTCGAGATTAGGATTTGTCACTCCGATTGTCGGAGAGGTATCTCTGGGCCCTCTCGATAATGCACATCACTTAAGCCTTGCAAGCATTGCAACTAAAGAGTTTGTTGCAAGATGATGTATTACAGAACGAGTAAAGAGACTTGCCGGTAACGATATTGAACTAGGTATTGAGATACCGACGATCGAATCTTGGGCAAGTAACATACCGATGACAAAGGGAACAACGTATGTTGTTATGCGGTCTGACCGATAAAGATCTTCGTAGAATATGTGGGAGCCAATATGAGCATCCAGGTTCCGCTATTGGTTATTGACCGGAGACGTGTCTCGGTCATGTCTACATAGTTCTCGAACCCGTAGGGTCCGCACGCTTAACGTTACGATGACAGTTATATTATGAGTTTATATGTTTTGATGTACCGAAGGTTGTTCGGAGTCCCGGATGAGATCACGGACATGACGAGGAGTCTCGAAATGGTCGAGACATAAAGATTGATATATTGGACGACTATATTCGGACACCGGAAGTGTTTCGGGTGATTTCGGAGAAAAACCGGAGTGCCGGAGGGTTACCGGAACCCCCCCGGGAGAAGTAATGGGCCTTAGTGGAGAGAGAGAGGGGCAGCCAGGAGGGGCCGCGCGCCCCCTCCCCCTCTGGTCCGAATTGGACTAGGAGAGGGGGGGCGGCGCCCCCCTTTCCTTCTCCCTCTCCCCCTTCATTTCCCCCTCCTAGTAGGAGTAGGAAAGAGGGGAGTCCTACTCCTACTAGGAGGAGGACTCCTCCTCCTGGCGCGCCAACAAGGGCCGGCCGGCCTCCCCCTTGCTCCTTTATATACGGGGGCAGGGGGCACCTCATAGACACAACAATTGATCTATTGATCTCTTAGCCGTGTGCGGTGCCCCCCTCCACCATATTACACCTCGATAATATCGTAGCGATGCTTAGGCGAAGCCCTGTGTCGGTAGAACATCATCATCGTCACCACGCCGTCGTGCTGACGAAACTCTCCCTCAACACTTGGCTGGATCGGAGTTCGAGGGACGTCATCGAGCTGAACGTGTGCTGAACTCGGAGGTGCCGTGCGTTCGGTACTTGATCGGTCGGATCGTGAAGACGTACGACTACATCAACCGCGTTGTGTTAACGCTTCCGCTTTCGGTCTACGAGGGTACGTGGACAACACTCTCCCCTCTCGTTGCTATGCATCACCATGATCTTGCGTGTGCGTAGGAATTTTTTTGAAATTACACGTTCCCCAACAGCAGCCACGGCGGTTCAATTTATCAAGAAGGTGATTTTCCGGTTTGGGTTTCCACACAGCATCATAACTAATAATGGCACTAATCTGTCCAAGGGTGCTATGAAAGAATTTTTTCAACGGGAGCACATCCAGCTTGACGTATCATCAGTGGCTCACCCCCAATCTAATGGTCAAGCGGAGAGAGCCAATCAAGAGATCTTGAGAGGCATCAAGCCCTGGCTCATGGTTCCTTTGCAACGGATGCCGGGTTGTTGGGTGGAGGAGTTACCTTCTGTGTTATGGAGCATCAATACCACGCCCAACAGATCTACGGGTTACACGCCTTTTTTCATGGTTTACGGAGCAGAGGCGGTTCTCCCTAGTGACATCCGTCATGACTCGCCTCGTGTGGCGGCTTATGTCGAAGCTGACAATGAGAAGGCACGACAGGAAGCACTTGATATGTTAGATGAGGAGCGTGACATTGCAGCAGCCCGTTCAGTGATTTATCAGCAAGATCTACGTCGTTATCACAGCCGTCGGGTTAGAACCAGAACTTTTCAAGAAGGCGATCTGGTGCTCCGACTCATCCAGGATCAGACTGATACGCACAAGTTATCCCCGCCTTGGGAAGGACCCTTTGTGGTCAGCAAGAATCTATATAACGGGTCATACTACCTTATCGATGCTCGAGAGCACAAAGACTCACGTAATCGGAGGAAGAGACCCACCGGCCGTGGAATATCGCTCATCTTCGGCCTTACTATACTTGAGCCACAGGCTCTGCTTATGTACATAGTCATGACAATGTATATATTATGATCAATATAATAAACCGGAGCCTCAACTAAAGCGGGGTCTCTGTTGTTTTTCTTACATCATGTGTGGTTACATGGGGGCTTCTGTTTATAAAGCGGAGTCCTGTTTACCCATTGAGCCGGCTTATAAAGCCATGTATATATATATATATATATATATATATATATATATATATATATATATATATATCAAAAAATCATCTGGGGGCTTGGTCGTATTCGAACCATAGCTACACCTCTTGATCGGCGCAAGGCCACCATGGAAATCACTTGGGGGCTTGGTCATATTTGAACCATAGCTACACCTCTTGATTGGCGTAAGGCTACCAAGAAAATCATCTAGGGGCCAAAGAGAGTGTTGCAAAAGCACAACTCAAACATAGGCACCCACTGAGCACAGCTCAAAATATTGCTTGGGGTCTCTTTGCTTCGCAATGAACGAAGAGTCTACACTTGTAATAGGCTATCAAGCCAGGCTTGGAAGCCAGGTGTATTCACCTAAAACCCGGGTTATCCTACCTTATTTAAGTAAGCCACTCCGTCCAGGTGAACCTGGTATGAGGGGGAAAGGCAAGCTCAACATGTTGGATGATCCATGACAATATACTTTATTTCGGATATAAGAAAACATAACCCATTACGTTGTCTTCCTTGTCCAACATCAACTCTTTAGCATGTCATATTTTAATGAGTGCTCACAATCATAAAAGATGTCCAAGATAGTATATTTATATGTGAAACCTCTCTTTCTTTATTACTTCCTATTAATTGCAACGATGACCAAAACTATGTTTGTCAACTCTCAACAACTTTTAATCATCATACTCTTTATATGTGAAGTCATTACTCTCCATAAGGTAAATATGATCTCTTTATTTCTTTTTATTTCTTTCTCTTTCTTTTATTCACTCAAGATCATAGCAAGATAATCAAGCCCTTGACTCAACACTAATCTTTATTATATATAGCTCACGGACTCGATTACATAGAAGGCTCATAAAGCAAAACTCACTACTAGATCATACTAAAACTTTATTCTACTAGATCAAGATATCACCAAAAGGATCGAACTAAGAAAAATGGTAAAGATAGGAGTGTGATGGTGATATGATACCGGGGCACTTCCCCCAAGCTTGGCAGTTGCCAAGGGGAGTGCCCATATCCATGTGATTATGTCTCTTTCTTCGGAGGTGGAGAAGATGGTGGTGATGATGGATAGTCGCACATCGAGCGTAAGAGATCCTCCAACTTGCGAATGATGCCCTTGAGTGCGACGATATGCTCCTTCAACAAAATATTTTCACTTGTGAGATACTTGTTTTGTATACGAGCTAACTCAATCATCTTGAAAGCTTCAATCTCAGTCGGGGTAAAGAGAGGTGGAAGGATGTTTTCTTCTTTTGCTGCCGGAGCTTGATCCTCCATGGCCTTCTTGATCCCATCATCCTTGTTGATCTCCACGGGTTCTTCTCTCTTCAACTCAATCTTCATTAGCCAAGCATCATTGTCACCATTGTTGGAGGAGGGGGGCGACATGATGCCTGGCCTTGACAAATCTGGCAGAAAACAGCTCGAAACGAAAACAGAGGATAATTGCGTGATACGGTGGTCAAAACCTTCAGGAGATTATATAATGAAATTTTACCGACCGAAAGAAGTAACATGCAAGAAAACGGAGTCCGGAGAGCACACGAGGTGCCCACGAGGTAGGGGGGCGGGCCCAGGGGGTAGGGCGCGCCCTCCACCCTCGTGGAAGCCTCGTGTCCTTCCCGGACTGCTTCTTAATTTCCTATTTTCTTAAATATTCCAAAACGGAGAAAAATTACCATTAAAACTGTTTTGGAGTCAGTTTACTTACCGTACCACATACCTATTCCTTTTAGGAGACTGAAACGTTCTGGAAAGCGTCCCTTATGTATTCCTCCGGGGTTACGGTTTCAATAATATTGGTTTCAACATTTATGGGATTACCTGAGATATAATGTTTGATTCTTTGACCGTTCACCACCTTCGGATTTGTACCTTCGAAGTTGTTGATTTTTATGGCACCGGAACGATAGACCTCCTCGATAACGTAAGGGCCTTCCCATTTAGAGAGAAGTTTTCCTGCAAAAAATCTTAAACGAGAGTTGAATAGCAACACATAATCACCTACATTAAACTCACGCTTTTGTATCCTTTTGTCATGCCATCTTTTAACTTTTTCTTTAAACAGTTGGCATTTTCATAAGCCTGGGTTCTCCATTCATCAAGTGAGCTAATGTCAAATAACCTCTTCTCACCGGCAAGTTTGAAATCATAATTGAGCTCTTTAATAGCCCAATATGCCTTATGTTCAAGTTCGAGAGGTAAGTGACATGCTTTTCCATAAACCATTTTATACGGAGACATACCCATAGGATTTTTGTATGCAGTTCTATAAGCCCATAATGCATCATCAAGTTTCTTGGACCAATTATTTCTAGATCTATTAACAGTCTTTTGCAAAATCAATTTAAGCTCTCTGTTACTCAATTCTACTTGACCACTAGACTGTGGGTGGTATGAAGATGCAATTCTATGGTTAACATCATACTTAGCAAGCATTTTACGGAAAGCACCACGAATAAAGTGTGAACCACCATCAGTCATTAAGTATCTAGGGACTCCAAACCTCGGAAAAATAAGTTCTTTAAGCATCTTAATAGAGGTGTTATGATCAGCACTACTAGTTGGAATAGCTTCTACCCACTTAGTAACGTAATCAACAGCAACTAAAATATGTGTATATCCATTAGAGGAAGGAAACGGTCCCATATAATCAAAGCCCCAAACATCAAATGGTTCAATAACAAGTGAATAATTCATAGGCATTTCTTGATGTCTGCTAATATTACCAATTCTTTGACATTCATCACAAGACAAGACAAACTTACGGGCATCTTTGAAGATAGTAGGCCAATAGAAACCGGATTGCAATACCTTATGCGCAGTCCTATCTCCAGCGTGGTGTCCTCCATAAGCCTCGGAGTGACACTTGCATAGGATCTGTTCCTGTTCATGCTCAGGTACACAACGTCTAATAACACCATCTACTCCTTCTTTATAAAGGTGTGGGTCATCCCAGAAGTAATGTCTTAAATCATAGAAAAACTTTTTCTTTTGCTGGTATGTTAAACTAGGTGGTATAAATTTAGCAACGATGTAATTAGCATAATCAGCATACCAAGGAGCAGTACGAGAAGCATTTATGATAGCTAATTGTTCATCAGGAAAGCTATCATCAATAGGTAGTGGGTCATCAAGAACATTCTCTAACCTAGACAAGTTGTCTACAACGGGGTTCTCAGCTCCCTTTCTATCAATAATATGCAAATCAAATTCTTGTAGCAAGAGAACCCATCTAATAAGTCTAGGTTTAGCATCTTTCTTTTCCATAAGATATTTAATAGCAGCATGGTCAGTGTGAATAGTTACTTTGGAATCAAAAATATAAGGTCTGAACTTATCACAAGCAAAAACAACTGCTAAAAATTCTTTTTGAGTAGTAGCATAATTTCTCTGGGCACTGTCTAGAGTTTTACTAGCATATTGGATAACATTTAATTTCTTATCGACTCTTTGCCCTAGAACAACACCTACAGCATAATCACTAGCATCACACATAATTTCAAAAGGCAAATTCCAATCGGGTGGCTGAATGATAGGTGCAGAAATCAAAGCTTTCTTAAGTATTTCAAATGCTTCTACACAATCATCATCGAAGACAAAAGGTATATCTTTTTGTAATAGATTAGTCAGAGGCCGCGAAATTTTTGAGAAGTCCTTAATGAACCTCCTATAAAAACCGGCATGACCAAGGAAACTTCTTATACCTTTGATGTCCTTGGGACACGACATCTTCTCAATAGCATCAACTTTAGCTTTATCAAATTCAATACCTCTTTCAAAAAATTTATGCCCCAAGACAATGCCCTCATTAACCATAAAGTGGCACTTCTCCCAATTCAAGACAAGATTAGTTTCTTCACATCTCTGCAAAACTCGATCAAGGTTGCTCAAGCAATCATCAAAAGAGGATCCATAAACGGAGAAATCATCCATGAAAACCTCACAAATCTTTTCACAAAAGTCAGAGAATATAGCCATCATGCATCTTTGAAAGGTAGCAGGTGCATTACATAAACCAAAAGGCATGCGTCTATAAGCAAAAGTACCGAAAGGGCAAGTAAAAGTGGTCTTTTCCTCATCGTCGGCTGACACAGGTATTTGAAAGAAACCAGAATAGCCATATAGAAAGCAAAAATGTGTATGTTTGGATAATCTTTCTAGCATTTGATCAATAGAAGGCAAAGGGTAATGATCTTTTTTAGTAGCTTTATTTAACTTACAGAAATCAATTACCATTCTATAACCTCTAACAATTCTTTGTGGTATCAATTCATCTTTATCATTAGGGACAACAGTAATACCTCCCTTCTTAGGGACACAATGGACAGGACTTACCCACTGACTATCAGCAACGGGATAAATTATACCTGCCTCAAGGATCTTTAATATTTCCTTTCTTACCACTTCTCTCATCTTAGGATTTAAACGTCGTTGGTGATCAATGACCGGTTTGGCGTCTTTCTCCAAATTTATTTTGTGTTGACATAGAGTGGGACTAATGCCCTTAAGATCATCAAGAGTATATCCAATAGCAGCATGGTGCTTCTTCAGAGTTTTCAATAGTTTCTCTTCCTCCTTCTCTGAAAGGTTAGCACTAATAATAACAGGATATATCTTCTTTTCATCAAGATAAGCATATTTAAGAGTATCAGGTAATGGTTTAAGCTCAAACACGGGATCACTCTTGGGTGGAGGAGGATCCCCTAGGATTTCAACAGGCAAGTTGTGCTTCAAAATAGGACCCTGTTTAAAGAATACTTCATCTATTTCCCTTCTTTCATTCATAAACATATCATTTTCATGATCAAGCAAGTATTGTTCTAAAGGATCATTAGAAGGCATGGCAATAGAAGCAAGACCAATGATTTCATCTTTACTAGGCAATTCCTCGTCACGGGGTTGTCTACAAAATTTAGCGAAGTTAAACTCATGAGACATATCACCCAGACCAATAGTAACAATATCCTTTTCGCAGTTTATCCTAGCATTAACAGTGTTCAAGAAGGGTCTACCAAATATAATGGGACAAAAGCTATCTTGTGGGGAACTAAGAACAAGAAAATCAGCAGGATATTTAACCTTCCCACACAAGACTTCGACATCTCTAACAATCCCAATCGGTGATATAGTATCTCTATTGGCAGGCTTAATTGTAACATCAATATCTTCTATCTCAGCGGGTGCAATATCATGCATAATTTCTTCGTATAAAGAATGAGATATAGCAGCACTAGCACCCACATCACATAAGCCATGATAACAATGATCTCCTATTTTAACAGAAATAATAGGCATGCCTACAACATGTCTCTGTTTATTTTTAGAATCGGGTCTAGCAATTCTAGCAGCTTCATCACAGAAGTAGATAACATGCCCATCAATATTATCAGCCAAGAGATCTTTAACCATAGCAATATTAGGTCCAGCTTTAATTTGCTCAGGGGGTTTGGGTGTCCTAATATTACTTTTGTTAACAACAGTTGAAGCTTTAGCATGATCCTTTATTCTAACAGGTAAGGTGGTTTCTCAACATAAGTAGTAGGAACAATAGGATCATTATAAGTGATAGTCTTTTCTTCAACTTTAATAGGTTCAACTACTTTTACTTCTATGGGAGGATGATATTTAAACCACTTCTCCTTAGGGAGATCAACATGAGTAGCAAATGATTCACAGAAAGAAGCTACTATCTCAGAGTCAAGTCCATATTTAGTGCTAAACTTACGGAAAACATCGGTATCCATAAAAGATTTAACACAATCAAACTTAGGTGTTATACCTGACTCCTTACCTTCGTCGAGGTCCCAATCTTCAGAGTTGCGTTTAATTCTTTCCAATAAATCCCATCTGAATTCAATAGTCTTCATCATAAAAGAACCAGTACAAGAAGTATCGAGCATGGAGCGATTATTGTCAGAAAGCCGAGCATAAATTTTTTGAATAATCATTTCTCTAGAGAGCTCATGATTGGGGCATGAATATAACATTGACTTAAGCCTCCCCCAAGCTTGAGCGATGCTTTCTCCTTCGTGAGGCCAAAAATTATATATATAATTACGATCACGACGAACAAGATGCATAGGATAAAACTTCTGATGAAATTCCAATTTCAATCGTTTGTAGTTCCATGATCCCATATCATCACATAGCCTATACCATGTCAACGCATCTCCCTTAAAAGATAAAGGGAAGACCTTCTTCTTGATAACATCATCGGGCATACCTGCAAGCTTAAATAATCCACAAACTTCATCCACATAGATTAGGTGTAAATCGGGATGCAATGTTCCATCACCTGCGAAAGGATTAGCTAGTAGTTTCTCTATCATACCCGAAGGAATTTCAAAGTAAACATTTTCAGTAGGTTCAGTAGGTTGAGGAGCAACTCTTTGCTCTACTGGACGGGGTGAAGATACCCCGAACAAGCCCCTCAAAGGATTACTTTCCATAGTAACAAGTGACAGTAAATTTCAGCACACTATATAAATTTTTCCTTACCAAGTTCCACTTACCAAAGACGCTTCACTCCCCGGCAACGGCGCCAGAAAAGAGTCTTGATGACCCAGAAGTGTAGGGGATCTATCGTAGTCCTTTCGATAAGTAAGAGTGTCTAACCCAACGAGGAGCAGAAGGAAATGACAAGCGGTTTTCAGTAAGGTATTATCTGCAAGCACTGAAATTATCGGTAACAGATAGTTTTGTGATGAGGTAATTGGTAATGAGTAACAAGTAACAAAAGTAAATAAGGTGCAGCAAGATGACCCAATCCTTTTTGTAGCAAAGGACAAGCCTGGACAATTTCTTATATGAAGGAAAACGCTCCCGAGGACACATGGGAATTATCGTCAAGCTAGTTTTCATCACGCTCATATGATTCGCGTTCGGTACTTTGATAATTTGATATGTGGGTGGACCGGTGCTTGGGTGCTGCCCTTACTTGGACAAGCATCCCAATTATGATTAACGCCTATTGCAAGCATCTGCAACTACAAGAGAAGTATCAAGGTAAACCTAACCATAGCATGAAACATCTGGATCCAAATCAGCCCCTTACGAAGCAACGCATAAACTGGGGTTTAAGCTTTTGTCACTCTAGCAACCCATCATCTACTTATTACTTCCCAATGCCTTCCCCTAGGCCCAAACAATGGTGAAGTGTCATGTAGTCGACGTTCACATGACACCACTAGAGGAGAGACAACATACATCTCATCAAAATATCGAACGAATACCAAATTCATATGACTACTAATAGCAAGACTTCTTCCATGTCCTCAGGAACAAACGTAACTACTCACAAATCATATTCATGTTCATAATCAGAGGGGTATTAATATGCATTAAGGATCTGAACATATAATATTCCACCGAATAAACCAACTAGCATCAACTACAAGGAGTAATCAACACTACTAGCAACCTACAGGTACCAATCTGAGGCTTTGGGAAAAAGATTTGATACAAGAGATGAACTAGGGTTTGAAGGAGATGGTGCTGGTGAAGATGTTGATGGAGATTGACCCCCTCCCGATGAGGGGATCGTTGGTGATGATGATGACGATGATTTCCCCCTCCCGGAGGGATGTTTCCTCGGCAGAACAGCTCCGCCGGAGCCCTAGATTGGTTCCGCCAAGGTTCCGCCTCGTGGCGGCGGAGTTTCGTCCCGCAAGCTTGCTTCTGATTTTTTTCAGGGTAAAAGACTTCATATAGTAGAAGATGGACACTGGAGGCCTGCCAGGGGGCCCACGAGGCAGGGGGCGCGCCCAAGGGGGTAGGGCGCGCCCCCCACCCTCGTGGCCAGGGTGTGGGCCCCCTCTGGTATTTTCTTCGCTCAGTATTTTTTATAATTTCCAAAAATAACTTCCGTGGAGTTTCAGAACTTTTGGAGTTGTGAAGAATAGGTCTCTAATATTTGCTCCTTTTCCAGCCCAGAATTTCAGCTGCCGGCATTCTCCCTCTTCATGTAAACCTTGTAAAATAAGAGAGAAAAGGCATAAGTATTGTGACATAATGTGTAATAACAGCCCATAAATGCAATAAATATCAATATCAAAGCATGATGCAAAATGGACGTATCGGGATGTTCCATGCGTTTTGCACTGGAACACCCTCCTCCGTCTCCAGTCGTGTCGCACCGGGCCTGAAGATATGCTTTACCCTGAAAGGGCATTCTCACGAGGTAGGCCTCCCGAGGCGGCCTCGCGAGGTAGGCCTCCCGTGACGGCCCTCTTCAGCCTTGGCGCAGTGGTCGGTGAGGACAAACAGCTCGGCCGTGGAGTCGAGCTCGTCGTTGATGGTGAGCTTCTAGCACATCGTACGCTAAGAAGTTAATACGATACTCTCATGGGCCAAGGAACTAAACACACTTAACACTCCGTGTTATAGCAATTGACTTATGACCATATTATCTCAAAGTATAACAAACATGTTTGGGTCGATTCAATATGATCGTTCTTCTAACGTCATACTCTCAATGTTGTTTTGAGACTATCGTTACTGTTAATGATATCTCAAGATCCGGAAAACGTGATCATGAACAACACTTGACATAGTCCTAGAGGCGAGACTAGGAATCTTATTTTATCGTTTATTGTTCTACATGTGCATATGAGTTTTTCACTGAATCACATATTCCAGGATCACAATAGTTATAGCATAGAATATAAACTCTTAATTATGAATACATAAATATAATAATACAATATTATTGCTTCTAGGGCATATTTCCAACACAGACCTCGTGCGCACAAGGTGTCCAGATACATCGCCACTATCTCGTGCGCACGGGGGCCCGAGACACCGTGTGCACGTCAGGCCCCGGTGCGCACGGGGTGTCCAAAGAGCAAAGTACTACCCCGTGCACACACGGTGTTCAGAGAGTAGGGCATGAGCCCGTGCGAATGGGGTGTCTAGAGACTTGGGCATCACCCCGTGTGCACTTTGAGACGTGGTTTCGGAAGTTAGTGATATAAGGGGGCACGTGTAGGAAGGTTGCTGTATATCTTATTTGAAGTGTTCCCACACCGTCATTCGAGCACCTTGACACCTCTTGATAGTGCAGTTGTCCCACGACTAAAGACCCCAAAACCAAAGCTTCGTGTCGCCAGAATACCATGCCTTTTACTTTTTTGAAGTGGGTGGGTGGGGGGGTCAACCATCTCATCGCTAAATCCCTAAGGAACCAATGACCCAATATAAATCATAACAACCGTCATTAGTTCCACTAACCATATTGTCATCACACCAAAATACCATTTAGAGATAAATACATGTTCACCCTCTCTTGCTCTTCATTATTCTTCTATTCAATATCATCCTTTACTATATTTTGGTAGTTCATATGATGCACATGTTTCTCTTGGAAACCAAATATCCTGTTCACATCATCAACAAGGTTGTTGTACTTAAGGTTTACTAAGTATGATCCTTAAGCTTCTTGGTGACCTCTTCATGAGCTTGATTATCCATCAACCTACCATACTTGCTCTCATCATGTATACTCCAAAGCTAATAAGGCACCTATGCAGTGAACAATAGTACTACACCTACAAAAGGTCTACAAAAAGGTTACTTAACTTTCCAAACTAACTAACTCCCCCTGGATTTCATTGGGGTGGGACCCATCGTTTACCCGTTTCCAATCCCAACACTCCTCATCAGCGAGTATGTAAAATCCTTAAGTAACCTTTAGTAGGTCTAGCATTGTTCCTGCAGTTAATCAGGCCAGACATCATTCACCCACTCCACAAGTCCAGTGTTTACACCTCCATGAAAATAGAAATAGAAATTTTAACACGATGAACAATTAAATATCCATGTAATAAAGCTTTCATCTTTAAGCAAACTTACTCCCTTCATCCGCGAATAGGTGTACATCTAACTTTTGTCCTGAGTCAAAGTTTTAAAAATTTGACCAACCTTCTAGGAAAAAGTAGCATCATTTATGGCATCAAATTAGCATCATTAGATTCATTTTGAAATGTACTTTCAGAATATACCAATTTGATGTCATATATGCTACTACTCTTTTCTGTAAATTTGGTCAAACTTTTAAAACTTTGACTGAAGACAAAAGCTAGATGTACACTTATTCGCGGACGGAGGGAGTAGTGGTGATCCTTTGTATTACTAACATCACATTAAATATCTATGTGATAATTTGACTTGCATGACGAGCAAAACTATCATGCAAATTGAGCACTAACTAACTACTGCTCACTAACTCATTACTTTGCTCACTACACAACTAACTAGATTAAACACTGACCAATAGACCATTCACGGAATAATCTGCTAATTAGTTACATAGCAACCGTGACCTCATTACTTTGCACAATAGTAGCATCTAACTAATTAGTTTACATTTGGAGCATTCCTTGACAGTGAGCTAATTTCAGCACAGGTCAATTATTTCAAACCAACTCGACAGTGTGCTAATTTCAACAAAGATAAATTGTTTCGTACAAATCTGACTGTGAGCTAATTACACAAAAGTGCAATTGTTTCAAACAATATTCCTAATGAACAATCAACCCTGAATCCGCTTCCACTACTTTCAACAATTCAATTACAATACACGTAGGATTTAAAGTAGAGGAAATACTCACATTCACAACACACCCGTAGAACTTCCTCCCATTGTGGATCTCTTCAAAAACCACACATCTCTAAGTCTAGCATTGTGGAGGAGGCATTACAGAGGGACATCCACATCAACACCAAAGAAATCTAAGTCTTTAGTGGTACCATGAACCTGCTAACGGAAGCAAAACCAGAAGAAATCGAAGCAACACAAGTCAAATCAGTGCTCAAATTGAAAATCCCCAAACACAAACCCTAGTACATAAATTGCGCATGTACGGGCTCAGATTCATGTTCGTTATTCCACGACGACATTGCACAACGGTAGCGAGCAGTCGCAGGGCCGGCAGCGGCGGCGGTTGTGAGAGAGGAGAGAAGGAAAAGAGAAAGTGAGGGCACGAGAGAGATAAAGAGAGAGCGTTGATCATCTTCCCCATCCGACGTGGCGCTGACTAGCAGGCCCGGGCTGTCAGAAACGTGTTTTAATCGCCGGCGACTCCTATTAACGGACGTTTGGGTCACGCCGTCTTCCCCGTCCGACGTGGCCCTGGCTAGCGGGCTCAGGCTGTCATAAACGTGTTTAAATCGACCAAATCGGTTCACTACCGTTTCCTGAGAAAAATCACGTCAAGGTTGATGGTATTGTAGCGGACGAGAATGTTGTAGTTTTATGCTATTTATCACTCAGCTATTTATCCAGGCAGAAACCAATATCCCGGAGATTGGTGTGACGCTCAAGATACATATACAATGGTGCAGGACGAGGCAGCACGGCGACTTCTGCTTCCAGTCGCTCCATCGCCGGCAGACTTCTGCTTCCAGCCGCTCGATCGATCGCCGGCGACGTTCCTATGATCCTATCGCATAGACAGAGCTGCTGGACGGCACAACACAAAGGGTACGCTTTCACCGGCGCAGGTCTCGTCCCTCTCGGTGACAGACAAGTTAACGGCCACTCGGTGTACATGCACGCACGCGTCATCATCAAGCGAACATTTGTAACCGGTGGACGTGCTGTAATCATACGATGTGCTGATACGGATGGCAAGCTGCTTGCTCCGTGACAAATGCATCTTTTTAGGTTCTATAAAAAGAGATGGGACGGTGTAATACATACAAGGTGGAAAGTGATGTCAAATTAGGTGGAGAGGTCAACTTTCGGATCACATTATAACTTATAACCGGTGCAGCAAGTGGAAGAATTACACTTGCATGGTTAAATTATACCGCTAGATGTTCATGTTAACTCCAATTCCATGAATCAATGGAGTGAAACCAATCCATGGCGATGTTTAATAAGCTCACACATGTTTGCCTGAGCCGATGGCACACCTCACACCTGCATGTACAGCGGTGGCAAGAACACACCATCCATGCCATCCTCTTGGTCGATCTTGTCCGGACGCGATCAATCCCGCAGCTTAGGATTCATCAAAGGTTGAATGTTTAAGATCGATCTCCATGAACCAAGTTCTTGAGTTTGCGTATGTTACACGGGTCACCCAGGAAGGATCACCATGAGCCGAGACCATGCAACTATATCTGATAGCAGTACCAATCAGTGTGGTACAAAATAAATAATCATCCTCTTGGCATACTTCAATTGGCTCGTCGTTTGCATTTTGGAAACTTGATGGATTCATATGTGTTGGGATGTTGCCGTGATCAGCTCGATCGAACGATCATGGTGTTTGGCCGAGAGCACTATACACCCAACCCCACTCTGATCTCTTCCTGGACAGAATTCTTGATCCCAACTGTAGCCACGACTTTCAAAATTTTCATTCCAGTTTGTCGTTCCAGGGAAGATTAGATACAAATCTGCGTCGTGCATCGAGAAATCATTCGAAGTTATGAACAATTTTGATCCCGCATGTAGAACAAAGCCAGCTTGTATCACCTGGTAGACTTTCCCCAGCCACAAGAACAAACACTGATCATTCCAGTGCAAATTAATCTGGACTCAAGTGTGACATCGCAAATGCAGCAGCTGGGAAGCCTTCCCCATGTCCACGCCTGCGGGAGCACGGCGGTCCTCCGGCGAGCCGGCCGGCCACCGCGCCGGTGAAGGGAGCAAAGCTGGGCTGAACTCACACACCACCAGCAAAGGTTGCCACAGAGTTGTGCAACTTGGGTCGCGTTCCATCGCCTCGTAGCCTATCGAAACCATGTCGGACCAGCCTGTTTCTTGTACGCAGATGTTGCTACGTTATCCTGCTACAACACCATGCCGGAAAACCCCATCGTTCGCCGGTGCACCCCGTGCCGCCGGCCGGAAATCTCCAGCAAACTCACACGAAGGCACCATCCTGACCAGTCCCTGATCACCGACGCATTTCTCCCAGAATACAGAACCAAATCACACAAACCCGACCTTGTTACAAAGACATTATCCGTACCTACACAATGCAGAAAATTTCGGTCGAATCGGTGGAGAGGAGCCGGAGATATTCGACCGGAAATCGAGAGGAGAAGCACACTCTGGAAGCCTGGAGGCTGGTTCGCGAGCCGGGGAGGCCAGCGAGGGGGGCGGCAATCCGCGGCATCGGATGCGGCGCGTGGACGGCCGTTGGATGGAGACAGATCGGACGTCGCGCGTTTGATGCGGGGCGCTAGGGGGAGTGATCCGCGGCAACGCCCTCTCGACCAATCAGCGCGCGGCTTTCGGCACCCTCCGGCTCTCCCGTCTTCCCGACGTCTCCCACTATTTAACCAGCGCTCCCTCCGCCCCGACCTACTCACCCAGCTCACAAGCATCTCTCTCTCACCTCCGGCGAATAACACACCAGAGCTCACCTCTCCCCTCGCTTCCCCGCGAAAATGTCGACTGAAGTGGCTGCCGCTGACATCCCGGTGCCTCAGGTGGAGGTAGCCGCCGACGCTGCCGTTGACACACCGGCGGCGAAGCCGGCCAAGGCGCCCAAGGCGGCCAAGGCCAAGAAGTCCACTGGCCCGAAGAAGCCCCGCGTCACCCCGGCCCACCCGTCCTACGCCGAGGTAAGCCCCCCGACCCCTTCGCCGTCGTCCCTCGTTTTGTCTGTTCTTCCATGTTTCCCCTGATCTGACTTTGGTTTTGGTTCCTGTGCGCAGATGGTGTCGGAGGCGATCGCCGCCCTGAAGGAGAGGAGCGGGTCGAGCACCATCGCGATCGGCAAGTTCATCGAGGACAAGCACAAGGCGCACCTCCCGGCCAACTTCCGCAAGATCCTGCTGACCCAGATCAAGAAGCTCGTCGCCGCCGGCAAGCTGACCAAGGTCAAGGGCTCCTACAAGCTCGCCAAGGCCCCCGCCGCCGTCAAGCCCAAGACGGCGACCAAGAAGAAGCCCGCCGCCAAGCCCAAGGCCAAGGCGCCAGCCAAGAAGACCGCCGCCAAGTCGCCGGCCAAGAAGGCCGCCGCGAAGCCCAAGGCCAAGGCCCCAGCCAAGGCCAAGGCCGTCGCGAAGCCCAAGGCGGCGGCGAAGCCGAAGGCGGCCGCCAAGCCCAAGGCCAAGGCCGCCGCCAAGAAGGCGCCGGCCGCCGCGACCCCGAAGAAGCCCGCAGCCCGGAAGCCGCCCACCAAGCGGGCGACCCCGGTGAAGAAGGCCGCGCCGGCCAAGAAGCCCGCGGCCAAGAAGGCCAAGAAGTAGAGCCCCGCATGACGGACCTAGATGCCCTGGCGGTAGTATTGAGTAGCCTAATTCTCTGTTCGGTGTTGTCAGTCAAGAGCTTCTTGACTGTGTCTTGGGCGGCGGTGGGCTGTAAATCTGATCTATCTGTGCCGGGGGTGTACCCTTTGTGTCGAGGAAGAGTGATATCCATGGGAATCAGTTGTACTAGTAGCAGTAATCTGTGTAATTTAGTCTTTTTTATTATTGCAGCAATGTCCATGAGCTATTTGTCAGAATTACTGTGTTTCATTTGCCAAATCTGATGCCGAGATTGTTCATGTTACCTGCTCTGAGAGCCTGCGGATATGGAAGGAGAATTGAGATCTAAAATTGAGTTCGTATCTTTAGTATGATTCTGCGTTATATGTATGTATCTTTAGTATGACTCTTTATGGAGAAAGTAAAAAAGGGGGGCCTGGAAGAGATGGATGATGCTCGTCGGGCTGATGCAGTGAGGTGAATGGAACGTGACACACAGAGAACAGTAAGCTAACTAGGCCGTCCATGGTGATGCCGGCGGTGTCCGTCGGCCGTCGACACGTGGGAATGCCTGCTTTCAGCGAGATGTATGGTGGCTGCGGCGCAAGATTCGCAGGAGCCTCTCCGTTTGGGTGGGGCGGGCAGTGGCAGAGACGTTTCGGGTGGGGGCGCGCGCTTTCGCTTTCAATTTTTTGCCTTGCTACCCGTCCCGCCTGCAGTGTTTCCCCTTCCGCGCTTCCGAAACCTATGCGAGTGGGCAGCAAGCGTGTGGATGTAGGAGTACGTTCTACAGGAGTGGCTAAACGTGGGCCTGTTTGATTGAAGCCTACGTGTATGCCACACTTTTCTTTTGCCAAATGTGTGGCAAGCCACAACATTTGCGGCGAGTAAATTGTTAGCCACGGTTGTGGCAGGACTTGACAATAAAACTTGTGTATGACATGTGGGGTTGGGTGCTAAAAAAATCATGGCACGCCATGAACGAGGCAAAGAAACAAACACTAGGCTAGGCTAAGAAAGTGTGGCATGCCTAACATGTCAGGACCCAAACCAAGGAGACACTGAAACTGAAGGTTCAAGTCAGTGTCGAATTATTGAAGACAGCGATTCAGTTAACTGATGGTGCAGATCCAGGAATGGCTCACACGTGGAATTGGACGGCTCAGATGGACCTCGCCGTCAGTTACCGCTTTACTTTAAACCGAGTCACTTTTTAGCACTGCAAGTTGTTATACCGCCGTAATTCTAATACGGCTACTTATAGTCCGTCCCGATTCAGAAGACCCTAAGTTGTACTTCCTCCGTTCCATAATATTATGGGATAGAGGGAGTAATTCACAATTCTCCTATCTAGGGCAGAACTAGCTACCTTCCATGTAAGACGGGGTATCTGTGAGTGAATTCTTCAACCGAAGTCCTTGATTTCTCACTTGATCTTGTTGATAATTGTGTGGATCAAAGATTTTTCGTCGAATCGGTCCTCACAAAGGCACCAGAGTGCAGATTGTCGGTGGCGACATACCGACGGTGAATTGGGAAGAGGAAGACGAGGGGTTGGGCTCTCTCATAACACCCCGTCCCTCTATGTTTGCGGCGGCAATGGAGTACACTGTGACAGTGAAAGTAGTGGCTGCGAATCATTCATGCACAAACCAACAAGTCCGATAAGGTTGCTCAGAGATACTCTCCTTGCGGTAAAATTCCTGTGTCTGGCGTTGATTCATGTGTTATTAGCGGCGTTGAGTTTATGCGAGGAGAGCATGTTAAGATTTTCCGTATAACTCTGGTTACTTCTGCTTGTTCTCAAAGGGGTTGGGTCTAGATCGGAGATTTTTGGGATGAGATCGTTAGCCCGTCGCTCGCACCGACCTGATCTGAGATGGCGGACACACGCACGAAGGTTCAGATCATAGTGGACATACTAGAATGAGGAGTGTCTGAACTACGAGCCGAACCTTGTGAACTTAAGGACTTGTGTTTAGAAGTGAACTAGTTGATATCTGAGATCGTTACAATGCCTATGAAGGTTGAAAACCAAAAGTTGCTGAAATTGACACTACTTAATACTACATCCAATGTTCAGAAATCAAAGGCAATGACACCACAGACAATAGTTCCCTCATGTGTCGATATCTCTTTGCATTCCTCTTCACCACATATTACCATATCTGATACTGGCATGCATATTGTTCATCAAATTACTAGAATTATATATGTTGCATTTGATTTACAAAGTACTGTACCTATTACCCCTATACTGGCTTTCCTGGAGTAACTATAGTTTTACCTGCACCCCATTATTCACTAACAACATGGCCACAACCGCAATCAGAAACCATGGAATTCCTGTTCATTAACAGTTTAGGTCAACACCATCCAACACTGTAAAGTCATTTGCAAGCACACACCATGGGTTTTACTGGTAACAGTGGATAATTTGCTCCTATAAGTACTCCTTTGTATTGCCCAACACACACATATAACATTGTCTGGACAATTTATCAATACTGCTACCATCAGCCAAGTATATCCGCCTCTCTATCAAGCTATAGGGCAACTCAATGAAGCTCAAAGAAATCAATATGCTACATTGGGAGAGCCATCTTATTTTGCTGAAGCAGTACTAAGAGTACCCAAAGTGGAAATTCCATTGTTTAATGGAGATGATCCTACTGGCTGGTGATTACAAGTGATTCTTTTATGATACGACAGAACTCCATATGATCAGTGGGTTAACTTGGCCACTCGGCAGTTCCATGGAAGGGCTGCTACATGGTTCAAAAACATTTGTGTACCTTGGCAAATGGTCACTTGGTAACAACTGTGTCACATGTTAGCAGACATATTTTTTGAAGCGTCAGTACATGAAGCCGTGGAACTACCGAAGAACATACAACAAAAAACAACTGCGGCTAGCTACATTGACAACTTTCAGCACTGTGTGGCAGTAGTTGAAAGAGATCATCCGTTCCTATATGAAAATTTCTTGCTCAGCTATTACATTGGGGGTTTGAGAGCTGATATTAAACATAAAGTATGTGGATAGAAATCAACTGTAATTATTGAAGGTTATTGGTATTCTAAAATTTATGGAAAATAACGAGCTCCTAGAAAGCACAATTACAACCAATGTATAGACACTCCAAATCAACTTCAAATACAAGTTTCACAACAAGAGGAAAACAATGCTCCTTTTTCCAGAGATGCCAAAGCTTGATGGTACTGCAGAGAACCATGGACCAGGCAACACAAATGTAAAATTGGAAATACTCCGCACACTGTTAGTGGCTACAACATCTATATTCAGTTTTCAAGTAGTCAACCCCCCAACAGAAATTGATCGGAAAAGTTCATAGAAATATACCATATAGAGCGGAGGTGGCTCCCCATGATGAGGTACATGGTCTCGACTAGACGTCAATCCGATGCAAGTGAAGTTCGCGCATAGTCGAGGAGGAGGAGCCGCCGACGTTATGTCTGGCTTATAGCGAGAGAGAAGGAAGCCTTGATTACATTCTTTGCCTTAGCGGGCCGGTCCAAAAGTGTGGTTTTGGGAAGCTTCTACGGACCGGCACATACTGGTTTTGGGTGTTGAGGGCATTTTTTGTGTGTATTCATCTGCTTTCTTTCGTTTTTTTCATTATTCAAACATATTTGTCGACTTTTTATAAATACGTGCTGATCATTTTTAGTATACAGGTTAAACATTTTTTAGATACACGTTGAACATTTATCCAAATACATGTTGAATATTTATAAGATGCACAATAAACTTTAAGGTAGTGAACATTTTTAAACACATGTTGAACATTTTTCAAAATTGTCATGTATATTTTTGTGAAACTTGCAAACATTTCTAAAGTTACTATGAACTTTTTTGTAAATGGCACAAATATTTTTTATATGTTATGATTTAATTTTTTTGGATGAACATTGTTTTTTACATTCCATGAACATTTCTGGAAATATAATTTTAAAAGAGTGAACTTTTTCTAAAACTCATAATTTTTTTGAATGCTTCAAACCTTTTTTACGAATTATGTATTTTTTCTTCATATTTTCTTGTATATTTTTTTAATGTCATGAACATATTTTCAACCGCGTGAACAATTTTTAAATAACAATTCTTTAGTTGTACACACATTTTTTTAAACTACGAGGATGAACTTTTACATCGTATAAACATTTTGTTAATGCTACAGAAATGACACACCCACAGAAAAAGCCACCGAAAAGTACAAACATTCCAAGAAAATACCCCCACCCCCCACACAATCAACCTTATAGAACAACGTGTGCTAATCAAGCCTTACACAATGTACCTGAGCCGATCCATGTGTAATACGACTGTTGGCGAGTGCGATTTCCATCTCGCAAGCTTTTAAGTTACTAAGCTCGTCAAAATGGAGTCTCCTGTTCGTTGACCCTATTTTGGGCACTTGTGACCCACTTGGAAGGGAGTGGATGGCTAGTATGCATGCAATTTGGGAGTTAGGCCGTTCGATCAGGGTGGCGAGACGATCACAACCGTCCAATCGTGTTAGTAAAAACTAACGCTCTAGCCGCAACCCCAATTCCCATCCTTACTCCTCCTTCTCTCGCGCACAAGGGCATGGCCAATCCCGCTCGCCACAACCATCCTCCTGTTGTCGCCCTTGCTACCTCTGCCACTTCTTGAGCTGGGCATTCGGCATGGGCAGTAGCCAACGGTGGAACTCGATGAGGGGCGGCGGTGCTCGGGTCCGTGGTCAAGGCCGAGGTCGAGGTGGGGATGATGGCAGGGAAGTGCATTTTGGTAAGCTCGGAGAGGGGCCCGAGTGCTCGGTTGGGGGTTTGAGGTCTGATATTGAACATATTGTATGTAGACAAAAATCAACTGGAATTATTGAAGCTTTTGGTATTCTAAAATTTATGGGAAAGAAGCTGCTGCTCAAAAAGCATAATTACAACCAATGTATAGGCACTCCAAATCAACTTCAAATACAAGTTTCACAACAAGAGAAAAACAATGCTCCTTTTACTAGAGGTGCCAAAGCTTGATGGTATTGCAGAGAACCATGGACGAGGCAACATGGGAAAACTCCGCACACTGTTTGTGGCTACACAATCTATATTCAGTTTCAAGTAATCAGGCCCCCAACATAAATTAATTGAAAATTGCATAGCAATATACCGTATAGAGCGGAGGTGGCTCCCAACGACAAGGTACATGGTCTCACCGACTAGACATCAAGTTGATGCGAGTGAAGTTCATGCGTAGTTGAGGAGGAGGAGCCGCCAATGTTATGTCTGGCTTGTTGCAAGACAGAAGGAAGCCTCGCTTACATTGTTTTCCTTAGCGGGCCGATCCAAAAGTGCGGTTTTGGGAAGCTTGTACGGATCGGCACAGACCTGTTTTGGGAATGTTCCAGGCATCTGTGTGTGTGTTTTCATATGTTTTCTTTCGTCTTTTTTCCATTTCATTTTTTCCATTATTCAAATACATTTGTAACCTTTTTATAAATACACCATTTTTCATATATGGGCTAAACATTTTTCAGATACACGTTGAACATTTATCCAAATACATGAATATTGTTTTAATGCACAATGAACATTTTTAGACACATTTTGAACATTTGTTCCAAAATTTCATGTACATTTTTGTGAAATGTGCAACCATTTCTAATTTTTTTAGGAACCTTCTTGTAATTGTGACAAATATTTTTATATGTTATGAACATTTAAAAAAATTTGGTGAACATTGCTTTTACATTCCATGAACATTTGTTTAAAATCTCACGAATATACTTTTGAAAGAGTGAACATTTTCTAAATTTCATAAATATTTTTTGAATGGTACAACCCTTTTTTTACAAATCATGTGAACATTTTTTCATATTTTCTTGTATATTTTTAAATGTCATGAACATATTTTTAAACGTGTGAACAATTTTCGAATAACGTTTTGTTAATCGTAAGACCATTTTTTGAAGTTTCATGAATAAAATTTTACATCTATTTTCTAATGCTATAGAAATGACACACCCATATAAAAAACCACTGAAAATGCTACAAAACATTTTGTGTGTGAACATTCCAAGAAAAATATCAGCCCCTCCCCACACACATAGAATCAACCCTATAGAACAACGTGTGCTAATAAAGCCTTACACAATGTACCTGGGCTGGTCCACGTGTAACACGACTGTGGGCGTGTGCGATTTCTAGCTCATAATCTTTTAAGTTACTAAGCTCCTCAAAATAGAGTCTCCTAATCGTTGAGGCTGTTTTGGGCACTTGTGACCCACTTGGAAGGGAGTGGATGGCTGGTGTGCACACGATATAGGAGCTAGGCCATTCGATTAGGGTGGCCAAACGATCACAACTGCCCAACCACGTTTGTAAAAACTACCGCTCTAGCCGCAACACCAATTCCCATCCTTATTTCCCCTTCTCTCGCGTGCAAGGGTAGGGACAATCCCGCAGGCCGCAACCATCCTCCTGCCGTCAGGCTGCCGTCACTCTCGCAACCTCTGCTACTTCTCCTAGAGCCGGGCATCCGACATGGGCAGTAGCCAATGGTGGAGGTCGAGGATGGGCAGTGGTGCTCGGGTCCGAGGGCGAGGTCGAGGTTGAGGTGGGGACGGGGGTGGAGGAGTGCATTTTGGGTAAGCTCAGAGGGGGGTGCGAGTGCTCGATTCCGGTGTGGATGAGCTCGAGGTGGGGACGTAGGCTGCGAAGCACATATTGAGTGCGGACAGTAGCGAAGCTAGGAGATCGGCGCCAATGCGGAGACGACGGAAGTCATCGACGTCACCATGAATGTGTAGCAGTTAATAGAAGACGCTCCGAGGAGGAGCCACCGCCGGTTAGAGTTCACGCGTGGCATTCTGTTTTCTTAGCACGTTTAGTTATTGTTTAAATACATTGTCTATGACATCAAACAATTGAAGTTTCAATTAAAACCCATGAAAACGGCTAATTTACGGCAAACGCAATTTTGTTTTGGATTTGCAAATGCAACTCTTAACGAGTCATCTATGGCTATAACCATACAATCAACATTTAAATTGAACTTGCATAAAAACATAGGGCATTCTAGTCATTTCTACATTAACCGTAACTGCTACAACACGACTATCAAACTTCCGGCTTCAACCTTTGGACCGGCAGCTAGTAGTTGTAGCTGCTCCTTCCAGTGAGAGCCATTGCAGCTGAGCTGTGAAAGTTACAACTATAACAAACAAACCCTTCTCTTCTTTTGATCTGACATATATGGTGGGGGCATCTTGACGGTCGAGATAAAATGCGACGACCATCCTGTAACCGTAACCGCTCCAGCTGTCAAATCAAAGGAAATCTCGTAACCAACCGCTCGCCCAGAGTTCACCGAGCCGCCCATTTCTTCCTTCCCTCGCCTCTCCTCGTTTTGAAATCCTCCTCGCCATTCTGTCGTGGAATTGTCACGGCAGATGTCCTCGTGCAAGGACTTAGTCGTGGAGCCATCGCAGCTAGGAAGCTTAAAGGGGTTAAACGGGACAAGGGACACGAGAATTATACTGGTTCGGCCCCTTACGGTGAAGGTAAAAGCCTACGTCCAGCTGAGGTGGTATTACTTAAGGTTTCGATGACCAGGGAGCTTAATCGCTATGCCTGGCTATCGATCTGTTGTCTCTCTCCCTAAACCGCCGCCGGGTCGCCCCTTTATATAGAGAGGCTGACGCCCCGGCGGCTCTCAGAGTTCCGGGCCGGCTTATAACAGTGTCCGGCCCGGACTCTTAGCTATTCTTGCCTTACACTACAAGTCTTGCCATAACGGCGGTTCATCACTACGGGCCTTAAGCCGCCTCCGGGTCTTAAGCCCATTACTGACCCGCCTTCCGCAAGCTTGGTACTGGGCTTCACGTGATGATCATTATAACGTAACCCGGCCCCTCCTGGGCGGGTGACTCTAATGGTTATATCCTCAACATTAGGCCCCAAATTGATTTGAACCGGTTCACGTCAATCTTCAAAATCTTCCGGCTTCTGCTTGTGTAAAGGTTATAACCCGCCATGACGTCATCTTCTGGATTCTTGGTAACCCGCCATGACGTCATCTTCCATTAAATTCATTTTTTATTCTGTCATATCCCAACGGATCTTATCTTTAATGACCATCCCGAAAATCGAGGCGTTCCGCGACAAGATAATCATGTCTTCCGCCTCCTCTTTTCCCGCGCCCATTTACCAGCCGGCCCTTATAAATAGGCCCGGCCCATAGGTCTTCGTCACTCTTTCCCTCCATCGTCTTCCTTCTCCGACGCTCCAGAGCCCAAGCTCCGCCGCCGCCGCGCACCTCGTCTTCACCGACCAAGGGCGCTGCATCAACCTGTCTTGACCAGAAACCTGCGGCGCGCCTCCGCTGCTCATCAGCACCAGTAAGTCCTCGCCGTTTCGTACCTTAGATCCGCATTAGGGCTCGCAAGTTCTCTGTGTTCTTCGTAGTTCGTCGCGATTTCTTCACAGTTCCGCCACCGAGGTTCCTTTTGATCCAAAACGGTACAGACTCCCTGCGGTAGTAGTTTCTCACCCATTTTTATGCTAGTAGATCCCTTTTGTCCGCAAAAAGACCTTGTTTAGAGCTTATGAACTTCTCTGTATCAGCTTTTTAGGTCTAGAAATTTTTCCTTTCTAGACGATCGTTTGATCCAAAATAATCCCTGCAATCTGTGAAACTTGTTTGTGCAACACTTAGACAAAAAACTGCATCTGTTAACCATGGTGGCTCATATCGCCGGCTTAAAAGAGGCCATGCTTTGTGAAATTTCCGGCTCATTCATAATAGAGTTTTAAACAACTTGAATTGCTTATGATATCCACAACGGCTTAGATAACTCGACACAATTAGACATATATCATTAGGCCCCTTCATAAGCCGCCATCTTGAATACTGAACTGAAATCTTCCTCCGGCTTAAATTTGAACCGGAAATTTTCTTTTGTCATAGGCTTCCGTCTTTCACAATGCCGCCCAAGGCTCCCAAGGCACCCATTACGTGCAACTGGGTGAGATCCAACGTTACTGATAATACCTTAGATGACTTCGTGAAGATGGGTTACCTGCCTAAGAAGGAGGTCATGTCCTATCGTGCCCCTGACCCGTCCGAAGAAAGACCTCAACCAAGAGACGGAGAGGTTGTTATATTTGCTGATCACATGAGCCAGGGTTTTGCACCTCCCGGCTCAAAATTCTTCAGAGATGTTCTGCACTTTTTCAATCTGCGACCTCAAGACATTGGACCCAATTCCGTGTCGAACATTTGTAACTTCCAAGTGTTCTGTGAGGTGTAGCTTGGAGAAGAGCCCAGCCTACTGCTCTTTAGGGAGCTGTTTTATCTGAACCGCCAGAACGAGTGTGCCAACGGGCCTAGCTTGGAACTTGGCGGAATTTCAATCCAACGACGGAGAGATTGCCTTTTTCCTTATGCCGAGCCGCCAAGCCACCCAAAAGACTGGAATCAGACATGGTTCTACTGCCAGGACACCTCTCCGGCTAACGAGAACCCTCTGCCCGACTTTTGCGCCCTGCGTCTGGAGTCAAATCACCCCCTGCTAGACAAATTATCTCAAGCTGAGCGTCAACCACTTATCCCCACCATCAACAAGATTAAAGCTCTTCTGGGAAATGGCCTTAACGGCGTTGATCTGGTCCGGGTCTGGATTGCTTGGCGGGTGATTCCTCTAAGCCGCCGCCCCGGCTTAATGTGTGATTACACGGGCCGGAAGGATGATCCTCTTTGGCACAGCCCCAACGACCTACCTGAGGACGTCGTTGATGACATGACCAAGTCCCTTTTAAACGAGAGTTTAGCAGATTGCGGGAGGACATGCTTAAGTCCCTTCTGCAAAGCTAACCCGGCTCCGGCGGTAAGATACTGATCTGAGCACCTTACTTTCCATTTTAACAATTTTCATCTTAACTTCAAGAAACCTTTGCTGTATTTTTCAGGCCAATGATAAGTTCTGGAAGGTCAGGTATGACCATGAGGCTGCTAAAAAAGCCAGGAAGGTTAAAAAAGCCGCCAGGAGAGCCACTCCCCGCAAGAAGGGGAGTAAGCCTAGCGCCTCAGACCTGCTTCAGTTGGATGACACCTCCGAGTCAGAGGTAGCCCTTGATTCTTTAGGCTCTTCTTTTGTTTTTTTTGTCTATTTTTAATCACCTTATTGACACTGATTATCAGCAGGATGATACCAGAGCGAGTAACCCGGTGATTGAAGAGGTAACTATACTTTCCTCCGACTCGGAGCCCTTGCCAAGGCTGAAAGTCCGAAAAGTAACCCGGAAAGTAAGATTTTCACATCCTTTAGCTTATCAAGATCCTCAATTTCTTTTGAAGCGACAGATTCATGAGAGCCGGAGGCAAACCCGGACCAACAAGGATGCAGACCTCTCCTCCGGCTTACCTGAAGCATCAAGGAAGCGCCGGACCGAGGTTATCTCCAACTTATATCCTTTTCATCCTTTGGCGGGCGTCACTCGTCAACCACTCAATTCTTCTGATTCAAACTATCAGGAAACTTCACCTTCCTCTGGGGACTCCATGCAATCTAACTTGCCGGCTTTCAAGACCGCACCCGGGTAATGATGATCAGCTTATTTTGTGCTTATCTTACTCATGTTTTTGCACTAACCTTTTGACTTTCAGTGCACAAGCAAAGCTCAGCAAGAGGGCAAAGAAAAGTAACCCGGTCGAAGAGCCGGTCTTGACTGAACCCAACGCCTCTGCCTCTGAGCCGCCGTCTGCACCAGCTCCAGAAACCACCGCTCCAACTGAAGAACAAGCCATGGAGGGTTCTGATAACCCGGAGATTCCTAGCCCAGCTCAACCGGCCGATGACCCGGATGTGGTGATTACCCGGACCGAATTTGTTGAACCGGGAAGACCCACCGTGCTGGCTAAGTGCTTTGCTAAGGAGGAACTTCTGGAACGCCGCAGAGCCAGGCTGAACATTACTAACTATGCCAATCTGAGCATTGGAGATATTGTTGCTGGTTATATTGGTCAAGTGCACAACAGCCGGGACCTGGAAATTGACATGGTGAAGCAGATACAGCAAAAATCTGAGGTACAACTCCCTTGCTTACTCCATAGTCATCCTTACCATGCTAGCCCCAAAGTCTATTACTTATGACAGAATATGTTGTAGACTTAATACCGGCTTACCTGGTAACCCTCAAGGGCCGGCTTAAACAGCATAGTTCACCTGATTCTTTCCTTACTTTAACCAAGTAGTTGAGCAACTTGACACATTAGCCCCCAAGTGCCAAGTACCTTTGCCTGCAAAGTGCTTGGGACTTATTTTCATGAACCGGCACTGTAAATAAAGCTTCTCAGCCTACATTAGCCCCCAAGTGCCAACTGTCTTTGCTTGCAAAGTGCTTGGGACTTTAATGTTGCATGATAATCACTCAAACTGTAACCCGGAATTTGTACAGGCTACCTGCAAGAAACTTGAATCGGAAATCTCTGAACTGAAGAACCGCCTGAAGACTCAGGAAAATGAGATCCAGAAGGCCAATGCCAAATTTGAGTTCCGTGTCTCTGCACAAGAAAAACTGAAGAAAAAATTTGAAACAGAAAGAAAAGCCTGGGCCGATGAGAAGACTGCCTTGTTCAGCCGGGCCGAACAAGCGGAGGCTGCTCTTACTGAAAGAACCGCTGAACTCTCCGGCTTAAAACGCCATGTATCGCAGATGGTCTCCGCAATCTTTGGTAAGTTACTTTGTAAGCTTCTAACAAGTTTACATCATTCATGTCTCATAAGTCCCACCATTGCCATCAGCTCACCTGACTTTGTTATACAGGTCCCAGAAGCTCCAATCTCAATCAGAACATGCTGACCAAGCTGAAGGCTGTTTACACCTTGGTGGAGCAACTCTACACCGGGTCACAGCGTGCTTTAGCCGTTGTGGCTCTGTCCAATGAGGTTCCCACTCACCTGGCAGACGTACTCAGGCGGCTTGCCGTGTTGGAAATATGCCCTAGAGGCAATAATAAATGGTTATTATTATATTTCTTTGTTCATGATAATAGTCTATTATTCATGCTATAATTGTATTGTCCGGAAATCGTAATACATGTGTGAATACATAGACCACAAAGTGTCCCTAGTAAGCCTCTAGTTGACTAGCTCGTTGATCAATAGATAGTCATGGTTTCCTGACTATGGACATTGGATGTCATTGATAACGGGATCACATCATTAGGAGAATGATGTGATGGACAAGACCCAACTTAAGCATAGCATAAAAGATCGTGTAGTTTCGTTTGCTAGAGCTTTTCCAATGTCAAGTATCTTTTCCTTAGACCATGAGATCGTGCAACTCCCGGATACCGTAGGAGTGCTTTGGGTGTGCCAAACGTCACAACGTAACTGGGTGACTATAAAGGTGCATTACGGGTATCTCCGAAAGTGTCTGTTGGGTTGGCACGGATCGAGACTGGGATTTGTCGCTCCGTGTGACGGAGAGGTATCTCTGGGCCCACTCGGTAATGCATCATCATAATGAGCTCAATGTGACTAAGGCGTTAGTCACGGGATCATGCATTGCGGTACGAGTAAAGAGACTTGCCGGTAACGAGCTTGAACAAGGTATTGGGATACCGACGATCGAATCTCGGGCAAGTAACATACCGATTGACAAAGGGAATTGTATACGGGATTGATTGAATCCTCGACACCGTGGTTCATCCGATGAGATCATCGTGGAACATGTGGGAGCCAACATGGGTATCCAGATCCCGCTGTTGGTTATTGACCGGAGAGGCGTCTCGGTCATGTCTGCATGCCTCCCGAACCCGTAGGGTCTACACACTTAAGGTCCGGTGACGCTAGGGTTGTAGAGATATATGTATGCGGAAACCCCAAAGTTGTTCGGAGTCCCGGATGAGATCCCGGACGTCACGAGAGGTTCCGGAATGGTCCGGAGGTGAAGAATTATATATAGGAAGTCCAGTTTCGGCCACCGGGAAAGTTTCGGGGGTTATCGGTATTGTACCGGGACCACCGGAAGGGTCCCGGGGGTCCACCGGGTGGGGCCACCTGTCCCGGAGGGCCCCGTGGGCTGAAAGTGGAAGGGAACCAGCCCCTAGTGGGCTGGGGCGCCCCCCTTGGGCCTCCCCCCATGCTCCTAGGGTTGGGAACCCTAGGGGGGGGGGGAGTTCCCCCTTGCCTTGGGGGGCAAGGCAACCCCTTTCCCCCTTGTGGCCGCCGCCCCCCTTGAGATCCCATCTCTTGGGGCTGGCGCACCCCCCAGGGGGCCTATATAAGGGGGGGGGGGGGGGAGGGAGGGCAGCACACAACAGCCTTGGGCGCCTCCCTCCTCCCCTGCAACACCTCTCTCTCTCTCTCTCTCTCGTAGAAGCTCGGCGTAGCCCTGCGGAGACCCGCTACATCCACCACCACGCCGTCGTGCTGCTGGATCTCCATCAACCTCTCCTTCCCCCTTGCTGGATCAAGAAGGAGGAGACGTTGCTGCACCGTACGTGTGTTGAACGCGGAGGTGCCGTCCGTTCGGCACTCGGTCATCGGTGATTTGGATCACGGCGAGTACGACTCCGTCATCCACGTTCATTGGAACGCTTCCGCTCGCGATCTACAAGGGTATGTAGATGCACTCCCTTCCCTTCGTTGCTAGTAGACTCCATAGATGCATCTTGGTGAACGTAGGAAAATTTTAAAATTATGCTACGATTCCCAACATGCCGTACTTCCTCAACGCTTCCAAGAGCTGAGACGGGCTTCTGCAAGAGCCGGAGCTATAGCTGCTCTGAGCCGGGCCAAGGCGTTTCTACCGGAGCTAGACCCGGCCGACATCGCTCTTGGATACCCCAGCCTAAAGGAAGACGACACCCCCTTTGACCAGAAAGACTTCGCCGCCTGTGTGAAGAGCGTGCGCCCGGTGGCCACCTTGATTGGGAATGACACAGACCTTACCAAGTATCAGCCGGGCTATGACGCGGAGAATCAGAGGATCCCAACTCCACGCTATGAAGCAGTCAGCCTGATCCCTCCGACTCGTAAGCATACCTTCGCCCCAGAAGTTGACCCGGCCGGGTTAATTGATGATGAGGCTCAATTTGAAGCTTTGAGCGACATTGACTGGAAATCATCAACCTTCCAGGTCATGGAAACAGCCGGAGGAGCGGAGAGGGATGAGCCGGGAGCTTCAACCCAACAAGCACCTTGATTTCTTAGGCGGCTCATGGTTATGCCTTAAAAACAATGCCTCACCTTTTGGACTCGGGGAGTCCTGTAATAGAGTAGGACAAACACTTAATTTTGTCGTGCCATCTTGCACGTGTGGAGTGCTTAACTCCGTTGAAGCTGCTCTTTTATATTCCTCCGGGTTATGTTTGATCTTTTACTTTCCTTAAGTTAAAAGAACTGTCTTTCATTGTCCTGCATAGAAAACAAATCACAAGTCTCTAGGCGGCTTTCCGCACTGGGAGTCATATATTTTACATATAACCCGGAATATGAACCAAAGTCATAAAAGACCGGCTCTCAATTATATCCTCGAGGTAACCATAATAGCATACCTGCAAGCCTTCAAGTACACTTCCGGTTTATGTAACCCAAATAATGAGGTTGAGAGCTCAACTCCGGTTCACCAGCATCGATAACGCTTATTGTGTGCTATCAATATTGTGAATCAAAGTTAAGCCGGCGGAGTAAGAACCGCCCTTGCACACTGTTGATATGATCAAAAGAACTTGTTGCAAACCAAAAGATCAAAACTTAAGGGCTTCTGGTTCGAATACGACCAGAGAACCTTCCCAAAGCGGTTAAGCTAAGATTCGAATGCGATCATATAGCCCCCAGTGGCTTTGGCGTTGCTGATCAAGAGGGTACCGACAGCTATGTTCTCTTAGGTTCGAATACGACCCATGTTTGAACAGGAAGCCCCCAAATGAACTTAAGAGTTGTTTAACGACGCTGATTCGAATACGATCCACGTCGGTTCCCAAAGGGGGTTGAGCTATGATTCAAATATGATCAAGAAAAACTCCCCAATGAGCTCGGCAATTCTCCAATCAAGTGGGTAACGACAGCTATGTTCTCTTTGGTTCAAATACGACCTATGTTTGAACAGGAAGCCCCCAAATGACCTTATTGTTTAACGGCTAGATTCGAATACGATCATAAGCCGGATCAACCTCCAAGTGACCATGTAATGTTGTAATGGAAATAACAATAACACATTTACCTTTGGAGGGAAAAAGGACAGAGGTCCTGCTTTATTATTTATCATAATATATACATGGCTATGGAAATATGTACATTATGAGAGCCGGTGGCTCAAGTGTAATAAGGCCGAAGCTGAGCTATGTTCCACGGCCGACGGGTCTCTTCCTCCGACTTACGTGAATCTTTGTGCTCCCGAACATCGATAAGGTAGTATGACCCGTTGTGCAAGTTCTTGCTGACCACAAAGGGCCCTTCCCAAGGCGGGGATAACTTGTGTGCATCTGTTTGATCTCGGATGAGCCGGAGCACCAGATCACCTTCCTGGAAGACCCTGGACTTAACCCGGTGGCTGTGATAGCGGCGCAGGTCTTGTTGGTAAATCGCCGAGCGAGCTGCTGCCACATCACGCTGTTCGTCCAACAAATCAAGAGCATCTTGGCGCACCCGCTCATTAGCCTCAACATAAGCCGCCACTCGAGGCGAGTCATGACGGATGTCGCTAGGGAGGACCGCCTTCGCTCCATAAACCATGAAGAAAGGCATGTAACCCGTAGACCTGTTAGGAGTAGTATTGATGCTCCATAACACGGAGGGTAACTCCTCCACCCAACAACCCGGCGTCCGTTGCAAAGGGACCAAAAGCCGGGGCTTGATGCCCTTCAAGATTTCCTGATTGGCTCTCTCAGCTTGACCATTGGATTGTGGGTGAGCCACTGATAAAACATCAAGCCGAATATGCTCTCGTTGACAAAACTCCTCCATGGCACCTTTAGACAGATTAGTACCATTGTCAGTTATAATGCCGTGTGGAAAACCAAAGCGAAATATCACCCTTTTCATGAACTGAACCGCTGTGGCTGCGTCACACTTACTAACTGGCTCTGCTTCAACCCACTTTGTGAACTTGTCGACCGCCACCAAGAGGTGGGTCTTCTTATCCTTGGACCTTTTAAAAGGCCCAACCATATCAAGCCCCCAGACCGCAAATGGCCAAGTGATTGGAATCATCCTCAACTCTTGAGCCGGCACATGAGCCCGTCGCGAGAACCTCTGACAACCGTCACATTTACTGACCAAGTCCTCTACATCAGCATGAGCCGTCAGCCAATAAAAACCATGACGAAAAGCCTTGGCCACAAGGGATTTTGAGCCGGCATGATGGCCACAATCCCCCTCGTGGACCTCACGTAAGATTTCTTGACCTTCCTCAGGGGAAACACAATGCTGGAAAGTTCCAGTGACACTGCGACGATGCAGCTCGCCCTTGATAATTATCATTGACTTAGACCGCCGGGTTATTTGTCTGGCCAAAGTTTCATCTTCAGGAAATTCTCCCCGGGTCATGTAAGCCAAGTATGGTACTGTCCAATCTGGGATAATGTGGAGAGCCGCCACAAACTGCGCTTCCGGGTCAGGAACAGCCAAGTCTTCCTCTGTAGGCAACTTAACAGAAGGGTTATGCAGAATGTCCAAGAAAGTATTAGGCGGCACCGGCTTTCGCTGAGAGCCCAGCCGGCTTAATGCATCAGCCGCCTCGTTCTTCCTGCGATCGATGTGCTCTACTTGGTAACCCTGAAAATGTCCAGCAATGGCATCAACTTCGCGGCGATAAGCCGCCATGAGGGGGTCCTTGGAATCCCACTTGCCTGACACTTGTTGGGCCACTAAATCTGAATCGCCAAAGCACCTTACCCGGCTTAAGCTCATCTCCTTAGCCATCCGAAGACCATGGAGCAAGGCCTCGTACTCAGCTGCATTGTTAGTACAGGGAAACATCAACCGTAGCACATAGCAAAACTTGTCACCTCGAGGGGAAGCTAATACAACGCCAGCCCCCGAGCCCTCCAACTGCCTGGACCCGTCAAAGTGAACAGTCCAGTACGTATTATCCGGTTTCTCTTCAGGCACCTGCAGCTCTGTCCAATCGTTGATGAAATCCACCAATGCTTGAGACTTGATGGCAGTGCGTGGTACGTATTTTAGACCATGAGGCCCAAGTTCTATAGCCCACTTAGCCACTCTTCCTGTGGCTTCTCTGTTTTGGATGATATCTCCTAGGGGAGCAGAACTAACCACAGTGATAGGGTGACCCTGGAAATAGTGCTTAAGCTTCCGGCTTGCCATGAACACCCCATAAACAAGCTTCTGCCAATGTGGATACCGTTGCTTGGACTCAATGAGTACTTCGCTGACGTAGTAAACCGGCCGCTGAACCGGATACTCCTTACCCGCTTCCTTACGCTCCACTACCACAGCCACACTGACGGCTCGTGTGTTAGCGGCTACATACAGCAATAAGGGCTCCTTGTCAACAGGAGCAGCAAGGACTGGGGGCTCAGCCAGCTGTCTCTTCAAATCCTCAAAAGCAGCATCAGCAGCATCATTCCAGATAAAGTCATATGTTTTCTTCATCATCTGGTACAGTGGCATGGCCTTTTCACCCAAGCGGCTTATAAACCGGCTCAAAGCAGCGATGCGACCCGCCAGATGCTGGACGTCGTTTATGCACGCCGGCTTAGCCAGCGAGGTGATTGCCTTGATTTTTTCCGGGTTAGCTTCAATGCCTCTGTGAGAAACCAGAAAACCCAAGAGCTTGCCCGCGGGAATACCAAAAACACACTTGGCTGGGTTAAGCATCATCTTGTAAACCCGGAGATTATCAAAGGTTTCTCTAAGATCATCTATCAAGGTCTCCTTCTCCCTTGATTTAACCACGATATCATCCACATAGGCATGAACGTTGCGCCCAATCTGGTTATGAAGACAATTCTGCACGCAATGCTGGTAAGTCGCCTGTGCACTCTTGAGCCCAAAAGGCATAGACACATAACAGAAGGCTCCAAACGGAGTGATGAACGCCGTCTTCTCCTGGTCCTTAACTGCCATTTTAATCTGATGGTATCCAGAATAAGCATCCAAAAAACTTAAGCGCTCACAACCCGCCGTAGCATCAATAATTTGATCAATACGGGGGAGAGCAAAAGGATCAGCCGGACAAGCTTTGTTTAAATCCGTGTAGTCCACACACATCCGCCAGGTGCCGTTCTTCTTGAGCACAAGCACCGGGTTAGCTAACCATTCTGGATGAAAAACTTCAACAATAAACCCGGCCGCCAAGAGCCGGGCTACCTCCTCACCAATGGCTTTCCGCCTCTCCTCATTAAACCGCCGGAGGAATTGCCTGACCGACTTAAATTTCGGATCAATATTGAGAGTGTGCTCAGCGAGTTCTCTAGGTACACCCGGCATGTCAGAAGGTTTCCATGCAAAGATGTCCCTGTTCTCACGGATGAACTCGATGAGCGCGCCTTCCTATTTCGGATCCAGATTGGCACTGATGCTGAACTGCTGAGATGAGTCACCTGGAACAAAATCAACAAGTTTAGTCTCATCAGCTGATTTAAATTTCATTACCGGCTCATGCTCCGTGGTTGGCTTTTTCAAAGACGTCATATCTGCCGGGTCAATGTTGTCCTTGTAAAACTTCAACTCCTCTGTTGCACAAACAGATTCCGCGTAAGCCGCATCACCTTCCTCACACTCCAAGGCTATCTTTCGGCTGCCATGAACCGTAATGGTCCCATTGTGACCCGGCATCTTGAGCTGCAAATACACGTAACACGGCCGTGCCATGAACTTGGCGTAAGCCGGCCGCCCAAATAAAGCATGGTACAGACTTCTTATCTTAACCACCTCAAAGATTAGTTTTTCCGCCCTATAGTTGTACTCATCTCCGAAGGCTACTTCCAGTTCGATCTTACCGACTGGATATGCCGACTTGCCGGGCACCACACCATGGAAAACAGTATTGGACTGGCTGAGGTTTTTATCAGTTAAACCCATACGACGGAAGGTCTCATAATAGAGGATGTTGATGCTGTTGCCTCCGTCCATGAGCACCTTGGTGAATTTATACCCCCCAACCTGAGGAGCCACCACCAAGGCCAGGTGACCCGGATTATCAACCCGGGGAGGATGATCTTCCCTACTCCACACAATAGGCTGCTCAGACCATCTTAAATAGCGTGGAACCGCCGACTCAACAACATTCACAACCCTTTTATGGAGCTTCCGCTCTCGCTTGCACAGACTGGTAGTAAACACATGATACTGCCCACCATTGAGCTACTTTGGATTGGTCTGGTATCCCCCTGCTGCTGCTACTGCTGATGACCCTGGCCGGACTGCTGATTAAAGCCACCTTGAACATTCTGAGAATTGGAATTTGAGCCGCCGCCCGGGCCATGAAAGCCGCCGGCGCCTGAGCCGCCGCCCGGGCCATTGTTGCCATTGAAAGCATTGGAATTCTTAAAGGCCTTCATGATTGCACAGTCCTTCCATAGATGAGTGGCCGGCTTTTCCCTAGAGCCATGCCTTGGGCAAGGCTCATTCAACAACTGCTCAAGCGTTGGGCCAGACCCGCCGGCTCGGGGAGGTGGTCTCCCCTTGCGCCGGTGGTTGTTACCCTGTGAATTGGCGTTGGCCACAAATTCTATACTGCCATCAGCCTTACGCTTGTTACCTCCCTGGCTCGCTGGGTTATGCTGGGGGCCCTTGCCATTGCCATTCCGTTTTCCCTTCCCTGTCCTTTCATCATCCGACGCGGGATCCTTGGTACTATCAGAGTCGGCGTACTTGACCAGCGCCGCCATCAGCGTACCCATATCATTGCAATCGCGCTTGAGCCGCCCGAGCTTCATCTTCAGGGGCGCAAAACGACAATTCTGCTCCAACATTAAGACTGCAGAGCCGGCGTCCATCTTATCAGATGAATGTATTATCTCTTTGACCCGGCGAACCCAATGGGTTGTAGACTCACCCTCCTGCTGCTTGCAGTTGGTCAAATCCACAATTGACATAGATTGCCTACATGTGTCTTTGAAGTTTTGGATGAACCGGGCTTTCAGCTCCGCCCACGACCCGATAGAGTTAGGCGGCAGTCCTTTCAACCAAGTGCGGGCAGTCCCATCTAACATCATGGTGAAGTACTTGGCCATTGCCGCTTCACTGACTTCCAGCAACTCCATAGCCATCTCGTAACTCTCAATCCATGCTCCGGGTTGTAAATCAGCCGTGTAATTAGGTACCTTCCTAGGCCCTTTGAAATCCTTGGGCAGACGTTCATTACGGAGAGCCGGCACCAGACAAGGAACACCTCCAGCCCTCGTAGGTATACCCGCGTCGATAGAAGCCGTCGGATAAGCTGGGAGTGGCTGGTAAGCCGTCAACTGTGCCGCCCGCTTCGCCTCTTGTCGTGCCCTGTCATGGTCTACCATGTTAACGGCTTCATTATGCGCCGGACCGTGGCCAGCTGGTAAGTTGCGGCGCCGGGCGTTGCTTGAGCCGGTTGCTGATTCCATGTGCCTGCTATAACTTGGGCTCTGGTTTGGACGAGGGGTTGAATGAATCCTGTCCCGGCTATATGAGTATGCCTCTTGCTGCGCCAGAGCCGTCTGAAGAAGTTCTCTGACCCGACGGGTTTCGACCGCCGTTGGAGAGTCACCCTCGATTGGGAGAGCCGCCAGTCGTGCCGCCGCGGCGACCATGTTTTCCAACGGGTTGGCATAATGACCCGGTGGTATTGGCACGTACTGAGGCGGGGCAGCGTTCACCCGGGGAGGCCCCATCACTTGGGGCTGAATTGGCGTTCCAGCCCTGGGCGCCGTGATCTCTGGCGGGTTACTAGGCCCTGCACCAGGCGTGTTGAAGAGGTTTCAAGGATCATAAACCGGAGGGAGTCGAGATTGAGCCTTTTGATGCCTCCTTCTCATGATCTCATTGGACACGTTCTGATCCATCGTGAGCCGGAAAGACTGCGCTTGAATGAGCTGAGTCTGGGCGTCGAGAGCCGCCCTCTCTGCAGCCATCCTGATCCCTTCCGCCGCCAGATCCTCCTTGGCTTTTGCTAGATCCAGATTTAACTGTGCCACCTCCGCATCATGCTGAGCTTGATCTGCTGGGGCGACCGTGGCGGTTAACAGGGCCGTCATCTTGTCTGTAAGATCCATCAGCACCTGAGCCGGCGAGTGCACAGGGCCTCCTGCCCCAGTGGCGGAGTTTTGAACAGGTTGTGCACCGGCCATGAAGATTCCCACCCGGCTTGGCGGCTCAAAGGGGTCCGGAATACTGTTGCCATCGGAACAACCCCTGAGCCTACCATCTTGAAGTTGATATAACGAGTTTGTCTCATCCGTGGACGACTCGCCGTCAGAGCGGGCGGCCGTCTCATCGCCAGATCCAGATCCTTCAGAGAGTCCTCAATGGACGCATCCCACGAAAGCACGCTTCAAGGCAGGCAGATCCCGGGCGGGTCGTGCACGCTGAGCCGTCTCGATGAGATCGGCGCAGAGGTCCGGCTCAGGGCCCGGCTCACCAATCTTGCCAATGAAGACATGGATTCCGCCGAAGGGGACCCGGTACCCGTACTCGATTGAGCCAGCGTCGGGGCCCCAGTTTGCATCGTCGATGTAGAGCTTGCCGCGGCGACTCTTGGTCATGCGGCCCACAGCGTATCCCTTGAGCCCTTCGAAGCTGCCCTTCAAGAACTCAAATTCATCATGCGCCAGCCCCACGGTGGGCGCCAACTGTCGTGGAATTTTCACGACAGATGTCCTCGTGCAAGGACTTAGTCGTGGAGCCATCGCAGCTAGGAAGCTTAAAGGGGTTAAACGGGACAAGGGACACGAGAATTATACTGGTTCGGCCCCTGACGGTGAAGGTAAAAGCCTACGTCCAGCTGAGGTGGTATTACTTAAGGTTTCGATGACCAGGGAGCTTAATCGCTATGCCTGGCTATCGATCTGTTGTCTCTCTCCCTAAACCGCCGTCGGGTCGCCCCTTTATATAGAGAGGCTGACGCCCCGGCGGCTCTCAGAGTTCCGGGCCGGCTTATAACAGTGTCCAGCCCGGACTCTTAGCTATTCTTGCCTTACACTACAAGTCTTGCCATAACGGCGGTTCATCACTACGGGCCTTAAGCCGCCTCCGGGTCTTAAGCCCATTACTGACCCGCCTTCCGCAAGCTTGGTACTGGGCTTCACGTGATGATCATTATAACTTAACCCAGCCCCTCCTGGGTGGGTGACTCTAATGGTTATATCCTCAACACATTCCGCTTGCGTGCTCGAGTTCTCCTCGCCCATCAAGCTCCGTCCATGAGAGGATCGCCCGCCGGAGATGAAGATACGTGAGCTGGATGACGGTTCGGAGGAGCTCGAGGGGTGGGAGGCCGTCGAAGCGGAGCCGCAGTTAGGGGAGGCCGACAAGAGCTGGGTGAAGGTGGAGGGGGCGGGGCATGGCTGCAGCGGCAGCCTCGAGGCAGATCCCTGGGAGCGGTAGGAGGTAGGGGTCAGCCGCGTCGACGGCGGCGAGGTGAAACCCTGGGGCTGGGAGTGGGTGTGGGACAGTGGCGGCGCCAGGAAATGAAGGCTGGGTATTCATCCAATTTTTTTTTGCTCTAAATGTAGTATATGAACCAAACAACACAGCACTAGCAATATATGAACAAAACAACACTAGCATAACAACAATAGCAATATTTCAATATATCAGACCATAACGACATGAATACATAAGTACCTTTTGATTGATAAAGTGATGATATCCTTCTTACAATATAACTCAGCGGTCGCCTTTTTGGAATAGATTGATGACATCTTCATCTTTCACTTGATTGAAAAATTCTCTCTCAACGAATGTAACCAAACAATCGTTCAAATATTCATCACCCATTTTGTTCCTTAGCTTATTATTCACATAGCTCATTGAAGAGAATACCCTTTCAACACTAGCAGTAGCTACTGGCAGAATCAATACCAACTTAAGAAGCTTGTAAACAACATGATATTGTTCATGCTTGTTTGTCTCAACAAGCATAACTGAAAGCTGACACAAATTTTTCAGGTTTTGAAACCTTTCATCTCTACGCACATTAGTAACATACATGTTTAGTTGCCATGGAAGTCTTGCCAGTTCATCCCTTGTAAAATCAGAAGCATAAAACTTTGTAGCAAGCCTAACCAACTTCTCTTGGTCATAAGCAGCAAATAGATGAAGTGGACAGAAAGCTGCCATGCAAGAAAGTAGCTCCGTGTTTACCTCATCAAATCTGCCATTCAGCTCACTGATTTGCCTATCAATGACACCCACAAACATATCAACCTTGAAGCGGTGTTAATTGGTCGCACCATTACATAAACCCCTTCTAGGCCGGCCAACGGGAAAGTAAGGACCCTCCATATCAATAACTTTGATCTTATGCTCTGTACAAAAAGTTGTGACCTTTGTGAGAAAATCATCCCATCCAGCATCGGTCCTCAAAGCCTCCAAGTAATACTTTGTGTCACTAACAAGCTCAATAGCATGAAAAATATCTTCGTCTTGCTTTTGCAAAGCTCTACACAACTCATCTATGTAGCCAATATTTCTTGCATCAAGTGTGCCATGAAAACAAACTCAAATGATCGAAATATTGTCTCTATGGATAGAGCCGCTTGTGCCTCCGCACCATGATACTCGTCTCTAATCTTGCGAAGGACTTGTCGTAGTGCACCATACATAGAGATGACATGGTTCATAGTTTTGAAGTGAGAGCCCCATCGTGTATCACATGGCCTTCCCAAACCCATTTCCTAATTCAGCCCACTCCCTGTTTCTACTTCTTCCAATTCCAATGCATCAATGAGTTCTTCAGCCTGAGCTGTTGTAACACCCCGGATGTAACTTTCCATATTTGTAACTCCAACTCTTTCCATTTTTGGCTATGTGTTATGATATTCCCTTCGTGGTCGGGTTTTGTCTTTCGTTTTGTATTTTGTTCATGTCATGCATCTCATATCATATCATCATGTGCATTGCATTTGCATACGTGTTCGTCTTTTGTATCCGAGCATTTTCCCCGTTGTCCGTTTTGCTATCCGGCACTCCCACCTCCTCCGGCGCACCCCTCTTGTTTTCTTTCATGAGCGGGTGTCAAACGTTCTAGGAATGGACCGAGGCTTGTCAAGTGGCCTTGGTATACCACCGGGAGACCATCGGTCAAGTTTCGTTCCATTTGGAGGTCGTTTGGTACTCCAACGGTTAACCGGGCAACCGCAAAGTCCGTTTGTGTGTGCAGCAAAAACCCCTCTCTAGACAGCCCAAAACCCCTCTAAGTCTCTTCCATGCTCTAGGTCGTTCGATCATGATCGTGTGGGCGAAAACCGTGCCTCATTTGGACTCTCCTAGCTCCCTCTAGCTATATATATGCATCCCTCCCGAAATACGTTCGCAGTCCAAACCCTAGCCATCTCCCTCTCCGCGGACGGACGCGTCCGCCGCCGCCGGACGTTTCTCCACCGCCGCGCCTGGCCAATCCCGTGCTGCCATGTGGCCTCGCCCGCTGCCCGTACGCCGCGCGCGCCCGCCGGCCCGCCGAAGCCCGCCGCGGGTCCTCCCGTGCCCCGACCCGGGCCGCGCCCCGCGCACCTTCCCGCGCCGCCCCGCCGCCGGCCCGCGCGCCGCCGCCCTCGCGCCCTCGCCGCCTCGCCGCCGTCGCCCGCCGGCGCCACGCCGCCGCCGCCTCGCCACCGCGTCGGCTCCACTCCGCGCCGCCGCCTCCTCCTCTGCCGTCCGCCGGCGCCGCCCTCTCCCTCCTCCCTCAACTCCGGCAGCCCCGCGAGCGAGCTCCGGCCGAAGCTCCGGCGAGCCCGAGCTCCTCTCGCCCCGATCCGATCTGTGAACGAGGAGGTTGATTTTTTCTTTCTCGTCCCCCCTTTTTTTTCGAAGTCCTAGTAATTTTGACATTACATGCACCTGTTCATCGCATCATAACTCTCTGCATATAGCTCCGTTTCGCGCGTGTAATATATCGAAATGTTCGTGTCATGATGCTCTTCATTTTGTTCCATTGCACCATGTTCATTTGAGTCTATCTTGATGCCCAAATCTCTGGTGCAAGAGTGCTACTTGCTGTTAACTGCTGTTACTTATCAGAACTTGGAGATTTGTTATTTTTGTTGCATTTAATCTGTGCATCTTATGGGCATGAGCTATACATGTGTTTTGTTATATGCCATACCATCCTTACAGAGGTGTATGCCATGTATTTTTTGATCTCTTTGGTGACTAGCACAAGCATGCAAACTAGGCTCCGTAATGTTTCTGATTTCAGGGACTTAGTAAATTTCCCAAGCCTTTGTCTGCTGTTATTTTGTTGCTATGTATCCATGTGTATACAGAGAGATCCATGCTTATTTTGGTGATGTTCAGTAAGGATGTTTTGTAGATATTGTTGTAATTGATCCATTAATGCCTTTGTTTGCAATTATGGAGTGCCATAGTATGACTCAATATTGCTCTACTTTTGCTATAAAATATTTCTGGCAGATTGTTTACGTGTTATTCAATTTTGCCAAGCTTGTTGTAGTTGTTTCATAGATGCTATGTATTTGCTATTGCCATGGATAGCTTCATAAACTTGCCATCTTGCTGTAGGTATGCTTGTTTTGTCATGCATTGCTTTGTGGTGAGTGCATCAAGCTCACCAAGATGCCCTCATAATATCTGTTTCTGCCATGCTCTGTTTTCTACCAAGTCTGGAACCTGTTAACAAAACTTGCTATGTTTACATGGTTGCCATCATATCTTCTGGTCCTTTTTGGCTTATGGTCAATAAGGAACTTTTGTCATATGCTTTTAGTAGAATACTTCTGTGCCTTTTTTTGCTATGTTAAGTTCCTGTAGCATGTTGATTTCTTTCTCTGAACATTGCTACCTGATGCTGTTTCAGGCATGTCCAGTAATTTCACCCAAGTCTGTGAACCTGTTATCTTTTGCACTTTTTCCATGCTTGTTTGAACCTGTTATGTTGTGAACTAGCCGTAGCTCAGTGTTCATCTTTTGTCAAGCATCTCCTGTAGTTTACTGTCCTATGCTTTGTTGCTACGTTGGAGTGCTGTAGCATAGTTTCTTGTTGCATTCTAAGTGCTATCATGCTGTTAATCACAGATTCGTGTCATTCATGTTTTGCTTGCCATTTGCAAACCGTGCATCCGTTTCCGGTGATCTTTATATCGATTTCGACCGAAATCATCTCATCTTTCCAGTGGCATGCTTGGTTTGCCAAGCTACTGCCTTGTTCATCATTTTTCGTCCGGAGCACGCATATGCATCACATATCCCATCTCGCATATCATTCATGTATTGCATCATGTTGCTTGTGCATTTCCCGTGATTGATTGTGGTTCCGTTGCTTGTGTTCTTGTTGTGGGTAGAGCCGGGAGACAAGTTCATGAACGAGGAACCTGTTGAGTACGCTTACGAGGATCAAGCTTTCGACAACCCTGAGAACCTTGCAGGCAAGATGACCATACCCCCGAAATCACTTCTATCTTCGCTTTGCTAGTTGTTCGCTCTATTTGCCATGCTGCGCTACCTACCACTTGCTATATCATGCCTCTCATATTGCCATGTCAGCCCCTAACCATCCTTTCCTAGCAAACCGTTGTTTGGCTAAGTTACCGCTTTTGCTCAGCCCATCTTATAGCGTTGCTAGTTGCAGGTGAAGATGAAGTTTGTTCCATGTTGGAACATGGATATGTTGGGATATCACAATATCTCTTACTATATTAATGCATCTATATATTTGGTAAAGAATGGAAGGCTCGGCCTTATGCCTGGTGTTTTGTTCCACTCTTGCCGCCCTAGTTTCCGTCATACCGGTATTATGTTCCTTGAGTTTGCGTTTCTTACGCGGTTGGGTGATTTATGGGACCCCCTTGACAGTTCGACTTGAATAAAACTCCTCCAGCAAGGCCCAACCTTGGTTTTACCATTTTCCACCTAAGCCTTTTCCCCCGGGTTTTCGCGAGCCCGAGGGTCATCTTTATTTTAGACCCCCACGGGCCAGTGCTCCTTCGAGCGTTGGTTCGAACCGAGCTGCCTGCGGGGCCACCTTGGGGAAACTTGAGGACTGGTTTTACTCGTAGCTAGTCTCATCCGGTGTTTCCCTGAGAATGAGATATGTGCAGCTCCTATCGGGATTTGTCGGCACATCGGGCGGCTTTGCTGGTCTTGTTTTACCATTGTCGAAATGTCTTGTAAACCGGGATTCCGAGACTGATCGGGTCTTCCCGGGAGAAGGTTTATCCTTCGTTGACCGTGAGAGCTTATGATGGGCTAAGTTCGGACACCCCTGCAGGGTATTATCTTTCGAAAGCCGTGCCCGCGGTTATGAGGCAGATGGGAATTTGTTAATGTCCGGTTGTAGAGAACTTGTCACTTGACTTAATTAAAATACATCAACTGTGTGTGTAGCCGTGATGGTCTCTTCTCGGCGGAGTCCGGGAAGTGAACACGGTTTGAGTTATGAATGACGTAAGTAGGAGTTCAGGATCACTTCTTGGTCATTGCTAGATGACGACCGTTCCGTTGCTTCTCTACTCGCTCTCTTTTGCGTATGTTAGCCACCATACATGCTTAGTGCCTGCTGCAGCTCCACCTCTTTACACCATCCTTTCCTATAAGCTTAAATAGTCTTGATCTTGCGGGTGTGAGATTGCTGAGTCCTCGTGAGTCACAGATTCTACCAAACAGTTGCAGGTGCCGACGATGCCAGTGCAGATGATGGGATCGACCTCAAGTGGGAGTTCGATGAGGAACGTGGTCGTTACTATGTGTCTTTTCCTGATGATTAGTAGTGGAGCTCAGTTGGGACGATCGGGGATCTAGCATTTGGGGTTATCTTATTTTCATTTGGATTTGACCGTAGCCGGTCTATATGTGTGTATTTTGGATGATGTATGATTTATATTTATGTATTGTGTGAAGTGGCGATTGTAAGCCAACTCTCGTTATCCCATTCTTGTTCATTACATGGGATTGTGTGAAGATGACCCTTCTTGCGACTAAACCACAATGCGGTTATGCCTCTAAGTCGTGCCTCGACACGTGGGAGATATAGCCGCATCATGGGCGTTACAAGTTGGTAATCAGAGCCATCCCCGACTTAGGAGCCCCCTGCTTGATCGAATCGCTGGCGTTGTTGAGTCTAGAACAAAAATGTTTTGAGTCTTAGGATTATATATATCGGAGAGTAGGATTCTTTTTACTCCTCAGTCCCTTCGTCGCTCTGGTGAGGCCTCCTGACGTAGAAGTTTTGACTCTTCTCTCCTCAAATTTTACTAATTTTTTTTTAGGATCACGCGGGTATCTTAGAATCGTTCCGATGGTTTTGTGACGAGAACATTGTTCTTGGTGCCTCCTGACATTTAGGGGTTGTGGCAGTGTCCCGGGGAGTTGAGCTCCGAGGTGTTGTCGTCACAATTGTATCGTTGCAGTTCTGGAATACCTGAGTTTCGCCGACATCGAAATCTCTTTTATGCAGTTGTTGGTGAGATCACCTTGACGCCACCCAGTACTGGGGCGGGAGTTCGGGAGTATTACCATAACTCGTATAACGGATGCTTTTCGAAGGTTGAGGTACACGATTTCCGAAGGTTCTTGGTTATGTGTTGACGGATGGATACAGCTGGATCTAGGGATTGCTAGTTTGGGTGATATATTTTGTGTCCCCTGTATCCCCAACACCAGATTGCATAACCAGAAAGTTTCGGGAGTTTATAAGTGGGAATTCAAGTAGCTCCTAGGATATCTTTCCGACAGACGCATGATATGAGATTGGGGTTCGACGTCTAGTGGTCCGCCTTTCCACGGTTGGTTTTACAGTGGTCTCGTAGTGTCTTAAAGAGTCCTTGGCTATGCCGACTCGGGGACGCTTCGTATGTCATGTGCACAGCCTTGTACATGATGGTGCTGTACGATCGAGCCCGTGTGGGCCCCACCACGAAAACTTTGGACAAAATATCTATCATATGTTTGTTCCAGCTTATTCTGCAAGCCAATACTTTGTTTTGTTTTGAATTGTGGTATTCGAGTTGCTTCAAAGCCAAATGTTGATTCCATATTTTTTTCTAAGTGGCTTCTCAACTAAACGGAAGTGTGATGATTTACTATGGAATTCATTCGTTCATCTTCGTTCGAATGTTTATTGTGAAGACTATATGTTGCAATTTCTATCCGTTGATTCTACTTGCCTATTTGTCTATCTAGATGCTAACGGATGTCACCCTCTTCAGGATGGCTCCGCCAACGCGTCAGAATCCGGATCGCAATGAAGGGAGTCAGGCGAACCCTCCGCCACCACCTCCGCCTCCGGAGGCATGGCAAGCTATCATGGCAGCCACCAACGCCAATGCTCAGATGATTCTGCAACTCTTGCAAGAACGCACCCAAGGGTAAGGCAATCAAGGAAATCAAGGCCAAGGCAACAATCAGCCTCACTTCGCTACCCTCAACCAGTTTCTCGCAAATCAGCCCAAGTCTTTCAGCTGCTGTGCCGAGGCCACGGATGCCGATGATTGGCTAGTGGACATCAACAAGCATTTTGAATGTAGCAATGTCAGGCCTGAGGACTATGTCAAGTTCGCTTCTTTTCAGCTCAAGGACCAAGCTGCTGATTGGTATCAACAATACAAAGATTCCAGAGGAGGTCGTGTGATCACTTGGACTGACTTCTGTCGGGACTTCAAAGCTCACCACATTCCACGAAGTGTTGTTGAGAGCAAGCGTGAGGAGTTCCGCAATCTCAAGCAAGGCAGCATGTCCGTGTATCAATACAATACTCAGTTTCAGAAACTCGCTCGCTTCGCTAAGCAAGACGTTCCTGATGAAAAGAGCATGATCTATCACTTCAGAGGTGGCCTTAGAGAGGATCTGCAGTTAGCTCTCGTTCTTGTTGAGCCTACTCAGTTTGATCAATTCTATAACATGGCACTAAAGCAAGAGGCTGCTCAGCTCAAGTGTGAGGCTTCTAAGAAGAGAGTCAGAGACGTAGTTCAGTCTTCTTCTTCCTCACTTGTGGCTGCTAAGCAACAGAAGTTCTGGTTGCCTCCTCCTCCTTCGTTTCGTCAGCCTTACCAGCAGAAGAACAAAGGTGGCCATGGATCTTCCCACTCTTCCAACTCTGGCTATCAGAACAAGTCTCAGAATCAAGCTCCAAAGTCGAATGCTCCTTATCAGCGTCCACTCTTAGAGGTGACTTGCAACAAGTGTCAGCAGAAAGGTCACTATGCTAACAAGTGCTTCAACCAAAGGCGCCTTCCGCCTCCTCCTCCTGTGAGATCTTCCAGCAATGCAGTGGTCAAGCATAATCCCAAGTCTGCTAAGGTGAACATGATGAATGCAGCTCAAGCGAAGGAATCTACTGATGTGATAATGGGTAATCTTCCTGTTAATGATATCCCTGCAAAAGTTTTATTTGATACTGGTGCATCGCATTCTTTCATGTCATACCCATTTGCATCGAAGCACAATTTTGACACAGAGGAATTATCTAGAGCAATGCAAGTTATTTCTCCGGCTAAGCGTTTGAGCTCCAGCATGATGGTTCCGGATGTTTCCATCAAGATGGAAAACTATAAATTTCTGTCTTCTCCAATTGTTCTTGGTGACTCGGATATTGATCTTATTCTCGGGATGGACTGGCTTTCTAAGCACGAGGCTCAACTTGATTGTGCTGCCAGGGAAATTCAATTGACACACTCTTCTGAGGATGTTATCATTTATGCCGCTCGTGATGAAACCATTCGGTTGTTTTCTCTCAATGAGAAGGGCGAATTGAATGCCATCTCTCAAATTCCAGTCGTTTGTGAGTATCAAGATGTCTTTCCAGAAGAGCTTCCGGGTATGCCTCCTCACCGGCCAGTTGAGTTCGTTATCGATCTTGAGCTGGGCACTGAACCCGTTTGCAAGCGTCCTTACAAGCTTGAACCCAAGGAGCTGAAGGAATTGAAGAAACAACTCGATGAACAAGAGCGTCTGGGTTTGATCAGACCGAGTTCATCTCCATGGGGTTGTGGTGTTCTTTTTGTCCAGAAGAAGGATGGCACGGAACGACTTTGTGTCGACTACCATCCATTGAACAAGAAGACAATCAAGAACAAGTATCCACTTCCCAACATCAATGAGCTATTCGAGCAACTTAAAGGTGCTAAAGTATGCTCCAAGCTTGACCTTCGTATGGGTTATCATCAGATTCGCATTCGTGAAGAAGATATTCCCAAGACAGCATTCAGAACAAGCTTTGGTTCTTATGAATATACTGTCATGTCTTTCGGCCTTGTCAATGCTCCTCCAACATTCTCTCGGATGATGAATTTCATCTTCAACCCTTATACCAATGAATTCGTCCTGGTGTATCTCGATGATATCTTGGTCTTCTCCAAGAATAAGAAGGATCATGCCAAACATTTGCGATTGGTGCTCGACAAGCTCAGAGAGTATCAATTCTGTGCGAAGTTTTCAAAATGTGAGTTTTGGCTCGATGAAGTTCTTTACCTTGGTCACATCATCTCTGCCAAGGGCATCGCTGTTAATCCCGAGAAGGTGTCCGCAATTGTGAATTGGGAACCTCCTCAGAATGTCAAGCAGCTCCGCAGTTTTCTTGGTCTTGCAAGCTATTGCCGAAGATTCGTTGAGAATTTCTCTAAGATTGCAAAGCCTCTTTCCAACCTCCTCCAGAAGCATGTGAAGTATGTCTGGTCTCCTGAGTGTGACATTGCTTTCAACACTCTCAAAGAGAAACTAGTCACAACTCCTGTCTTAACTCCTCCTGACGAATCCAAGCCATTTGAAGTTTTCTGTGATGCTTCTCTCCAAGGTCTCGGTGCTGTGTTAATGAAAGAGAAGAAAGTTGTGGCCTATACCTCTCGTCAGTTGAAGCCCAACGAAAAGAACTACCCCACTCACGATCTTGAGTTGGCGGTAGTTGTCCATGCATTAATAACGTGGAGACATCTCTTGTTGGGAAGACAAGTGGACATATTCACCGATCACAAGAGTCTCAAGTACATCCTCACTCAGCCAACCCCAACCTCAGGCAGACTCGATGGGTCGAAATGATTCAAGAGTACAATCCGAGTATTGAATATACTCCAGGCAAGGCTAATGTCATTGCAGATGCTTTAAGCAGGAAGGCTTATTGCAACAGCCTAATTCTCAAGCCATTCCAACCGGATCTTTGTGAAGCTTTCCGCAAGCTGAATCTCCAAGTTGTTCCTCAAGGCTTTCTTGCCAACCTCATAGTCTCTCCTACTTTGGAAGATCAAATTCGTGAGGCACAACTCCTGGATACCATGGTGAAGAAGGTGAAACGTGGTATCGACAAGGGTCTTTCCAAATACAAGTGCTATCGCATTGATGACAGAGACACTTTATTCTTCGAGGACCGAATTGTGGTTCCTAAAGGTGATCTAAGGAAAGTCATTATGAACGAGGCGCACAATTCTCTTCTTTCCATTCATCCTGGAAGTACGAAGATGTACCATGACCTCAAGCAGTCGTATTGGTGGACTCGAATGAAGCGAGAAATCGCGCAATTCGTGAATGAATGTGATGTCTGTCGAAGGGTGAAAGCAGAACACCAACGACCAGCTGGTCTCCTTCAACCTCTTGCTATCCCAGAATGGAAGTTTGATCATATCGAAATGGACTTCGTGACTGGATTTCCAAAGTCCAAGCGCGGAAATGATGCTATCTTCGTTGTCATCGACAAGCTTTCTAAAGTGGCGCATTTCCTTCCAATCAAAGAATCTATCACAACAGCTCAGTTGGCAGAGCTATACACCTCCAGGATTGTCTCCTTGCACGGCATTCCACAATTGATTTCTTCAGATCGTGGAAGCATCTTCACTTCTAAGTTCTGGGACTCCTTCCAGAAGGCCATGGGCACAAATATTCGCTTCAGCACAGCTTTCCATCCTCAAACTAGTGGCCAAGTCGAGCGAGTCAATCAAATTCTTGAAGATATGCTCAGGGCTTGTGTCATTTCTTTTGGCATGAAATGGGAAGATTGTCTTCCATATGCCGAATTCTCCTACAACAACAACTTCCAAGAGAGTTCGGGCAAGGCCCCATTCGAGATTCTCTATGGCAGAAAGTGTCGTACTCCTCTCAATTGGTCAGAGACTGATGAACGCCAACTTCTTGGCAATGACTTAATCACAGAGGCTGAAGAAATGTGTAAAGTCATCTGTGATAATCTCAAAGCCGCGCAATCGCGCCAGAAGAGTTACTATGATAGTAAGCACCGTGATGTGGCTTTCGAGATCGGAGACCATGTCTACCTCCGCGTCTCTCCAATGAAAGGCACTCGTCGCTTCGGTATCAAAGGGAAGCTTGCCCCTAGATACGTGGGTCCTTTCAAGATCATTGGCAAAAGAGGCGACCTCGCCTATCAACTTGAGCTTCCTTCCAACTTCGCGAACGTGCACGATGTGTTCCACGTGTCACAACTTCGCAAGTGCTTTAAGACGCCTGAGCGCACCATCAACTTCGAAGAGATTGACCTCCAAGAAGATCTGTCTTATCATGAGCACCCCGTTGCTATTCTTGAAGAAACTGAGCGCAAGACTCGCAACAAGTCAATCAAATTCCTGAAAGTGAAGTGGTCGCACCATTCCGACCGAGAAGCCACCTGGGAACGCGAGGACCACCTCCGTTCCGAATATCCGGAGTTTTTTCAGTCCTAGATCTCGGGACGAGATCCTCTCGTAGTGGTGGAGCGTTGTAACACCCTGGATGTAACTTTCCATATTTGTAACTCCAACTCTCGCCATTTTCGGCTATGTGTTATGATATTCCCTTCGTGGTCGGGTTTTGTCTTTCGTTTTGTATTTTGTTCATCTCATGCATCTCATATCATATCATATCATCATGTGCATTGCATTTGCATACGTGTTCGTCTTTTGCATCCGAGCATTTTTCCCGTTATCCGTTTTGCTATCCGGCACTCCCACCTCCTCCGCCGCACCCCTCTTGTTTTCTTTCGTGAGCGGGTGTCAAACGTTCTCGGAATGGACCAAGGCTTTTCAAGTGGCCTTGGTATACCACCGGGAGACCACTGGTCAAGTTTCGTTCCATTTGGAGGTCGTTTGGTACTCCAACGATTAACCGGGCAACCGCAAAGTCCGTTTGTGTGTGCAGCAAAAACCCCTCTCTAAACAGCCCAAAACCCCTCTCTAAACAGCCCAAAACCCCTCTAAGTCTCTTCCATGCTCTAGGTCGTTCGATCACTATCGTGTGGGCGAAAACCGTGCCTCATTTGGACCCTCCTAGCTCCCTCTAGCTATATATATGCATCCCTCCCGAAATACGTTCGCAGTCCAAACCCTAGCCATCTCCCTCTCCGCGGTCGGACGCGTCCGCCGCCGGACGTTTCGCCACCGCCGCGCCCGGCCAATCCCGTGCTGCCACGTGGCCGAGCCCGTCGCCCGTACGCCGCGTGCGCCCGCCGGCCCGCCGAAGCCCGCTGCGGGCCTTCCCGTGCCCCGACCCGGGCCGCGCCCCGCACGCCTTCCCGCGCCTCCCCGCCGCCGGCCCGCGCGTCGCCGCCCTCGCACCCTCGCCGCCGTCGCCTGCCGGCGCCACGCCGCCGCCGCCGCGCCACCGCGTCGGCTCCACTCCGCGCCGCCGCCTCCTCCTCTGCCGTCCGCCAGCGCCGCCCTCTCCCTCCTCCCTCAACTCCGGCAGCCCCGCGAGCGAGCTCCGGCCGAAGCTCCGGCGAGCCCGAGCTCCTCTCGCCCCGATCCGATCTGTGAACGAGGAGGTTGATTTTTTCTTTCTCGTCCCCCCTTTTTTTTCGAAGTCCTAGTAATTTTGACATTACATGCACCTGTTCATCGCATCATAACTCTCTGCATATAGCTCCGTTTCGCGCGTGTAATATATCGAAATGTTCGTGTCATGATGCTCTTCATTTTGTTCCATTGCACCATGTTCATTTGAGTCCATCTTGATGCCCAAATCTCTGGTGCAAGAGTGCTACTTGCTGTTAACTGCTGTTACTTATCAGAACTTGGAGATTTGTTATTTTTGTTGCATTTAATCTGTGCATCTTATGGGCATGAGCTATACATGTGTTTTGTTATATGCCATACCATCCTTACAGAGGTGTATGCCATGTATTTTTTGATCTCTTTGGTGACTAGCACAAGCATGCAAACTAGGCTCCGTAATGTTTCTGATTTCAGGGACTTAGTAAATTTCCCAAGCCTTTGTCTGCTGTTATTTTGTTGCTATGTATCCATGTGTATACAGAGAGATCCATGCTTATTTTGGTGATGTTCAGTAAGGATGTTTTGTAGATATTGTTGTAATTGATCCATTAATGCCTTTGTTTGCAATTATGGAGTGCCATAGTATGACTCAATATTGCTCTATGCTATAAAATATTTCTGGCAGATTGTTTACGTGTTATTCAATTTTGCCAAGCTTGTTGTAGTTGTTTCATAGATGCTATGTATTTGCTATTGCCATGGATAGCTTCATAAACTTGCCATCTTGCTGTAGGTATGCTTGTTTTGTCATGCATTGCTTTGTGATGAGTGCATCAAGCTCACCAAGATGCCCTCATAATATCTGTTTCTGCCATGCTCTGTTTTCTACCAAGTCTGAAACCTGTTAACAAAACTTGCTATGTTTACATGGTTGCCATCATATCTTCTGGTCCTTTTTGGCTTATGGTCAATAAGGAACTTTTGTCATATGCTTTTAGTAGAATACTTCTGTGCCTTGTTTTGCTATGTTAAGTTCCTGTAGCATGTTGATTTCTTGCTCTGAACATTGCTACCTGATGCTGTTTCAGGCATGTCCAGTAATTTCACCCAAGTCTGTGAACCTGTTATCTTTTGCACTTTTTCCATGCTTGTTTGAACCTGTTATGTTGTGAACTAGCCGTAGCTCAGTGTTCATCTTTTGTCAAGCATCTCCTGTAGTTTACTGTCCTATGCTTTGTTGCTACGTTGGAGTGCTGTAGCATAGTTTCTTGTTGCATTCTAAGTGCTATCATGCTGTTAATCACAGATTCGTGTCATTCATGTTTTGCTTGCCATTTGCAAACCGTGCATCCGTTTCCGGTGATCTTTATATCGATTTCGACCGAAATCATCTCATCTTTCCAGTGGCATGCTTGGTTTGCCAAGCTACTGCCTTGTTCATCATTTTTCGTCCGGAGCACGCATATGCATCACATATCCCATCTCGCATATCATTCATGTATTGCATCATGTTGCTTGTGCATTTCCCGTGATTGATTGTGGTTCCGTTGCTTGTGTTCTTGTTGTGGGTAGAGCCGGGAGACAAGTTCATGAACGAGGAACCTGTTGAGTACGCTTACGAGGATCAAGCTTTCGACAACCCTGAGAACCTTGCAGGCAAGATGACCATACCCCCGAAACCACTTCTATCTTCGCTTTGCTAGTTGTTCGCTCTATTTGCCATGCTGCGCTACCTACCACTTGCTATATCATGCCTCCCATATTGCCATGTCAGCCCCTAACCATCCTTTCCTAGCAAACCGTTGTTTGGCTAAGTTACCGCTTTTGCTCAGCCCATCTTATAGCGTTGCTAGTTGCAGGTGAAGATGAAGTTTGTTCCATGTTGGAACATGGATATGTTGGGATATCACAATATCTCTTACTATATTAATGCATCTATATATTTGGTAAAGAATGGAAGGCTCGGCCTTATGCCTGGTGTTTTGTTCCACTCTTGCCGCCCTAGTTTCCGTCATACCGGTATTATGTTCCTTGAGTTTGCGTTTCTTACGCGGTTGGGTGATTTATGGGACCCCCTTGACAGTTCGACTTGAATAAAACTCCTCCAGCAAGGCCCAACCTTGGTTTTACCATTTTCCACCTAAGCCTTTTCCCCCGGGTTTTCGCGAGCCCGAGGGTCATCTTTATTTTAGACCCCCACGGGCCAGTGCTCCTTCGAGCGTTGGTTCGAACCGAGCTGCCTGCGGGGCCACCTTGGGGAAACTTGAGGACTGGTTTTACTCGTAGCTAGTCTCATCCGGTGTTTCCCTGAGAATGAGATATGTGCAGCTCCTATCGGGATTTGTCGGCACATCGGGCGGCTTTGCTGGTCTTGTTTTACCATTGTTGAAATGTCTTGTAAACCGGGATTCCGAGACTGATCGGGTCTTCCCGGGAGAAGGTTTATCCTTCGTTGACCGTGAGAGCTTATGATGGGCTAAGTTCGGACACCCCTGCAGGGTATTATCTTTCGAAAGCCGTGCCCGCGGTTATGAGGCAGATGGGAATTTGTTAATGTCCGGTTGTAGAGAACTTGTCACTTGACTTAATGCCTCGATACGTGGGAGATATAGCCGCATCGTGGGCGTTACAGCTATCCATAGCATTCTCATCTTTTTACAAGACATGCCAAGAGCATTTAACAAGTGTGCAAGCTGCTGAAAGAACCAAGTACAATCACCACTCTCCTTAGCAACAACAACAAGAGTTAACTGTAGTTGATGGGCAAAACAATGAACATAGTAGGCAGAAGGGGACTCATCCATAATCAGTTTTCAGACCATTAGCATTACCTCTCATATTACTAGCTCCATCATATCCTTGCCCACGAACCATTGCAAAGGTCAAATTGTATTACATAAGCATTTTCTGAATTGCGGCTTTTAGTGTCAAAGCGGTAGTATCTTCAACATGAGCAAGACCAAGAAATCTTACAACCGCCCTTCCATTCTTATCAACATAACGCAAGCAAACAACCAACTGTTCATTCTGATACACATGAGTAGACTCATCTGCAAGTATTGCAAAATGACCACCATCAAGTTCTTCAATGACTAGTTTAGTAGTCTCTTGTGCACAACATTTTATCACCTCTTGTTGTATATCATGGCGAGTCATCTTGCAGTTCTGTGGAGCATTCTTGAGAACAACCCTGTCAACCTCTTCAAAATTTCCTGCTAGCCAATTTAGAAGCTCAAGGAAATTTCCTTTATTTAGTGAGTCTTCACTTTCATCATGTCCTCTAAATGCCAAGCCTTGGCGCAACAGAAATCTCACACACTTGAGTGTCCATGTCAAACGCTGTTTATACAAAGCCTTGTATTGTGAGGTGTTTGAAGCAATAGACTCCCGAATTGATGTTTGTGGTGTAGTGAACCTATCATACTTCTCTTGAGCTTCAGCATGAGCACTACTAACCTCACCTTCATGTTTCTTCAATCTCGACTTCATGTTCCAGTTATTAAATCCCTCTTCACAAAAGCATCTCCACCGGGACATCTTGTCTTATCCTTGAACAAATAGCAAACAAAGCAGAAAGCTCTATGTTTTTCCACACTATACTCAATCCATGGAAATTGTTTGAACCAAACACGGCAAAAGCGACGCTCTTTTCCACTTTTATTTGTAACTTGAACTTATGATTCTTTGGCTGACATGACCCCATCTCAATATATCTCGTTCTTACTCTATCTTGGTCACTGACAGCATACACTGAGATGGGAATCCGCTTTCTAGGATCATGTTCCAGTGCCTCGAAATCTGCTTGCATCGGTTCATCATCTTCATCAATAGATTCATCATCTTCTACATGAGGTGTTGAGGTTTCTCCTCTACTTTCCGGTTCTTGCCATAACACCAATTGCAAATTGCTCTCAAGATGAACAGGAGAAGTACAAGTACTGGATGCATCTGCTGTCTGATTCGGTGTTGATACTTCATCTGTTTTCCTTGCCTTTGAAGCCTTTTCCCACATTGCAAAAATGCTACTGCCAACAATTCCACTCTTCATCTACATTAGGAAAACAAGGGAAACATAAATTTAAATACTTGCATCTGTTAAATAGATCGACTAATTGCATCTAGTAAATTGGAGCAAATCAAGAAATTCTCAAATTGGGGGCCAGGGCGGAGGTCGTAGCAACTTTTGTTTATGTGCTGCAGGGGGTGGGGCGCCGCAGCCAGGGTCGCCCGTCCCTGCTCGGCTGCTGCTCCCTCCGAGCCGAAGAGGAGGGGCGGGTGGGGGTCCGAGCGCCGCCGGCGCGGGTGCCAGGGTGCCGCCGCCAGGGTCGCCCGTCCCTGCTCAGCTGCTGCTCCCTCCGGGCCGAAGATGAGGGGCGGGCGGGGGGCCGGGCTCCGCCGGCGCGGGGGGCGGGGCGCCACCGCCAAGGTCGCCTCCGGCGGTTGACATCGGCCTCCGGCGGCGCTGCGACATGCTTGTCTACGAACGCTGCGTGCCTGTGGGAACGGTGCGAGGAGACGAGGAGTGGAGTTGTGGAGGCGTCGGTGCGAGGAGACGAGATTTCGTGGGCTGGGCGCATGGGCCTGCGTTTGCTCTGGGCTGACATGTATATATTTTTTCCATCCAAATCATGGGTATTCCTGTGCATACAGAGGCATACACCTGCCGCTGCCGCTGGTGTGGGAGGAGGTGGGGGGCAGCTGCCAGCACGACGGGGTGAGGGGCATCGATGAGATGCTGCTGGTGCCTCCCTTCGGGCGGGAGGAGGAGAGGGGCGTCAGCGGTGAGCCGTACGGGGTGAGGGGCGTCGAGATGCCCCTGGCACTTCCTTTCGGGCGGGAGGAGGAGAGGGGCGTCGGTGACGAGGCGGGTGTCGGCGGCGAGATGGTCTCTGACGGGCGTGATGAGGCGGCAGCTTGGGCGTCAAGCGTGCGGCAAGGTGTATCTAGTATTTCTGAAACTGCTATTGGGCTCGGCCCAAAATAGACAAAATTCCAGCACATTGGACTAATTTTAATTTGTATCGATCCAGGATGGATAGGGGCAGTTCCTTTTCCCAGTCATGTGCCACGGTTGAAGGAACTAGGAATAACTGGGGTCGTCACATTGACCGAGCCGTTCGAAACTCTGGTTTCAAAATGTGCATATGAGGTGAGCATTTTTGAACTCTCATCTATAGCACTATATTTGCCTTGTGTAAGTACATGTTCCTTTAAGTGTGAGAAGACATATTCCCATACTATGCATCTTTTGTAATGTGTTGGATTTAGTTACTTGGAGAAGTCCGTCTCTTCTAGAACATTGAGTTACCTTATACTCCCTCCGTCCGGAATTACTCGTCGGAGAAATGAATAAAAATTGGATGTATCTAAAACTAAAATACATCTAGATACATCCATTCCTCCGACAAGTATTTCCGGACGGAGGGAGTAGAAGATTAGTCAGTACGTACTTTTGATTGATCCACTGTCCTAAAAGCCATGTTGCTCTGAGGATGAAATCAAATCACTCAGAATAGAGAAGTATGAAGCAAGTCACTTTTCATACTAGCGATCTTTTTAAGTTATGTGCACATAGAAGATCACGTAGGTAGTATCTGAAACTGAAACAAAAATGGTGTTTTTGGTGAATTAAGTAGTTTCAACAAGAAAGTAAGGTTGTTATACAGTGCTGTAGACACTACAATGTGAATATGCCAGTCACAGAAATGGACTGTGCATGTTGACATGAGAGTTGACTCATCAACTGTTAGGTTGTATTCAGTTCTCTTATCGCTCTGAAATATTTTCAGCTTCATGGAATGGATCACCTCGAGATTCCCACTACAGATTACCTCTATGCTCCCTAAAAAAACATCGACAAAGTATTGGATTTCATCCACAGTAAGTATGCTAAGGCTTTACCATGGTTATGCATCTTTGTACAAACTTGCATGGAACTTAAGCAGCCAGAGTTGATATATATCCTTTTTTTCTTCAGAAAATGCAACAGAAGGTGGTAGTACTTTGGTCCACTGCAAGCAGGAAGGGCACGAAGTGCTACCATAGTTCTATGCTATTTGGTATGACAATGTGCATTAGTTGTGCATTAGATTTCTTGTTTCCTTTCTACACATGTCATATTATTACCTCTGTAATTGCAGATTAAGTACAAGAACATGACTCCTGGAGCAGCTTTGGCTTGTGCGAAGTCCGTAAGAACTCGAGTGAAATTGGCAACAACCCAATGGCAGGCATGTAACCTGACTTCTTTTGCTATTGCAGTTGCAGTACTAGATGAATGATACTTCCTTTGCTCTGGTATAAATGGCGTTTTTGACTAATGCATATATGGTCTTTTATTCAGCCATTTTTTACTTAAATTGTGACAAGAATCTCCCTCGTATCTAGCTAGAGGGGGATTCACCTTTTGTCTTCTTGGAATGTGCACACAACACTCAAGACTCAACTCTGGAGTTGTACTTTATGAACTTGACTTTGTTACTCTGAAGGAATGCTACAGTTCATTATCTCTGAGATCAACTATACCGCTGCTCCCACCAATCAACACATGGCCTCCATCACACATTCACAAACGAGCACATTCACTAGGAATAAAGAAGTGAAAAGATCATTTAGGTTGCCATTCTTTACTGATTATTGGAGGTTTAGTTCAGTAAAGAGAGTTGATAGGTAAACAATGATCATAGTGCCCAGAAAACTTGCTAAAAGTGGAACTCAATATATAATACAGTACTACTAGATATACACTTGGAACATGGAAATACTCGAGGTTCCTATTGCTGAAGGTGCTAGTTCTTCATCAAGGCCTGGCCCTGCCACATTGAGAAGAATTAGATTACACCTGCAAATATTTGTCAAGCCATTTATTTACCTTTTAGGCGTAGAGATTAACATCATTGACCAACCAAACTGGGCAAGCACCAAGGTCAAGGTCTTCTGCCAACTAAAGTAAAGACATAGCACATCAAAGCTTCAGCTGAGTTTATGTCTATCACGGGACAACTCCCAGATCAAAGTCAAGCATTAGTGTTTTACTCACTTGGAAGTGAATTCGAGCAATCCAAGTTCACCACTAGTTTAATCATTGAAACAATTGAGTCTGTCCTCCCAAGGTCCAACAGTTCCATTCCAACAAATTCATTTGATAGAAAATATCCAACGAGTACACAGTATTCATAACAGATTTTAGATCGAAAAAATAAGTCGGAATGCTTGCATTGCTAGTCGCAGTCTTCCAAGTATTTGGAGAAAATATTTTGGTCAAGAGTGTCAATATATGAAAGCGAAGGGATTATTGTTATTGCTATATTCTGGTCTTTTAAAAATTATGCTGATGCTTATTTCTTATCTGATGTACTTTCTTATTTCTTCATTGCTCAGGCTGTCAAGGAGTTTAACTCAAGTCTGGTGGATGTTGGTGAGGATGTTGATGACGATGGCATCGACACGCTGCAGGGCGCTTGAAGATTACCTAACTGCAGAACATTCTTCTGAATTGGCCTGATTTGCAGACCCACGTGCATTTTTTCATATTGCGGATCAACAAGTGTGAATAATTCAGCATTAGTTTCCGCAGCCCGCGGAAAGTCCTTAGGAGGACTGGAGGAGAGGTTGATATGATTCAGCACGAATGGTTCCCATTCACCATGGCTTGTGAACGTAGTTGTAATGTCTGCCACCTGTCCACCATTCTGCTTTGTTCTGATCACTTGGTAAATGGTTACTGACAGTCAATGTGCTTTATGGGGATCAGGCTTTGCTATTTGGAACATCATATGGAAGTTAGTTGCCTTCAGTGGGGATCAGGTTTTGGTTCGTATAATTCACCATTCTACTTTGTTCTAATCACTTGGGAAATGGTCACTGACAATTAATGTGCTCTGTGGGGATCAGGTTTTGCTGTTTGGAACATCATATGGAAGTTAGTTGCCTCCAGTGGGGATCAGGTTTTGGTTCGTTTAATTCACCATACTGCTTTGTTCTAATCACTTGGAAAATGGTCACTGACAATTAATGTGCTCTGTGGGGATCAAGTTTTGCTGTTTGGAACATCATATGGAAGTTAGTTGCCTTCGGTGGGGATCAGGTTTTGGTTCGTTTAATTCACCATTCTGCTTTGTTCTAATCACTTGGGAAATGGTCGCTGACAATTACTGTGCTCTGTGGGGATCAAGTTTTGCTGTTTGGAACATCATATGGAAGTTAGTTGCCTTCAGTGGGATCAGGTTTTGGTTCGTTTAATTCACCATTCTGCTTGGTTCTAATCACTTGGGAAATGGTTACTGACAATTAATGTGCTCTATGGGGATCAGTTTTGGTTGTTTGAAACATCATATTGAGGTTCTTTGCCTTCAGTGGAAATCAGGTGTTGTTTCATTTAATTCGCCATTCTGCTTTGTTCTAATCACTTGGGAAATGGTTACTCACAATTAATGTGCTTTGTGGGGATTAGGTTTTTGCTGTTTGGAACATCATACGGAAGTTCGTTGCCTTTAGTGGAGATCAGGTTTTGTTTCGTTTAATGCGCCATTCTGCTTTATTCTGATCACTTGGTAAATGGTTACTGATAGTTAATGTGCTTTGTGGAGATCAGGTTTTGCTGTTTGAAACATAATGTTGAAGTCTGTTGCCTTCGGTGGAGATCAGGTTTTGTTTCGTTTAATGAGATCTGGTTTTCACGGAATCGTTTAATGTGCTCTGTTAGGTAACAACTGATAGGTAGGAAAATCTGGAAGGAGCGTGACTCAAACAATGTTAGTACAGAATGAACCTAATGGTCGACATAATGTGCTGCTAATTAGTGCAAAGGAATACACAACAGGTGCCTTTTTTGGAGTGTAATAAGATAGTCACACATTAACAACATCAAGTTCTTTATGGTAACACATAAATTGTACCAACAGTACGCCTCCTTTTTTTTCTGGTGTAGTGCCTCCAAATCTAAATTCATTTGGGTGTACACAAGTTTAAAAGTTACCGTACATAGGCTAAGCCAGAATTAACCAAGGGTCAAAAACTCATTAAAAATGAACATCTCTAGTACTCCCTCCGTGTTAGATACATTCGTATCTAGACAAATCTAAGACAAAATATGGATCGGGAGTAGTAATAAATAACGAATTATACTATTCTGCAACATGTGTGGCTATATAACCAGCTAACAGAAAAGTTCATAGGCTGACAACTGCTAACCCTTTTAATTCAGAAGACTACTTAAGCCATAGGTAGAGTTAGTCAATAGTAGCAGTGGCGAAGCTTGATGAAGATTGTTGAGGGGCTAATCAGAGTTGAGGGGTCGAAGAAGATAAGTTATGCATGAACTCTGAGAAAGTTCTGATATTCAAGCCTAATAGTTAAGGATACACTTGAGAATTTTTCTGGAGTAGGGAGGCAATGACCCCCTTTGGCCCCCATGAAGCTCCACCACCGCCCGTAGGTCTAGTCCAACTCCAGAGACTAGCTAGGGCTCTCATCTGCTTGCAGTACTTTGTCCAGTCCCTGCTAATCCCCACTTCACCACTACCCAGAATTTTAGTATGAACTCAAATATTTTTTTTGTAGCTTCCTTCGGTTCCTTCTGCCCGTGTAGGTAGCGGTGAGCGCTCTTCGTGGAGTCCACGACGGGGTGCTCATCTACACCTCTCTCGCTTCACCAGCTGGTCGGGTGTGCGCCGCACTCGCCGTGTTGGACCTGGTAAGTTCTGAAACTACTTTAGCATTCAGTGGCGTGTAAATTGACTGAAAATTTGTGTCGCAAGTGATGGTGCAGCTACTCGTTGTTGCAGCTTCGTGCTCCTTGACCGTCTTAGACATCGTGGGGCGCTCCCTAGGGCAGTGCTACGTCCTGCCTGCACGTACCTGTGGTGTAACCTGTGAGAACCTACCGAATCAAAGATACAAATAACTTAGGGCTCTCATCAATGTAGCTGATGCCAACTTATGCCTACACTTGAGAATTTTTCTAGAGTAGGGGGGCAATGGCTGAAAAGTGCTTGCAGCTACCGAGCTCCACTGCTCTTGGTATTTGAAAATTTTGAAAAACACACTTTTGGTACTCAAAAAAATCTTAAAGCAAATACGTGTGTACATACACATATTCCTAAGGCCTGGTAAAAATCTGGAAAAGAAATACTTTGTATTTTGAGAAATACAAAAAAGAGAAATTTCTAACATAAATGGCACCCTTTTTATCCTATATACTGTGAAGGGACTGTTTGACATTTTAGATGCAACAAACATCACCCACAACTGCTTTTACTTGGTACAAAGTTAGGTGTTTCTTATTCCATCGACCACAACGTTCCAGCCCGCAAGACGTATGGTATGATGAGAGGCAGCTAATCATGACAAACTCCTACTAAGCAACAGAAGTGTCTGATTACCTCCGTCTTAAATTACTCATTTCAAATTTGTCTATATATGAATGTATCTAACACTATGAAAACAGATGTAGGAGTGCACAAGACGATATCAATCAGATGGTCATTCTATTTTATTGCTAAAAGTATAAGGTTCGCCAGGTATCATGGTCCTTATAAAAATGCTTTCGCCCACCAAAAGATATACAATGCTTAATTTTTTGCAAAGAACAAGCACGAAAAACGTTGCTATCAAACACATATACTGTACTCGGTACAACTTATCTGCCACGACATCGCAACAAACAAAGCCATGTCAATCTAGCCCTGGGATCTAAAAAAAAGGGTAAAAATCTAGCCGATCTTGGGAACTGCGGAGACGAGGTTATGGGCGTCGGAGAAGAGGGCCACGCGCTTGGGGTCGAACCCTGCCGGCGGCGGTCCGGTCCAGTCGAAATCGTAGAAGTGGACGGAGACTCCTGGCCTTTCGTGCGCGATCGTGAATGCTGCGTCCATGTACCAGCTGCCCACCAGTTCCGGCCACGACGACTTCTCGCCATGGTCAGGCGGCTGGGCAACCTCCTCCTCTCCTTCCATCCTACTACTTCCGAGCCTCCAACCCAGAGAAGAAACGATCACATCTGTCGTCTTTCTGCAAAGATAGCCCACAAGCTCCGGCCACGACGTTTTCTTGTCGTGGTAAGGCCGCCGGGCAACGTCTCCTCCTTCCATCCTAGTACTTCCGAGCCTGTTGAACCCAGAGGAGAAACGGCGAAGACGATCGGATCTTTCTTCTTGGACGCCGATAAGTGTCACACGTGTGGGCGTTAGGGGTCTGCCCACATATTTTGTGTGGTGTATACGAGGAACAGCCCACACACCTACGTGTGGGCAAAATAAGTAATGCCCACACACCTCTTTTTTCCCCTCCCGCTCCCTCTCATACGTGTGCGTGTGGGCGAAATAGATAACGCCCACACGCCCCGTACGTCAGGCCTCGTATCTCGTGGTCCTGCACGCCCGCAGTTGCCATGATCCAGACCCTCGTCCATGTTCGTTTAACTGCAGTTGCCATGTCGCTGAACTACGGTTGCCATGTCAGACAACTACAGTTGCCATGGTTGCTCAACTGCAGTTGCCATCTCATGTCAAAAGTTTCAGATGCCATTTTGGGCAACTGCGGCTGTTGCCATGTATGGTCTGGTTTACTATAGTTGCCATGAGTTGAAAACTTTAGGGGTTTGCCACCTACTAACACTAGGCAGTTGCCATGTATGAGTTGCCACCTACTAACACTAGGCAGTTGCCGTGTAGCTACTACAAAAGGATATGGCAAAACAACATGTTCGGGCAAAAAAGAGAGAGTTGCCATCTGCTTACAAGCACATTAGGGCAGTTGCCGTGTACCCTGCAAAAATACATGACAACTGACATGTTCGGGTAAAAAAAAAGAGAGAGTTGCCACCTGCTTATAAAGCACAATAGGGCAGTTGCCATGTACACTGCAAAAGACATGACAAGTGGCAACTTGGGTGTGGGGGATGAGACGGGCGTGTGGGCGAGATGGCAAATGCCCACACACCAGCCCTTGTGCGTGAGTAGAAAGTGGCGTGTGGGCGAATTGCTGAACGCCCACACACCAGCCCCTCTCGTGTGGTGAAACGACCGTGTGGGCGACCGGGTGAATGCCCACACACCAGCCCAATCCTATGTGGCATTAGAAACATGCCAAAATTCGTGCGCTCACAAACGGACACGGATCCATACATGTGGGCGAGATGCAAACGCTCACACGTGTGGGCGTTAATATTTTCGTTCTTCTTTCTGCAAAACAGAGAGATAGAGGTTCTCTTGAAGGCCTTTCAATCGTGGGAGTCCTTTCTCATATACTCCAGTATTTAAACTGCATGCAGGTTACCGCTGTCCGTATCGTGTACCAATCTCCTATCTTCTGTCCGTATCCTCTACATCTACTGTAACAGTTATTTATGTACTGCTCGATTGGATTAAAAGATGAACAACTCACAGGACTCCATCCACCACGATCTTCGCTCAGGGTCGGTATCCCAACCTAATTCTTGTTCCGCCTGAGTTGGGGCTGACCACGGCTGCTCCGACACTCCCGTTTTGGTGCATAGGGCCGCACTTCTCACCGCTCCTAGCTTTTTCCACCCTACACCTTCCGCCTACACCTTCCGTCAGAGATACTCTCTTCGTTTCTTTTTAGTCTGCATATAAAATTTGGTTAAAATCAAATTTTGTAAAGTTTGATTAGCTTTATAGAAAAAAACATCAACATCTACAATGCTAAACCTGTATGATATGGAAACTAATTTCATGATGCATCTAATAATATTGATTTTATATTGTGAATGTTTATATTTTTTTCTATAAACTTAGTCAAACTTGATAAAGTTTGACTTTGACCAAATTTTATATGCAGACTAATAAGAAACGGAGGGAGTACTATGTTTGTTTTTGGCGCCGGCTATTCGAGATGCCCTAATCGTGGTACTCAGGCCTTATATTTATGAAATTCTCTTCCCTGCAATATTGTGTGCAATAAAACGCCAGTGGTAGTTTAGTTGTTGTTAGGGTTGCTCAAATGGGCCACGTGTTTCACTTTCATCCCGCCGCTCGAAATCGAACGATCCAAGGGAAACACACATGTTTCGTGGCGTCCACGCAGGCTCGCCAGCCTCCGACTCCGGAACTCAGGCCTAAGTGCTTCAGAAGATTTTGACTGGGAATCTCTATCATCTAGAGGAAGATCTGGAGGGATTTTAGTAGGTATTAATACTGCCACTCTTATCAAAGAAAAAGTGGAGCAGGGAGAATATTTTGTTAAGATAAAAGTAAGAAACATTAGGGATGGGTTTTGCTGGGATCTGGTTGTAGTGTATGGTGACGCTCAACCAAAAGGCAAAACAAAATTCCTAGTGGAGCTGGTTCACTCACATTTTCAAAAAATCAAAAAATCCTATGCTGGTGGGGGGAGATTTCAATATGACTAGGAAAGACAGTGACAAAAACAAACCTGGTGGTTATAACAAATGGAGCATGCTTTTTAATTCGGTGATTACTTATGGGGAAATGATGGAACTACCATTAGTGGGGAGGAAATATACCTGGTCCAATAATCATGAAGACCCCACTTATACCTTATTGGACAGAGTGTTAATTTCTCCCACATGGGAGGAAAAATATCCTTTGGTATACATTGAAGATTTACCCAGAGAGCTCTCGGATCATACTCCACTGCCCATCAAAACTGGAAATGCACCTCTGAAATCCTTTGTTTTCAGGTTTGAGAACAGTTGATTTCAAAGGCCAGATTTAGATGAGATAGTTAGGAATGTATGGGAATTTTTTTCCCTGGGAGCTCCACTTTGGACAGGGTTCATAATAAGTTGAAAGAGCTTAGGAAAGTGCTAAAGGGATGAAATTTTAATATTGAAGCTATCCTTAGGCGAAAGAAAAAATAAATAATGGAGGAGTTGAATAGATTAGACAAAAAGGAGGAAGAAGGAAATATTTGTAAAGATAAAAAAGAAAATGCCAAGGGGTTCTGAAGGAAATTCTTAAAGAAGAAGAAATCAAATGGCTTCAGAGATCCCATGACACAGAGTTGTTTGAGGGAGATGCAAATACTAAGTACTACCATGCTAAGGCAAATGGCAGACTTAGGAAAAATAGAATTATTAAACTTGTGCAAGATGAAGGGGTGATTAAGGGACGTGAGAATTTGAAGAAATATATCACTAACTTTTACAAAGAACTCTTCAATGAACCTGAGATTAAAACTTTAAACATGGACCCCAGTGGTGTGGAAACACTCACTGCCAAAGAACAGGAATTCCTTGTAAGGAAATTTACAATGGAAGAACTGAAAAAAACTATTTTTGAGATGGAAAAAAATAAGGCTGCTCATTCAGATGGGTTTAATATTGAGTTTTATCAACATTTTTGGGATCTGGTTAAAAAGAACTTGTTTGCATTGCTTGAGGAATTTTATGAACATAATTTAGACCTGGACATGCTGAATTATGGAGTAATTTTTCTTTTACCTAAAGAGAGCGATGCTGATAGGATACAAAAATATAGACCAATATGTCTCCTGAATGTTATCTTTAAGATAATCACCAAAATCCTGGTGAATAGATTGATTGTAATAATTTCTGGAGTAATAAGAGCCTCTCAAACCGCTTTCATAAAAGGAAGATATATTTTAGAAGGGGTTTTGGTGTTGCATGAAACTTTGAATACTATGCATAAAACAAAAAAAATCAGGAGTGCTTTTTAAGATTGATTTTGAGAAAGCCTTTGACAAGGTCAAGTGGCCTTTTCTTTTTCAAACTCTTAAAATGGAAAAAATCCCTAATAAATGGATTAGCTGGGTGATGAAGACAGTGATGGGTGGAAAGGTAGTTGTTAAAGTGAATGGAGAAATTGGGTCTTATTTCAAAACACACCAGGGGTTGAGGCAGGGTGACTCGATGTCACCTTTGCTTTTTGATCTTGTGGTGGATAATCTAGCTATCATGTTTGATAGAGCATTTGAAGGGGGTCTGGTCTGCGGCCTTGCCAAAAATCATAAAGATAATGATGTGTGCATTTTGCAATACGCAGATGACACCATTCTTCTCTTTCAAGATGGAACATGATAGGAATGTCAAAAGAATCCTAAGTTTATTTGAAATTATGTCGGGTCTGAAATCAATTTTCACAAGAGTTAAGTGATATGTGTAGGTTTAGCGGAAGATAGAATTAAACTTTTTGAAGAGATTCTCATTTGTAAAAGAGGGAGCCTTCCGTTTAAATATCTTGTAATTCCAGTGGATGAACATAGACTGAGAAATAGTGATTGGAACCCCTCTGTTAATAAAACAAAGAAACGAATGGGGCTGGTTGGGGAGGTTTCTTAATATGGCTGGGAGAACGACCCTGATTAATTCCTCCCTGACTAGTCTAGTCCTCTTTATGCTCTCCTTTTATTGGTTACCAAAAGGAGCAAAAAAAAGATTGGACAGACCCAAAGCTAATTTCTTTTAGAATGGAGAGGAAAACAAACATAAATATCATTTAGTTGCTTGGGAAAGGGTGTGCAGACCAAAAGAACTAGGAGGTTTAGGGATTTTAGATTTGGATATCATGAATATCGCGTTGTTGTCTAAATGGTTGTGGAAACTTTTTAATGAGGAAATCTTATGGCAAAAATTGCTATGGAATAAGTACATAGGGAATTCCACCTTTGGACAGGTTGGTAAAAAGCAAGGTGATTCACATTTTTGGAAGGGGCTGCTGAAATGCAAAACCTTGTTCCTAAATTGTTGCAGATTTAAAGTAGGGGATGGGAGGAAAACTAGATTTTGTGAAGACATATGGATTGGGAAACATAATTTATCTGATACTTTCCCTAGTCTATATAATGTCTCTCTCAATCAACACATTACTGTATATGAAGTTATTTCTTCCAACTTGGCTACTCTTCAATTCAGAAGGGTGCTGATGGGGGAAATAGCAACCCAATGGCAAGATCTGGTAGAAATGTGTAGGCTAGTCAAGTTAAACGAGGAGAAGGATAAGTTACACTGGATACCTGATAAATCTGGGATATTTAGTGTGAAATCCTTCTACTCTGTTGTACAAGTAGGGGAAAAATAGCCCAACAGATTCCTATGGAAAGTTAAAATCCCTCCGAAAATCAAAACATTTATCTGGTTGGTCTTGAAAGAAAGTATACTAACTAGAGATGTTTTGTTACATAGAGGAGGAAAATGTGAAGAGAAATGTCTTTTTGCAATGAAAAAGAATCAATCAATCATCTATTCTTTCGATGCCCGCTTGCCAGATATATGTGGAATGTGGTCAGTTATTGCACTGGGCTCCGATGTGATTTCAGTGATATGGACACATGTATACATAGTTGGCTAGAGGGTTTTGGGACAGAGAATAAGAAAAAAAATTGTTGGGGTGGCAGCTCTGATATGGAGTATTTGGAGAGCTAGAAACTTAGCATGTTTCCAACACGTGTGGCCTGCTGATCCGAGTGTTTTGATGTTCAGAATGTCGCACTGGATTAATCATTGGAGTTTTTTGCAGGTGAGGGAGGACGCAAAAGTGGAGTTGCAACGGGGCGTAAAGCTGCTGGATCGAGTCGCCAGTGAAGTATTTCAATCAAGACGAGGGTGGGCGACCTGGGTGCCAAGGCTGGAGAACTGCTGAGGATGAGATTTTGGAAGTTTGTAATCCTAGAATGGAGAATGTGATGGGCTTGATTGCTCTCATGACAGCTCGTCTTTGTGTTGTAACCTGGATTCTTTTATGTAATAAGATAGACATGGAAAAAGGGGGTAGGTTTTCTTTCTCTTCGCCTATGCACTGTGTTGAATGGTGCATAGGGCCAGATGGAGGTGGTATGCGCTCTCGTAGTGTGCATGATTAGCGGGTCGTGAGGGGGTTGTGTGGTGTGTTTTGGCTGTATCAAAATACTGCATGGTTTCGTTAATGAAATCGGGGGAAAGATCCCTTTCTTTCAAAAAAATACCACAGCCAAGCCCGTCGCCTTGGCCGTCCCATCAGTCTCGGCCATTGATATCGAGAAGCAGCGGTTCTTGGAAGATCCTGTTCGCCAACAAGTCAGTCGAGAGCTCCATCTTCCCTGTCATATGCGGTTCTTGGAAGAACAGAAGGATCTTGTTCAACAACACATCAGTCAAGAGCCATCGATCGTCGGAGCTTGGAAGAAGAAGAAGATCTTGTCGGGTTCTTCCCACCTCCCGGGCCCGAAGGAGATGCCGATGGGGAAGTACGGGTGCACACGGATATGCTTGACACGGCGGCCCGGATCATGGCGCGCTTCTACGCGCACTGCCCCCACACGTCGTGTCTCTACTACAGGCCCCCGCCGCGGACCACCGCCACAAGCAATAGTGGCAAGAGCGGGAACGCGAGGAGCTCTGCCAGCGAGGCCGAGGTATCGTCAGCGAGGAGGAATCCGCAACAGGAGCAGGCGGTCAGGGTGGTGCTCGATGCCACGGAGATCATCCTCAGCGGGGGCGTGTAGCTGGCATTGCTCGCCCGACACCACCCAACAACAGACAAAGACCCAAAGATGGTGTTGGATAGATTAGCATTTTTTTGATTAATTTAATCTATAAATAGATTCGAACATGACATTGACAGTATTAAATCTTATTCAGATATTTAAGCATGCTAACACATAATACCCATATAATAGAGATATTTGCTAATAAAGGATGATGCATTTCTCCATTTTTCCCGTCTGTCATGTTTGAGCCAAACTAGTTAAATTTTATATATAGATTTTTTTATACCTCCTGTATTTCAAGTTTTTTTTTTGCATTGAGGGGTGCACCCCCGATTTCATTGCATTGATAAAAAGAATACGACAAAACAGTTTTAACACACCAAAAAATCGTTTTGGGGCTCAAGCTACATGGAGCTTGTTCTTTTTTGTAACATCCAAAACTAGTGCTTTAGTGCTTCAAATTTTTTGAAAAAAAATTCGACAATATCATATGGATGTGTACTGCATGGTTGCAAAAATTGATGACCAAATACATTGACATGAGGGCTATACAAAAAGGACAAATCGCTGACATTGGAAACAGTGAACACATAAAACCAACTATCTTCTCATTTTTTGTAGATCATGAATCAATGTATTTTTGATGAAACTTTATACATTGTAGTACACATTCATATGTCAATGTGGAGTTGTTTTCAGAATTTTTTAAACTTTGAAACATGATTTTTGAATGTTTCAAAAAAAGGACTCCATGTAGCCTAGGCACCAAAACGCTACATCCCTCCCACATGACGTACCACAGGAACGAGATCCTCTGGCATACAAACAAGTTACTGTATAGGGACGTTGTTGCATCCACAGGCCTGCTCTCTCTTACAGCCGTGCAATAGTGAATGGGATGGGATCACCGAAAGCAGCACTAGCGAGCAGAAGGACGGTGAGTTGTGTGTAAGGAGATAGAGCAGATGTGATCTGATCTGGTTGTCGACTAAGGCTTGAACGCAAATCAAGGGAAATAGTGAAATATTGAGTGTGCGCATGTAGCATGTAGAGACTTGATATCACACGAAATTTATCTTCGCTTTCCACAAATCACGTTTGTGCTCTTTTTGTCCGCCTAAGTCGAATGAGTATATTTTCATAATATCTAAACTGATTCTAACAAACATATATGCAATCTTTTTGTTAGAGATAATCGAATATGCAATATTTTTATAGAGCAAAAAAATGTATATGCAATCTTAGTATGGCTAATACTGCACCATGCTTTTTTTTTCATCATCTTGGAATTTTCTGATATAAATACAAGTTGCCTTTTTTACTACTACCTCCATCCCCAAAGAGATGATGTATATGTATGTTTTCATAATATATTTATTCAATACCAAATCAATAATATATTCAGATATATTTTCCTGATATATTTATTCAATATTATATTTGTTCATAGTTCCTTCTATATATTTGGTCAAACTTAGAAATAGTTGGCTTCTAAATAGAAATTTATACATCGCCTATTTAGGGACGAAGGGAGTAGACTGAACTTGAAATTTCTTGAAATTATTTTACTACAACTAGATAATTGCACGTGCATCGCACCTTTGCATCTCTTTCTCGTGCATTTCTTTCTAGAAACTTGAGGAAATTGCTTAGGAAAAAATCAGCAAAACTATAATGGAGGTGAGGAAGATGAAAGAAATGAAACCAAAGAATTCAAGCCATGGTCCTTGGAAGCACTGGATCGATCATCGGAATTCTCGCGCACCGCCACCATCCTGCTTGGATTGACGACTCGTCTTGCTCGCAGAAGTTGGCGTGACCCGACATGTGGTAGAGTTCAACCATGGGAATGTGGAACTACGACAAGGGTGACCACCTATCAAGGTGTAGGCTCGGCTGCATGTGTTCAGGCAACAACAACTTGTCATCGACTAACCAAACCTGATTCTCATGTATACTATTAGCGGCAAAAGCGGGGAAAGCTCCGGACTAGGCATCAACGATGAAGATTGTATCACCACTGAAGCCATTGACCTGCACCCACCAGTCATCCGCCGTTGCACACGCTGGTGTGTGGCGTGAGGACTGGACCTCCAACATGAGGGTTTTGTAGTTGAGGTATGAAAATCATCACCATTATTGATTTTTAGTCATCGGCGAACACTAAACCCGCCATTAGAAGGAGGTGGTTAAGCGCATGTCAATGGGGTCATGAATGGAAATATTCTGCGTACAAGTCAATTACACTCGCTGACTGACAGGTTTTCAACTCAAATGTATGTAGGGTGTTGCGCGGTTGGAAAACGAGATGAGAAATCAGAAATGTAACCCGCTCGAAGATCAGAACGAGGCACAGTGAGCCATACAACTACCCAGGTATGAACTTGAGGATAGTAAGAGAAATGTAACCTCCTCGATTTCTTTGTTTTCTGAGACTTGAAAGGATGTGAAATAGCTATCTCGCATCTAAGTCCATAGCCATTGGATCTTGTGCTATCTTTAAGATTCGCGCGAGTTGTTTTTCTGTTCTGGTCGTTCGTTTTCGCTCGCGTCGCCGCTCGTTCATCTGTGTGCGCGGCCCATTGGGTTGTGTTGTTTTGCCTGTTTGCGGGCCGCGTTGCTTGTTGGGCTGGCGGGCTGTTTGTCTCAGCTGTGTCTTTGGGCTGGCGTTCATTTCCCCCCACGTTATCTCATTCTCTCCGGCATTGACTTCGGCCGTTTCCCATTCCTCTTCTGCCGTTCCCCATTTCTCTCCGACAGTTGGTGCTCGAGGCGCAGGCGATCTCTGGAGAGGGAGACGCATCGTTAGTGAGTTGCCTGCTCTTCTTTCCTTGTCCTCTGTTTCTTTGATAGTGTCCATGCTGTTTTTTTGTTTCTTTGCTCACTGATTTGGCAGCATACATCTAGGGTTTGCTCCTCAATGTCCCCAAATGTGGGTAGGGTTCGTTTGCACGGTCCATCTTCTTTTGTTTCTTGTTTGTTTGTCCATCGATCTAGGGTTCTTTTGTCCCCTCCAATCTCCTGAAATGTGGGTTAGGGTTCATCAGATCTTTGAAACTATCTAGAGTGGGTTGGGGGGTTCGTTCATCAGAATATATCTAGAGGTGGGGAGGGGGGTGATTCGAAATGGGTTCCTGTGGTTAGGGCCTGGGTTATACATGTTTTTGTAGTTTTTAGGTGATTTTTAGTGTTACATGGTTATTTGTGCAGAGAATATTGAACTATAGACAGTTTTTTATCTTCCGGTATAGTCATCATTCTGTACAAAGTTGATTTCTCATGTTAAATTTTGTTGTACAGTAGTGATATGTTTCATTAGGTTTGCTCCTCTGTCCAGTGATTTGTATTACTTAAAGTTGATGCTTGATGCTTTTGCACAGCGCATCATATATAGTTTCGACAGTTTGATGAGCATGTCGTCCTCTTTTTCGACAGTTCCATTTTTTTACATTGCCATGTGGTGTGTAGTTTTTGTTTACTGGGTCTGATTTTATATGCTCTGCTAAATTCAGAGTATATACATATTCAGAATTATGAATGTTCAGAAAGATTCACTGTTGTGATTCAGATTTTATACGTTCATATCAGTTTTAGTATGTATGTTTTGTCAGAGCTAGTTTCGATTTATATTAGTCAAGATTTTCATTTGTTTCTTTCTTTTTTTCAGTATAATATACCATTTTTCGTTTTCGTGACTTCTGTTTGTTTTTCATGTCAGGTGGCGGCGATTGTCTGGGAGCGAGCAGGGGAGGGGAGGAGAGGAGCATTCAAGTATGTGGTCGTTTTTCCCCTGGTTTATGTGTATAGGTTAAAGTAGTGTGCACCAGCGGTATTTAAATTAGTGTGTTAGTCACTGAATGGTTCTATGAGTAAGCAAATTTATTCTACTTTGTCATGTTTTTGAGGGAGAGATATATGATCCATCCCTGTTTTTTTTAATGTTGGGGTTGATGCTATGTACATATATGTACCCATTTGTTTTGTTTGAATCATGCCTGCATTAATACTGAAGAAGTTTTTTCAGCAGACAATAACTGAATTATCAGTAGTGTCAAATCACTCAAGCAGTAACTGAAATTAACTGGGTTTTTGTGTACAATCTATGCAAATGGAGTCATTATTTTAATGTTACCAAATGGCATGAAACTTGCTGTTACATATTTCAGAGTACTCATCTCTGCAGGTGTTGTGTTTTTTCTGTAGCTTGCTTGCCGGAATATGCTTATCATTGTTTGATGAAACTACTTTTTGCTCTGACGACATATCCCCCTGATGTTTTTGTCTTTTTGTTGTGCTGCTTCAGTTTGCTTACTCCGAAAACATATCCGTCTGATGATTCTCCTGCTTTGTGCCAGCTTGTGTTCCTTTTTTTTTATTTGATGTGTAGGATGGTGTGCACAATCTGCCATTCGCATTGTGAGAGTGACAATGAGCAGACTTTTCGCATTGTCATCCGTGATGACTACGAAGCTTTAGCGGTATTCTCTTTTTCTTTTCTTTTCTCAATTTGATTTTTTTGTGCCTTATTTTTTAGTAACATGAAAAGGATTTTTTATTTTCTTGATACAGTTTTCATTTTTTGTTTATTCGTGAACAGAACATCCCATGCACTGAAAGGAATATGTTTAACCAGATGTCTGGATTGAACTATAAGGCGGACGACCGTAGGTATGTTTTTGATGTGTACAGGGGACACGAAGCCACACTGATTGGAGGTGATGATTGGACCAAGTTCAAGCGCGACTTCGACGTGGGGCAGGGCAATGTAGTTGTTTTTGACATGACTGGCGAACAGCAAAGGTATATGTGGCTGGAGTTGAGGCTGAAGAAGAGGGAGGAGCTGCTGAAGAAGTTGTTACAGTTGATGAAGAGGAAGAGGTTGTCAATGATGATCACGGGCTTGAAGATGCACTAGCATTTGTGAACACCAGGAGTTTTGTCTTTGAGGATGGCGAATTCGCAATGATGGAGCTCATTCTCACTATCCAACATTTATACATTGGCCCACCCTTTGTGCATCGTCCGACCACGAACATTGCAGGCAAGCTGATGGTATATCTCTTTTCATTCTTTTTATATACTGACTTTTTTTTTGTTTATATGCTTTTTGTTTTTGCAATTTTAACTTATTCTTTTGTTTATATATTCCTTTTTCTAACATTTCCCCTCCCCTTTTTCCTTTGTTTTTTTATGTGGACATCACTTAGAAAATCCCCAAGAAGCTAGCTCAACCACTGAACTTGGACACAGAAGGTGTTCTTGGCCTTTGCATGGGTGTGGGAGATGTTATGCAGGTTGCGTACCACACGGACCGTGACGGACGCATCGTTTTCAACCAAGTCTGGGGTGTTTTTGTAGCCCAGAACCACCTCTAGGTGAATGATGCTGTTGTGTTCAACTTCAGGGAGATCAATGAAGAACATATCAGCCTAGTATGCGTCGTCAACGCTTTGAGGCCCGCAGAAGCATAAGGATGGGGGCTGATGGAGATTTTTGTGCCAGCATATTTTATTTTATTACCTCATGTTCAGAACCTTTTTAATGGTGTGGCAGAAGCAAATGTTTAGCGGTGCTACCGACAATGTGCTATCATTTTTTTTACTTTTGTTGTTTATGAGGTGGTTATTAGAGATGAATTGTCAAGTTCCTATGTTGTCCCACCATGACCTGGGAATCAAATGCAGGACTTTTGAACTTATTTCCTAATGTTTTCCGTATAAGCGCTTTTTTTTGTAGGTGGGGAAGAGCTTGATTTTGATTGATTAGTTGTTAATTATTTTTGCCTGTACATAGCATGAAAACTTTTTTTGCTGAAATCAGTTGATTAAGTGTTGGTTCTTGACCTGTAGTGAGATTTTTCCAGCTTTAGCTGTACTTAGTATCCTCCTAATAATGAGGCAGGTTTTAGCTTATGTACTTCAATGATACATCACATTCTAACCTAGTGGTTATCCTTTTTTTATCAAGTAAACAGTGTATTTTTTGTTAGCACTTCTGAAGACTATCATGTATTTTTTGGCCTTGAACAGAGTATAGACTATAGAAGCCTGAGCAAAGATACTGACTCAGCTACAGTTTTGATAAAAATATATTTTCACAGACCTGTTACTTTTCTGTCCACACACACGGCCAATTCTTTTTGGTTCCCCCTTTTTGCAGTAGTTTGCAAGATGAATGATGTGTCTACATCGCGCGCGCGGGGGGGGGGGGGGGGGGGGGGGGGGGGGGGGGGGGGGTGTTGCTGGGATGGTTGTCGGCGACGGCGAGTTTTGGCAAATGCAACCGGGGCGTCGGGGGGAGGGCTATCGGCGCTAATGAAATAGGTTCCATTTTTTTTCCGTTAGTGGTCTTTGTTGTAGTTTTTGCAATCGGCCCAGTTCCAAGTCCATCCACCGACTCTCAACTTGAGGTTTTGTATTCACACCCAGTTGCAAGTCCACTGTCGACTCGCTACTTAAGAGTTTTTGTAATTCACCCTAGTTGCAACTCGAGCATCGACTCGCAATCCCCATAGTTGCAACTCCACCATCGACTTGCAATTGGGGTGTGCCTGCGTGCTACTTGCAACTCGACCATTTGACTTGCAACTCCAACATCGACCTTGGACTCGCAACAGTAGGGCCCGCACGACACATGCAAATCGACCATCGACTCGCAACTCGGGGGGGGGGGGGGGGGAGGGGGGGAGTTTTTTTTACTTGATGCCACATGCAACTCGACCATGGACTCGCAACTGGTTTTTTTGTCGTTTTTTGCCATAATTGCCCCAATTGCATCGACTCCCAACCGCGACGTCCTAAATGCCCCAGTTGCAACTCGACCATCGACTCGCAACTCAGTGGTTGTGTACTCGATGCCACTTGCAACTCGACCATGGACTCGCAACTGGTCTGGTTATTTTGTCTTTTTTTCAACATAATTGCCCCAATTTGCATCGACTCCCAACTGCGACGTCCTAAATGCCCCAGTTGCAACTCGACCATCGACTCGAAACTCAGTGGTTGTTTACTTGATGTCACTTGCAACTCGACCTTGGGCTCACAACTGTAGGGACCCGCATGACACTTGCAACTCGACCATCGACTCGCAACTCGGGGGGGGGGGGGAGGGGGCGAGGGGTCTTTTTACTCGATGCCACTTGCAACTCGACCATGGACTCGCAACTGGTCAGGTTTTTTTGTCTTTTTTTCGCCATAATTGCCCCAATTGCAAGTTCACCATCGACTCCCACCTGCGACGTCCCAAATGCCCCAGTTGCAACTCGACCATCGACTCGCAACTCAGTGGTTTGTTTTACTTGATGCCACTTGCAACTCGACCTTGGACTCGCAACTTGTTTGTTTTTGTTATTTTTTGTTGTTTGTTTTGTTTCTTTTTGTTCTTTTGTTATTCACAATTATTCCCCTTGTAAATACAAGCAACTTTCTGGTTTCACGGATGAAATAGAAGGACCAGTGTGGCCCCGCATGCGCAGTTGCAACTAGACCATCGACTTGCAACTGGGGGGAGGGGGTGGTTTTTGAAGGAAATATGCCCTAGAGGCAATAATAAAGTTGTTATTTATATTTTATTATATCATGATAAATGTTTATTATTAATGCTAGAGTTGTATTAACTGGAAACTTAGTACATGTGTGAATACATAGACAAAAGAGAGTGTCCCTAGTATGCCTCTACTAGACTAGTTCGTTAATCAAAGATGGTTAAGTTTCCTAGCCATACATGTGTTGTCATTTGATGAACGGGATCACATCTTTAGATAATGATGTGATGGACAAGACCCATCCGTTAGCTTAGCACTATGATCGTTTAGTTTATTGCTATTGCTTTCTTCATAACTTATACATGTTCCTATGACTATGAGATTATGCAACTCCCAAATACCAGAGGAACACTTAGTGTGCTATCAAACGTCACAATGTAACTGGGTGATTATAAAGATGCTCTATAGGTGTCTCCGATGGTGTTTGTTGAGTTGGCATAGATCGAGATTAGGATTTGTCACTCCGATTGTCGGAGAGGTATCTCTGGGCCCTCTCGGTAATGCACATCACTATAAGCCTTGCAAGCAATGTGACTAATGAGTTAGTTGCAGGATGTTGCATTACGGAACGAGTAAAGAGACTTGCCGGTAACGAGATTGAACTAGGTATGATGATACCGACGATCGAATCTCGGGCAAGTAACATACCGGCGGGTGGTGCTGGTGCTCAGGAGGTGGTGGACCGGGCTCGGCACGCAGAGAAGCCGAGTTAGCGGCGCAGCATGAAGCCCGTCAGCTTACTCCGGTTCGTCCAACCACATCGGTGGAACCAGGAGTTACCTCTAGTTCTTTGGGAGTGCCATGTCTTGTCCCAGCATTGCGCAATGTGCGCCTGCCCAAGGATTTCAAGGGCCCGCGCAAGGTGCCGAATTACACCGCCGACTTATCCCCTGAAACATGGGTCGAAAGCTATGAGATGGCCATGGAGATGTTGGATGTGGATGATGCGGCATGTGCGAAATACTTCACCATGATGCTAGAAGGGACAACCCGCACTTGGTTAAAGAGCTTACCGGCCGAGTTGAGAGCCCGGTTTATTCAGAATTTCAAGGATACATGCAAGCAGCCCATGTCAATTGTGGACTTAGCTGCCTGTGTCCAGGAGGAAGGAGAGTCAACAACCCATTGGGTGCGCCGGGTTTCGGAGATTTTGCATTCATCAGATCGCATCAACGCTGACACCACAGTTTTAACATTGGAAGGCAATTGCCGGTTTGAACCCCTGAAGTTGAAGTTGGGACGGCTCAAACGTCATTGTAATGACATGGGAACCCTCATGGTTGCACTGGTGAAGTATGCCGACTCTGATAGTACCAAGGATCCCGAGTCTGATGATGATAAGACAGGGAAGGGAAAGAAGAGCGGCAACACCAAGGGGTAGCACCACAACCCGGCGGGTCATGGAAACGGCGGCAAGCGCAAGGCGGACCATGGTTTAGACTTTGTGGCTAATACTAATACACACGACAAGGGCCAGCGGCGTAAGGGTAAACCGCCCCAGCACGGTGGAAGGCCAAATCCTAATCCGGACCGTTTGTCTTATCTGTTGAACCAGCCCTGTCCAAAGCATGGGACGAAGGAGGAACCGTCCACGCACCTCTGGAAAGATTGTTACATCATGCAAGAGTTCAAAAATTCTGATTCTTTCCGGTATGATCATGGACCAGGAGGCGGTTCGGGCCCCGGGTCTCATGGGCCGGGTTATGGTGGAGGAAATTCCGGTTCAGGCTTCCACGGTAATCAGGGTGGACATCATAATCAAAGTAATCAGGGTAATCAAGGTGGCTATAATCATCAGGGCAATCAGCAGCAGCAGCAGTCGGGTTACCAGAGCAACCCGAAGCAGTTGAATAGCAGACAGTATCATGTCTTCACCAGTAGCTTGGACAAACGCGATCAGAAGCTTCATAAAGGGTGGTGAATGCCGTTGAACCGGCGGTGCCCCGTTATTTGCGCTGGTCCGAGCAGCCGATTGTGTGGAGTAGAGAAGATCATCCACCCCGGTTTGACAATCCGGGTCATCCGGCTCTGGTGGTGGCACCTCAGGTGGGAGGTTATAAGTTCACTAAGGTACTCATGGATGGAGGGAGTAGTATCAATATCCTTTATTATGAAACTTTCCGTCGCATGGGGTTAACAGATAAAAATCTTAAACCGTCCAATACGGTGTTCCATGGTGTAGTGCCTGGTAAGTCGGCATATCCTGTTGGTAAGATAGCTCTGGAGGTGGCTTTTGGAGATGAGCATGACTCGAGATCAGAAACCTTGACCTTTGAAGTGGTGAAAATCAGCAGCCCGTATCATGCCCTATTTGGACGGCCAGCTTATGCTAAGTTTATGGCATGGCCTTGTTATGTCTATCTGCAGCTCAAGATGCCGGGTCACAAGGGAACTATAACCGTGCATGGGAGCCGCAAGATTGCTCTGGAGTGTGAAGAAGGTGATGCGGCTTATGCTGAGTCGGTTTGTGCAACAGAAGAGTTGAAGTTTTACAAGGACAATGTTGATCCGGCAGATATGACTTCGTTGAAGAAACCAACTACAGAGCATGATCCGGCCCTGAAGTTTAAATCGGCTGATGAGACTAAGCTTGTTGACTTCGTGCCTGGCGATTCGTCCAAGCAGTTTAGCATCAGCGCTAACTTGGATCCGAAATAGGAAAGCGCGCTCATCGAGTTCATCCGTGAGAATCGGGACATCTTTGCATGGAAGCCTTTCGACATGCCAGGTGTACCGAGAGAACTCGCTGAGCACACTCTCAATGTTGATCCCAAGTATAAACCGGTGAAGCAGTTTCTCCGCCGGTTCAATGAAGAAAGACGCAAAGCTATTGGAGAAGAAGTAGCCAGGCTCTTGGCGGCTGGATTTATCGTTGAAGTATTCCATCCTGAGTGGTTGGCTAATCCGGTGCTGGTCCTCAAGAAGAATGGCACTTGGCATATGTGTGTGGACTACACAGATCTCAACAAAGCTTGTCCAGCAGATCCTTTTGCCCTTCCCCGTATTGATCAAATTATTGATGCTACGGCGGGTTGCGAGCGTTTAAGCTTTTTGGATGCATACTCTGGCTATCATCAGATCAAAATGGCAGTTAAGGACCAGGAGAAGACAACCTTCATAACTCCCTTTGGAGCCTTCTGCTATGTGTCCATGCCCTTTGGGCTCAAGAGTGCCCAGGCGACTTATCAACGGTGTGTGCAGAATTGTCTACATAAACAGATCGGCCGCAATGTTCACACCTATGTGGATGATATTGTGGTAAAATCAAGGAAGAAGGAGACATTGATTGATGACTTGAAGGAAACTTTTGATAACCTAAGGGTTTATAAAATGATGCTTAATCCGGGCAAGTGTGTCTTTGGTCTACCTGCAGGCAAGCTCTTGGGCTTTTTGGTGTCTAACAGGGGCATTGAAGCTAATCCGGAAAAGATCAAGGCCATTACCTCCTTGGCTAAACCGAAATGTATCAATGATGTTCAACGCCTGGCAGGCCGGATTGCCGCGTTGAGCCGGTTTGTCAGTCGCCTTGGCGAGAAGGCCATCCCTTTATATCAGATGCTGAAGAAAACGGATAACTTCGTCTGGAGTGACGCCGCTAATGAAGCATTTGAGGACTTAAAGCGGCAGCTGGCTAATTCGCCGATTCTCGCTGCTCCAGTGGACAAAGAACCATTGTTGCTATATGTGGCAGCTAATGCTCGGGCTGTTAGTGTGGCTATTGTGGTGGAGCGCAAGGAGGCAGGAAAGGAATATCCGGTTCAGCGGCCGGTTTACTATATCAGTGAAGTACTTATTGAGTCCAAGCAGAGGTACCCACATTGGCAAAAATTGGTGTATGGGGTTTTCATGGCAAGCCGGAAGCTTAAGCAGTATTTCCAAGGTCATCCCATCACGGTGGTCAGCTCTGCTCCTTTGGGGGATATAATCCAGAAATAGGGAAGCAACTGGTCGGATTGCTAAGTGGGATATCGAGCTCGGGCCTCACGGGTTGAAATACATACCTCGAACGACGATCAAATCTCAGGCACTTGTGGATTTCATCAATGATTGGACAGAATTACAAGCACCAGAGGAGAAGCCAGATCACACTTATTGGACTATTCATTTTGATGGGTCCAGGCAATTGGAGGGCTCGGGGGATGGAGTCATATTAACTTCCCCACGAGGTGATAAGTTTTGTTATGTTCTCCGTTTAATGTTCCCTTGCACTAACAATGTAGCTGAATATGAGGCTTTACTCCATGGTCTTCGGATAGCTAACGAGATGAACCTCAGCCGAGTTAAGTGCTTCGGTGACTCGGATCTGGTGGCTCAACAAGTGTCCGGCACTTGGGATTCCAAGGACCCACTAATGGCAGCATATCGTCGTGAGGTGGATATTGTTGCAGCTCACTTTAAAGGTTATCAGGTGGATCATGTGGACCGGCGGAAGAATGAAGCGTCGGACGCTTTAAGCCGCCTGGGTTCCCAACGTAAACCGGTTCCACCTAATGTCTTCCTGGATGTTTTGCATAATCCGTCCGTCAAGCTCCCTGGTGAAGAGGATTTGGCTGTTCCTGATCCGGAGGCTCAGTTGGTGGCGGCTCTTCATGTTATCCCGGATTGGACGGTTCCATATCTGGCGTATATGAACCGGGGCGAGTTACCAGAGGATGAAACCTTGGCCAGGCAGATAACCCGGCGGTCCAAGTCCATGCTATTATCAATGGAGAGTTACATCATTGCAGTGTGACAGGGGCGTTTCAACGCTGTGTGTCTCCTGAGGAAGGCCGTGAAATTTTGCGTGAGATCCATGAAGGAGATTGTGGTCACCACGCCGGTTCAAAATCTTTGGTGGCCAAGGCGTTTCATCACGGTTTCTATTGGTTGACAGCTCATGCTGATGCCGAGGACTTGGTCAAAAGATGTGATGGCTGTCAGAAATTCTCCAGGCGCGCTCATGTACCCGCCGATATGTCACAAACCGGATACGTATTTACATTGAATGGTGGAGCTGTCAGTTGGTGCAGTTCTAAATAGCGCGTCGTGGCGGGATCTACGTGTGAAGCGGAGTACATAGCTGCTTCGGAAGCAACAAATGAAGAAGTCTGGATGAAGGAGTTCATATCCGATCTAGGTGTCACACCTAGTGCATCAGGTCCGATGAAAATATTTTGTGACAATAATGGTGCAATTGCCTTGGCAAAGGAATCCAAATTTCTACAGAGAACCAAGCACATCAAGAGACGCTTCAATTCCATCCGCGATCAAGTCAATGAGGGAGACATAGAGATTTGCAACATACATACGGATCTGAATGTTGCAGACCCGTTGACTAAGCCTCTCTCACGAGCAAAACATGATCAGCACCAAGACTCCATGGGTGTTAGAATCATTACTATGTAATCTAGATTATTGACTCTAGTGCAAGTGGGAGACTGAAGGAAATATGCCCTAGAGGCAATAATAAAATTGTTATTTATATTTCCTAATATCATGATAAATGTTTATTATTCATGCTAGAATTGTATTAAATGGAAACTTAGTACATGTGTGAATACATAGACAAAACAAAGTGTCCCTATTATGCCTCTACTAGACTAGCTCCTTAATCAAAGATGGTTAAGTTTCCTAGCCATAGACATGTGTTGTCATTTGATGAATGGGATCACATCATTAGAGAATGATGTGATGGACAAGACCCATCCATTAGCTTAGCACTATGATCATTTAGTTTATTGCTATTGCTTTCTTCATAACTTATACATGTTCCTATGACTATGAGATTATGCAACTCCCGAATACCGGAGGAACACTTAGTGTGCTATCAAACGTCACAACATAATTGGGTGATTATAAAGATGCTCTACAGGTGTCTCCGATGGTGTTTGTTGAGTTGGCATAGATCGAGATTAGGATTTGTCACTCCGATTGTCGGAGAGGTATCTCTAGTCCCTCTCGGTAATGCACATCACTATAAGCCTTGCAAGCAATGTGACTAATGAGTTAGTTGCGGGATGTTGCATTACTGAATGAGTAAAGAGACTTGCCGGTAACGAGATTGAACTAGGTATGATGATACCGACGATCGAATCTCGGGCAAGTAACATACTGATGACAAAGGGAACAACGTATGTTGTTATGCGGTTTGACCGATAAAGATCTTCGTAGAATATGTAGGAGCCAATATGAGCATCCAGGTTCCGCTATTGGTTATTGACCGCAGATGTGTCTCGGTCATGTCTACATAGTTCTCGAACCCGTAGGGTCCGCACGCTTAACGTTCGATGATGATTCGTATTATGAGTTTTTGTGATTTGATGTATCGAAGTTTGTTCGGAGTCCCGGATGAGATCACGGACATGACGAGGAGTCTCGAAATGGCCGAGACATAAAGATTCATATATTGGAAAGGCTACATTCGGACACCGGAATGGTTCGGGTCGTTTCGGATAAGTTTCGGAGTACCGGGGGTTACCGAACCCCCCCCCCCCCCCCCGGGAAGACATTGGGCCTAGTGGTGGAAGAGAGGAGGCAGGCCAAGGTGTGGCGGGCGCCCCCCTAGCCCAAACCTAATTGGACCAGGGCTAGGGGGGCCGCCCCCCTTTCCTTCTCTTCTCCCTCTCCTTCCCCCCTTCTCCTTGTGGAAGTAGGAGGGGGGGGGGGGCGAATCCTACTTGGAGTAGGACTTGCCCCCTTGGGCGCGTTTCCACCTGGACGGCCTCCTCTTCCCTCCCTCCTTTATATACGTGGGGAGGGGGGCACCCAAAGGCACAACAGATAATCTCTTAGCCGTGTGCGGTGCCCCCGTCCACAGTTTTACACCTCGGTCATATCGTCGTAGTGCTTAGGCGAAGCCCTGCGCCGGTAACTTCATCATCATCGTCACCACACTATCGTGCTGACGAAACTCTCCCTCGGCCTCACCTGGATCAAGAGTTCGAGGGACGTCACCGAGCTGAACGTGTGCAGATCACGGAGGTGCCATGCATTCGGTACTTGATCGGTTGGATCGCGAAGACGTTCGACTATGTCAACCGCGTTACTAAACGCTTCCGCTTCCGGTCTACGAGGGTACGTGGACACACTCTCCCCGCTTGTTGCTATGCTTCTCCTAGATATATCTTGTGTGATCGTAGGATTTTTTTTGAAATACTACGTTCCCCAACAGTGGCATCAGAGCCAGGTCTATGCGTAGATGTTATATGCACGAGTAGAACACAAAGAGTTGTGGGCGATAATAGTTATACTGCTTACCAGCATGTCATACAATGATTCGGCGGTATTGTTGGATGAAGCGGCCCAGACCGACATTACATGACCGCGTTCATGAGACTGGTTCTACCGCCGTGCTTCGCACATAGGTGGCTAGTGGGTGTCTGTTTCGCCAACTTTAGTTGAATCGAGTGTGGCTACGCCCGGTCCTTGTTGAAGGTTAAAACAACACATTTGACAAAAAATCATTGTGGTTTTGATGGGTAGGTAAGAATGGTTCTTGCTAGAAGCCCGTAGTAGCCACGTAAAACTTGCAACTGTTGGGGAACGTAGCAGAAATTCAAAATTTTCTACGCATCACCAAGATCAATCTATGGAGTAATCTAGCAACGAGGGGAAGGGGAGTGCATCTACATACCATTGTAGATCGCTATGCGGAAGCGTTGCAAGAACGCAGATGAAGGAGTCGTACTCGTAGCGATTCAGATCGCGGTTGATTCAGATCTAAGCGCCGAACCACGGCGCCTCCGCGTTAACACACGTGCAGCCCGGTGACATCTCCCACGCCTTGATCCAGCAAGGAGAGAGGGAGAGGTTGGGGAAGACTCCGTCCAGCAGAAGCACGACGGCGTGGTGGTGATGGAGGAGCGTGGCAATCCTGCAGGGCTTCGCCAAGCACCGCGGGAGAGGAGGAGGACATGGAAGAGGGGAAGGGCTGCGCCAAGGGGGAGATCAAATCATGTGTTGGGCAGCCCCCATACCTCAAGTATATATAGGGGAAGAGGAGGGGCTGCGCCCCCACCTAGGGTTCCCTCCCCAGGGGTGGCGGCAGCCCCCAGATCCCATCTGGGTGGCGGCCAAGGGGGAGAGAGGGGGGGGGGGGCGCACCTAGGATGGGCCTTAGGGCCCATCTGCTCCTAGGGTTTGCCCCCTCTCCTCTTGAGGGCGCCTTGGGCCTTGGTGGGAGGCGCCCCAGCCCACCTAGGGGCTGGTCCCTTCCCACTATTGGCCCACGTAAGCCTCTGGGGCTGGTGGCCCCACCTGGTGGACCCCCGGGACCCTCCCGGTGGTCCCGGTACGTTACCGATAGCACCCGAAACTTTTCCGGTGACCAAAACAGGACTTCCCATATATAAATCTTTACCTCCGGACCATTCCGGAACTCCTCGTGATGTCCGGGATCTCATCCGGGACTCCGAACAACATTCGGTAACCATGTATATCTATTCCCTATAACCCTAGCGTCATCGAACCTTAAGTGCGTAGACCCTACGGGTTCGGGAACCATGCAGACATGACCGAGACGTTCTCCGGCCAATAACCAACAGCGGGATCTGGATACCCATGTTGGCTCCCACATGTTCCACGATGATCTCATCGGATGAACCACGATGTCGGGGATTCAATCAATCCCGTATACAATTCCCTTTGTCTATCGGTATGTTACTTGCCCGAGATTTGATCGTCGGTATCCCGATACCTTGTTCAATCTCGTTACCGGCAAGTCTCTTTACTCGTTCCGTAACACATCATCTCGTGATCAACTCCTTGGTCACATTGTGCACATTATGATGATGTCCTACCGAGTGGGCCCAGAGATACCTCTCCGTTTACACGGAGTGACAAATCCCAGTCTCGATTCATGCCAACCCAACAGACACTTTCGGAGATACCTATAGTGCACCTTTATAGCCACCCAGTTACGTTGTGACGTTTGGTACACCCAAAGCATTCCTACGGTATCCGGGAGTTGCACAATCTCATGGTCTAAGGAAATGATACTTGACATTAGAAAAGCTCTTAGCAAACAAACTACACGATCTTGTGCTAGGCTTAGGATTGGGTCTTGTCCATCACATCATTCTCCTAATGATGTGATCCCGTTATCAACGACATCCAATGTCCATGGTCAGGAAGCCGTAACCATCTATTGATCAACGAGCTAGTCAACTAGAGGCTTACTAGGGACATGGTGTTGTCTATGTATCCACACATGTATCTGAGTTTCCTATGAATACAATTCTAGCATGGATAATAAACGATTATCATGAACAAGGAAATATAATAATAACCAATTTATTATTGCCTCTAGGGCATATTTCCAACAGTCTCCCACTTGCACTAGAGTCAATAATCTAGTTCACATCACCATGTGATTAACACTCACAGGTCACATCACCATGTGACCAACATCCAAAGAGTTTACTAGAGTCAACAATCTAGTTCACATCACTATGCGATTAACACTCAATGAGTTCTGGTTTGATCATGTTAGGCTTGTGAGAGAGGTTATTAGTCAACGGGTCTGAACCTTTCAGATCCGTGTGTGCTTTACGAATATCTATGTCATCTTGTGGATGCTACCACGCGCTACTTGGAGCCATTTCAAATAACTGCTCTACTATACGAATCCGGTTTACTACTCAGAGTCATCCGGATTAGTGTCAAAGTTCGCATCGACGTAACCCTTTACGACGAACTCCTTTTGACCTCCATAATCGAGAAAATTCCTTAGTCCACTAGATACTAAGGATAAGTTCGACCACTGTCATGTGATCCATTCCCGGATCACTATTGTACCCCTTGACCAACTCATGGCAAGGCACACTTCATGTGCGGTACAGAGCATAGCATACTGTAGAGCCTACGTCTAAAGCATAGGGGACGACCTTCGTCCTTTCTCTCTCTTCTGTTGTGGTCAGGTCTTGAGTCTTACTCAATACTCACACCTTGTAACACAACCAAGAACTCCTTCTTTGCTGATCTATTTTGAACTCTTTCAAAATCATGTCAAGGTGTGCGTTCTTTGAAAGTATCATCCGGCGTCTTGATATATCTCGATAGATCTTGATGCCCAATATGTAAGCAGCTTTATCCAGGTCTTCCTTTGAAAAACTCCTTTCAAACAACCCTTTATGCTTTCCAGAAATTCTACATCATTTCGGATCAACAATATGTCATTCACATATACTTATCAGAAATGTTGTAGCGCTCCCACTCACTTTATTGGAAATACAAGTTTCTCATAAACTTTGTATAAACCCAAAAACTTTGATCACTCCATTAAAGCGTATATTCTGACTCCGAGATGCTTGCTCTAATCCATGGAAGGATCGCTGGAGCTAGCATACATTTTAGCATCCTTAGGATCGACAAAACCTTTCTGATTGTATCACATACAACCTTTCCTTACGAAAACTGGTAAGGAAACTTGTTTTGACATCCATCTGCCAGATTTCATAAATGCAGCTAATGCTAACATGATTCCGATGGACTTAAGCATCGCTACGGATGAGAAAATCTCATCGTAGTCAACTCCTTGAACTTGTGAAAATACTCTTTGCCACAAGTCGAGCTTCATAGACGGTAACATTACCGTCCATGTCCGTCTTCTTCTTAAAGATCCATTTATCTCAATGGCTTGCCGATCATCGGGCAAGTTCACCAAAGTCCATGCTTTGTTCTGATACATGGATCCTATCTCGGATTTCATGGCTTCTAACCATTTGTTGGAATATGGGCCCACCACCGCTTCTCCATAGCTCGTAGGTTCAGTATTGTCTAACAACATGATATCTAAGACAGGATCACGTACCACTCTGAAGTAGCACGCATCCTCGTCGTCCTACGAGGTTTGGTAGTGACTTGATCCGAAGTTTCATGATCACTATCATAAGCTTCCACTTCAATTGGTGTAGGTGCCACATGAATAACTTCCTGTGCCCTGCTACACACTAGTTGAAGTGACGGTTCAATAACCTTATCAAGTCTCCACCATCCTCCCACTCAATTCTTTCGAGAGAAACTTTTCCTCGAGAAAGGACTCGTTTCTAGAAGCAATTACTTTTGCTTCCAGATCTGAAATAGGAGGTATACCCAACTGTTTTGGGTATTCTATGAAGATGCATTTATCCGCTTTGGGTTCGAGCTTATCAGCCTGAAACTTTTTCACATAAGCATCGCAGCCCCAAACTTTTAAGAAACGACAACTTAGGTTTCTCTAAACGGTGTCGTCTCAACGGAATTGCGTGGTGCCCCTTTTAAAGTGAATGCGGTTATCTCTAATGCCTAACCCATAAACGATAGTGGTAATTCGATAAGAGACATCATGGTATGCACCATATCCAATAGGGTGCAGTTATGATGTTCGGACACACCATCACACTATGGTGCTCCAAGCGGTATTAGTCGTGAAACAATTTCCACAATTTCTTAATTGTGTGCCAAACTCGTAACTCAGATACTCATCTCTATGATCATATCACAGACATTTTATCCTCTTGTCACGACGATCTTCAACTTCACTCTGAAATTACTTGAACCTTTCAATAATTCAGACTTGTGTTTCATCAAGTAAATACACTCAGCATCTACTCAAATCATCTGTGAAGTAAGAACATAACGATATCCACTGCATGCCTCAGCACACATTGGACTGCATACATCAAAATGTATTACTTCCAACAAGTTGCTCTCTTGTTCCATCTTACTGAAAACGAGGCCTTTCAGTCATCTTGCCCATGTGGTATGATTTGCATGTCTCAAGTGATTCAAAATCAAGTGAGTCCAAACTATCCATCTGCATGGAGTTTCTTCATGCATATATACCAATAGACATGGTTCGCATGTCTCAATCTTTTCAAAAACGAGTGAGTCCAAAGATCCATCTACATGGAGCTTCTTCATGCGTTCTATACCAATATGACTCAAATGGCAGTGCCACAAGTATGTGGTACTATCATTACTATTTTATATCTTTTGGCACGAACATGTGTATCACTGCGATCGAGATTCATTTTAGGTGCAAGACCATTGAAGGTATTATTCAAATAAACAGAGTAACCATTATTCTCCTTAAATGAATAACCGTATTGCGATAAACATAATCCAATCATGTTTATGCTCAACGCAAACACCAAATAACAATTATTTAGGTTTAACACCAATCTCGATGGTAGAGGGAGCATGCGACGCTTGATCACATCAACCTTGGAAACACTTCCAACACATATCGTCATCTCACCTTTAGCTAGTCTCCGTTTATTCCGCAGCTTTTATTTCGAGTTACTAACACTTAGCAACCGAACCGGTATCTAATACCCTGGTGCTGCCAGGAGTACTAGTAAAGTACACATTCATATAATGTATATCCAATATACTTCTGTCGACCTTGCCTGCCTTCTCATCTACCAAGTATCTAGGGTAGTTCTGCTTCAGTGACCGTTCCCCTCATTACAGGAGCACTTAGTCTCGGGTTTGGGTTTAACCTTGGGATTCTTCACTAGAGCAGCAAATGATTTGCTGTTTCATGAAGTATCCCTTTTGCCCTTGCCCTTCTTGAAACTAGTGGTTTTATTAACCATCAACGATTGATGGTCCTATTTGATTTCTACTTTCGCGGTGTCAAACATCGCGAATAGCTCAAGGATCATCATATCTATCCCTGATATGTTATAGTTCATGACGAAGCTCTAATAGCTTGGTGGCAGTGACTATGGAGAACCATCACTATCTCATCTGGAAGATTAACTCCCACTCGATTCAAGCGATTGTGGCACTCAGACAATCTGAGCACATGCTCAACGATTGAGATTTTCTCCCTTAGTCTGCAGGCTTAAGAAACTTGTCAGAGGTCTCATACCTCTTGACGTGGGCACTAGTCTGAAATCCCAATTTCAGTCTTCGGAACATCTCATATGTTCTGCGATGTTTCAAAACGTCTTTGGTGCCACAATTCTAAACCGTTAGCATTACGCACTGAACTATCACGTAGTCATCAAAACTTGTATGTCAGATGTTTCACAACATCTACAGACGACGCTGAGGTTCAGCACACCGAGCGGTGCATTAAGGACATAAGCCTTCTGTGCAGCAATGAGGACAATCCTCAGTTTACGGACCCAGTCCGCATAATTGCTACTATCAACTTTCAACTAAATTTTCTCTAGGAACATATCTTAAACAGTAGAACTAAAGCGTAAGCTATGACATAATTTGCAAAGACCTTTTGACTATGTTCATGATAATTAAGTTCATCTGATTATTTAATGAACTCCCACTCAGATAGACATCCCTCTAGTCATCTAAGTGATACATGATCCGAGTCAAACTAGGCCGTGTCCGATCATCACGTGAGACAGACTAGTCATCATCGGTGAACATCTCCATGTTGATCGCATCTACTATACGACTCATGTTCGACCTTTCGATCTCTTGTGTTCCGAGGCCATGTCTGTACATGCTAGGCTCGTCAAGTCAACCTAAGTGTTTCGCATGTGTTCCGAGGCCATGTCTGTACATGCTAGGCTCATCAACACCCGTTGTATTCGAACGTTAGAATCTATCACACCCGATCATCACGTGGTGCTTCGAAACAACAAACCTTCGCAACGGTGCACAGTTAGGGGGAACACGTCTCTTGAAATTTTAGTGAGGGATCATCTTATTTATGCTACCGTTGTTCTAAGCAAATAAGATGTAAACATGATAAACATCACATGCAAATCATAAAGTGACGTGATATGGCCAATATCATCTTGCGCCTTTGATCTCCATCTTCGAGGCGCGGCATGATCACCTTCGTCACCGGCATGACACCATGATCTCCATCATCATGATCTCCATCATCGTGTCTTCATGAAATTGTGTCGCCAACTATTACTTCTACTACTATGGCTAATGGTTAGCAATAAAGTAAAGTAATTACATGGCGTTTTCATTGACACGCAGGTCATACAATAAATTAAGACAACTCCTATGGCTCCTGCCGGTTGTCATACTCATCGACATGCAAGTCGTGATTCCTATTACAAGAACATGATCAAACTCATACATCACATCCTTTTGGCCATATCACATCACATAGCATACCCTGCAAAAACAAGTTAGACGTCCTCTAATTGTTGTTGCATGTCTTACGTGGCTGCTATGGGTTTCTAGCAAGAATGTTTCTTACCTACGCAAAAGCCACAACGTGATATGCCAATTTCTATTTACCCTTCATAAGGACCCTTTTCATCGAATCCGATCCGACTAAAGTGGGAGAGACAGACACCCGCTAGCCACCTTATGCAACTAGTGCATGTCAGTCGGTGGAACCTGTCTCACGTAAGAGTACGTGTAAGGTCGGTCCGGGCCGCTTCATCCCACGATGCCGCCGAATCAAGATAAGACTAGTAACGGCAAGTAAATTGACAAAATCGACGCCCACAACTACTTTGTGTTCTACTCGTGCATAGAAACTACGCATAGACCTAGCTCATGATGCCACTGTTGGGGAACGTAGCAGAAATTCAAAATTTTCTACGCATCACCAAGATCAATCTATGGAGTAATCTAGCAACGAGGGGAAGGGAGTGCATCTACATACCAGTGTAGATCGCTATGCGGAAGCGTTGCAAGAACGCGGATGAAGGAGTCGTACTCGTAGCGATTCAGATCGCGGTTGATTCCGATCTAAGCGCCGAACCACGGCGCCTCCGCGTTAATACATGTGCAGCCCGGTGACGTCTCCCATGCCTTGATCCAGCAAGGAGAGAGGGAGAGGTTGGGGAAGACTCCGTCCAGCAGCAGCACGACGGCGTGGCGGTGATGGAGGAGCATGGCAATCCTGCAGGGCTTCGCCAAGCACCGCGGGAGAGGAGGAGGACATGGAAGAGGGGAAGGGCTGCGCCAAGGGGGAGATCAAATCATGTGTTGGGCAGCCCCCATACCTCAAGTATATATAGGGGAAGAGGAGGGGCTGAGCCCCCACCTAGGGTTCCCTCCCCAGGGGTGGCGGCAGCCCCCAGATCCCATCTGGGTGGCGGCCAAGGGGGAGAGAGGGGGGGCGCACCTAGGGTGGGCCTTAGGGCCCATCTGCTCCTAGGGTTTGCCCCCTCTCCTCTTGAGGGTGCCTTGGGCCTTGGTGGGAGGCGCCCCAGCCCACCTAGGGGCTGGTACCTTCCCACTATTGGCCCACGTAAGCCTCTGGGGCTGGTGGCCCCACCTGGTGGACCCCCGGGACCCTCCCGGTGGTCCCGGTACGTTACCGATAGCACCCGAAACTTTTCCGGTGACCAAAACAGGAGTTCCCATATATAAATCTTTACCTCCGGACCATTCCGGAACTCCTCGTGACGTCCAGGATCTCATCCGGGACTCCGAACAACATTCGGTAACCACGTATATCTATTCCCTATAACCCTAGCGTCATCGAACCTTAAGTGCGTAGACCCTACGGGTTCGGGAACCATGCAGACATGACCGAGACGTTCTCCGGCCAATAACCAACAGCGGGATCTGGATACCCATGTTGGCTCCCACATGTTCCACGATGATCTCATCGGATGAACCACGATGTCGGGGATTCAATCAACCCCGTATACAATTCCCTTTGTCTATCGGTATGTTACTTGCCCGAGATTCGATCGTCGGTATCCCGATACCTTGTTCAATCTCGTTACCGGCAAGTCTCTTTACTCGTTCCGTAACACATCATCCCGTGATCAACTCCTTGGTCACATTGTGCACATTATGATGATGTCCTACCTGTTAGGAATAAGCAACTTGTATTCCTATGAGGCCATAGGCCGATATATATACATGTACAGGTGTGGTACATATGCAGGAAACCCCTTATACTACGGGATAAATACAAAGGGGTATACATGACTTATATTATAACTCTAACACCCCCCCTCAAACTCATGGTGGAGGAACAACGCTGAGTTTGGAGAGATAAAAGCCATGTTGTGCTCTAGTCTGGGCCTTCGTCAGGAAATCCGCCAACTGTAACTCGGAAGGCACATACTGAAGAGCAACGACCTGATCCTGCACAGCAGCGCGCACATAGAAAGCATCAACACCAATATGCTTGGTGAGCTCATGCTTCACAGGATCGCGCGCAATGCTAATAGCACCTGTACTGTCAGATAAGAGCATAGTCGGTGTAGTGACAGAAACACCAAAGTCCTGAAGTAACCACCGTAACCAAGTCACCTCTGCCGTCAAAAGAGCCATAGCTCGCAACTCAGCCTCAGCACTCGAACGGGAAACTGCAATCTGTTTCTTCGTCTTCCAGGCAATGAGAGAACCGCCAAGAAAAACACAGTAAGCAGAAAGCGAACGGCGATCAGAAGGATCACTAGCCCACGTAGCATCCGCATAGGCCTGAAGCTGTAAAGAACTGGAGCTAGGAAAGAAGAGACGGTGAGAGATCGTGCCCCGAAGATATCGGAGAACACGAAGGAGATGACTATAATGAACCGATGTGGGAGCAGAAACAAACTGACTCAGAATATGAACCGGATAAGAGATGTCCGGACGAGTGACAGCTAGATAGACAAGACTGCCAACGAGATGACGATAACGCGTCGGGTCAGGGAGAGGATCACCATCAGTAGCACGAAGGTGAACATTGAGCTCCATAGGAGTCTCAACAGTGCGCTCGTCAGAAAGAGCAGCACGAGCATGAAGATCCTGGATATACTTTTCCTGTGATATAAAAAAGCCATCAAAGGTAGAAGAGACTTCAATCCCAAGAAAATAGCGAAGAGGCCCAAGATCAGACATAAGAAACTGCTCACTAAGACGGGCCTTTACAAAGGCAATATACTCGGGATCATCCCCAGTGATGACCATATCATCAACATAGAGAAGAAGAAGAGTCCGGCCACGAGGAGAAAGGTGAATAAACAATGCGGGATCGTGAACACTTGCTGAAAAACCAGCAGTAGTGACCACAGAAGCAAAACGCTCAAACCAGGCGCGAGGGGCTTGCTTAAGGCCATAGAGAGAGCGACGAAGACGACACACCATGCCATCAGGAACAGAATACCCAGGTGGTGGCTGCATGTACACCTCCTCACGCAGCTCACCATTAAGAAAGGCATTCTTAACATCAAGCTGATATATAGACCAGTGGCGTGCAGAGGCAACGGCAAGAAGTGTACGAATAGTGGTCATATGGGCCACAGGAGCAAAAGTCTCGTCATAATCACGACCATGCTCCTGCTGAAAACCACGAGCCACGAGACGAGCTTTGTGACGCTCAAGAGAACCATCGGAGCGAGTCTTAACCTTGTAGACCCACTTACAAGTGATGGGACGGACTCCGGGAGGAAGAGAAACAAGATCCCAGGTACCAGTGCGTTCAAGAGCAGCAATCTCCTCTGCCATCGCAAACTGCCATTCAGGATGAACAACAGCCTGACGGTAAGAAGTCGGCTCAAGAACAGCAGCACCAGCGGTGGGAAATCCAAAGCGATCAATAGGCGGACGAGGACGAGAACGCAAGCCATAAGTAGGCTGAGAGGAAGAGGACGACTCATCCAAGGAAGCATCCACAGGTCGTGAACGACGAGTGTAATGCTGAGGAAGAGATGGAACAAGAGAAGGAGGAATCGCCAAGGTAGAATCAGGGGGTGGCGACGAAGAAGTCACCGGAGATGAAGGTGTAGAATCCGGTGACATGCTAGGTGAGGAGACCGGGGAAGATGGTGGCGGTGAATCGACAAGGGGTGGAGAAGCAGAGGGAGTGAGACGAATAGGCACAGGTACGACGGGAGTGATAGGGGAGTCAGGAAAAGTGAGAAAAGAGATATCCTCCACGGAAAAGACCGAGGAAGATGGGCGTGGGTAAAAAGGACGAGACTCATCAAAAGTCACATCTCGAGAGATACGCATCCGACGACCGACAGGATCCCAACAACGATAGCCCTTATGCTCATCACTGTAGCCTAAGAAGACACACTCAACAGACTGAGCGGTCAGTTTGGTGCGTTCGCGAGGAGCAAGAAGAACATAGCAAACACAACCAAACAAGCGAAGCATCGAATAATCGGGAGAGCGATCAAACAGACGCTCAAAAGGAACACCACCCTGCAAAGCAGCAGATGGCTGAAGGTTGATGAGATAGACAGAAGTGGAGATAGCCTCGGCCCAAAAATGAGGCGGAAGAGAGGCGGCGATCATCATAGCACGAGCCGTCTCAAGAAGGTGACGATGCTTGCGCTCAGACGCACCATTCTGAGCATGAGCACCAGGACAAGAGAACTGGGCAAGAGTACCCTGCTCAGCAAGGACACCACGCAACATCTTAGAGATATACTCACCAGCAGAGTCAGCACGAAAAACACGAATGGGTGAAGAGAACTGAGTATGAACCATGGCAGCAAAACGCTTATAAATAGACAACACCTCACTACGTGAAGTCATGAAATAAAGCCATGTGTAACGAGAAAAATCATCGATGAAAATAATATAGTATTTATGACCACCTTTCGAAGTGAAAGGAGCCGGACCCCATACATCAGAATGGACTAAATCGAAAGGACGCTGAGACACTGACTCACTATGAGAATATGGTAGCTGAATCTGCTTGCCAAGACGACAACCCTGACACTCTAAAGAGACATCTCCTGAGACAGACCCCAGAAGGCCTCGACGAACTAAAGACGATAATCGAGAACCACACAGATGACCAAGTCGATGATGCCACTACTTGAAGGAACCAATAACAGAAGCGACAGCAGCGGAGGAACTGGCGATGGTGGTGGCAGCGGAAGGAACATGAAGCCAGTCCAACTCCCAAAGACCCTGAGAATCACGGCGGCGAGGGCCAGCCCCAACCAGAGTGTGCGTGCGACGATCCTGGACAGAACAAGAGTCAACATCAAGGATGACACGACAACCAGAATCAGTAAGTTGACCGGCAGAAAACAGATTCATGGTAAGTCGAGGAACATGAGCAACATCAGGAACAGAATAAGAAGGAGTAGAAAGATGGCCTCTACTGGCAACAGAAAGTGGAGTACCATCAGCAGTAAAGACATGAACAGGAGAATCCAGCGAGCGAAGAGAAGACAAAGCGGAAGAATGAGAAGACATATGAAAAGAAGCTCCAGAATCCAGAACCCATGGGGATGTACCTGACTGTGTAGAGGGCGAGTGCTTAGTGCGGGAAGCATCAGTCACAGAAGCAGCAGTACCCGTCGAGGAAGAACCTGAAGCCGCAAGCAGACGCTTAAGTCTCAGAATATCCTGCTCGGTCAAAGCAATGGCTGAAGCTGGCGAGGGAGATGACGCAGTCCCTGATGATCGCGCCTTGCGCAGGTGTTTCCGCTTGGTGTAGCACTGTGACTCAATATGACCATCATTCTTGCAGTAGTCACAATGTGAACGGGGGCGACCTGAGCCTCCAGAAGGAGTGGGCAAGAGCGGCGGAGCACTCGAGCGAGAATGAGGCGGTGCAGCAGGTGGAGTCGAAGAAACCCGAGTAGCGAGCACAGAGGGAACCTCCAGCAAACCAGCACCACGTAGGCGAGTCTCCTCAGCACGAATCTCTGAAAGCGCCTCCATGAGAGAAATACGGCCACGAGCAAGCAACTGACCACGCCGGGGCTCAAACTCCTACGGAGCCGAGACAAGAACTCGTAGACGCGATGAAACTCCAAATCGGCCTGGACAGCCTGGCAGCAGGGGCAAGTACGACAACCAGCACTGCGGAGAGAATCAAGCTGGCGCCAGATAGCAGAACTCTGTGCATAAAAGTCATCAACAGTAGAGTCACCCTGCTGAAGAGCATGCTCCTGACGAACCACAGAAAGGTATAAGGCATCACCAGAGGGCTCATAGCGCTGACGAAGACAGGTCCACATCTGGAAGATAGTAGGAAGACCCAGAAACTCAGAAGCAAACTGAGGCAGAACACTAGCAGTGAGAACAGCTGCAGCACGAGCATCATCATCAAGCCACTGGGTGTAAACAGACAAAGCACCATGATACGTCTGAAGAGCCTCCTCATAAGCCAAATCCCTCTCATCATAGGCACGATCAGCAGCCTCATCAGCAACCTTAGCCGCATCCTTGGCGGCCTGATTAGCATCCGGAGGAAGAACCAGTGGAGTCGGCGGAGTAGGGGCCACCGGAGGAACCGGACGTGGCGGACAGCAGACCTCGCCAAAAAGAACACCCCAGAGACGGATGCCACGCATGTGAATGCGCATGAAGCCAGCGAACTCGGTGTAGTTGGTACCATCGAAGATCACTGGACAGCGAGGGACAGCAACGTAGCCTGATGCAGCAAACAATTTTTTTTTGCAAAGATCCGAAAATAGCAGAGGCCGGACGAGGACGGCGGCTGGGAACGAAAGCCGGCGCAGCAGACCTCAGCGCCTGGGCAGGAACGAACGCGGCCGAGCAGCGCCTGGGCAGGAACGACCTCCGGGCGGGAGAGGCGCTGGCGGGGGCTGCGTTGGCGGGAGATGCGTCCTGGCGGGAGCGACGGGCGGGAGACGTGTCCTGGCGGGAGCGGCGCTGGCGGGAGCTGCGGCCGGACGGGCTGCGTCCTGGCGAGCAGCGCTGGGCGGGAGGGAAGGTCGCCTGGCGGGAGCTGCGTCCGGATGGGAGCGATGAGAAGAAGACGCGGCGACGGCGAGAGAGGATCGGAGCACGAGTTGCGCGTGCGAAAAAAAAACCTAAGGCTCTAATACCATGTTAGGAATAAGCAACTTGTATTCCTATGAGGCCATAGGCCGATATATATACATGTACAGGTGTGGTACATATGCAGGAAACCCCTTATACTACGGGATAAATACAAAGGGGTATACATGACTTATATTATAACTCTAACACTACCGAGTGGGCCCAGAGATACCTCTCCGTTTACACGGAGTGACAAATCCCAGTCTCGATTCGTGCCAACCCAACAGACACTTTCGGAGATACCTGTAGTGCACCTTTATAGCCACCCAGTTACGTTGTGACGTTTGGTACACCCAAAGCATTCCTACGGTATCCGGGAGTTGCACAATCTCATGGTATAAGGAAATGATACTTGACATTAGAAAAGCTCTTAGCAAACGAACTACACGATCTTGTGCTAGGCTTAGGATTGGGTCTTGTCCATCACATCATTCTCCTAATGATGTGATCCCGTTATCAACGACATCCAATGTCCATGGTCAGGAAACCGTAACCATCTATTGATCAACGAGCTAGTCAACTAGAGGCTTACTAGGGACATGGTGTTGTCTATGTATCCACACATGTATCTGAGTTTCCTATCAATACAATTCTAGCATGGATAATAAACGATTATCATGAACAAGGAAATATAATAATAACCAATTTATTATTGCCTCTAGGGCATATTTCCAACAGCAACAACAAAGTAGAGGACGTCTAACTTGTTTTCGCAGGGCTTGCTATGATATGATATGGTCAAGACGTGATGATATAAAATTTGTTGTATGAGATGATCATGTTTTGTAACAGTTATCGGCAACTGGCAGGAGCCATATGGTTGTCGCTTTATTGTATGAAATGCAATCACCATGTAATTGCTTTACTTTATCACTAAGCAGTAGCTATAGTCGTAGAAGCAATAGTTGGCGAGATGACAACGATGCTTCGATGGAGATCAAGGTGTCAAGCCGGTGACGATGGTGATCATGACGGTGCTTTGGAGATGGAGATCAAAGGCACAAGATGATGATGGCCATATCATAACACTTATTTGATTGCATGTGATGTTTATCTTTTCATGCATCTTATTTTGCTTAGTACGGCGGTAGCATTATAAGATGATATCTCACTAAATTTCAAGGTACAAGTGTTCTTTCTGAGTATGAACCGTTGCTACAGTTTGTCGTGCCGAGGCACCACGTGATGATCGGGTGTGATAAGCTCTACGTTCACATACAATGGGTGCAAGCCAGTTTTGCACACGCAGAATACTCGGGTTAAACTTGACGAGCCTAGCATATGCAGATATGGCCTCGGAACACTGAGACCGAAAGGTCGAGCGTGAATCATATAGTAGATATGATCAACATAGTGATGTTCACCATTGAAAACTACTCCATCTCACATGATGATCGGACATGGTTTAGTTGATATGGATCACATGATCACTTAGATGATTAGAGGGATGTCTATCTAAGTGGGAGTTCTTAAGTAATATGATTAATTGAACTTTAATTTATCATGAACTTAGTACCTGATAGTATTTTGCATGTCTATGTTGCAGTAGATAAATGGCCCGTGCTACTGTTCCGTTGAATTTTAATGCGTTCCTAGAGAAAGCTAAGTTGAAAGATGATGGTAGCAACTACACGGACTGGGTCCGTAACTTGAGGATTATCCTCATTGCTGCACAGAAGAATTACGTCCTGGAAGCACCGCTAGGTGCAAGACCCGCTGCAGGAGCAACACCAGACGTTGTGAACGCCTGGCAGAGCAAAGATGATGACTACTCGATAGTTCAGTGTGCCATGCTTTACGGCTTAGAACCGGGACTTCAACGATGTTTTGAATGTCATGGAGCAGATGAGATGTTCCAGGAGTTGAAGTTAATATTTCAAGCAAATGCCCGGATTGAGAGATATGAAGTCTCCAATAAGTTCTACAGCTGCAAAATGGAGGAGAATAGTTCTGTCAGTGAGCATATACTCAGAATGTCTGGGTACCACAATCACTTGACTCAACTGGGAGTTAATCTTCCGGTTGATAGTCTCATTGACAGAGTTCTTCAATCACTGCCACCAAGCTACAAAAGCTTCGTGATGAACTATAATATGCAAGGGATGGATAAGACAATTCCCGAGCTCTTCGCAATGCTAAAAGCTACGGAGGTAGAAATCAAGAAGGAGCATCAAGTGTTGATGGTCAACAAGACCACTAGTTTCAAGAAGAAGGGCAAAGGGAAGAAGGGGAACTTCAAGAAGAACGGCAAGCAAGTTGCTGCTCAAGTGAAGAAGCCCAAATCTGGAGCCAAAGACTGAGTGCTTATACTGCAAAGGGACTGGTCACTGGAAACGGAACTGCCCCAAGTATTTGGCGGATAAGAAGGATGGCAAAGTGAAAGGTATATTTGATATACATATTATTGATGTGTACCTTACTAATGCTCGTAGTAGCGCCTCGGTATTGATACTGGTTCTGTTGCTCATATTTGCAACTCGAAACAGGGGCTACGGATTAAGCGAAGATTGGCTAAGGACGAGGTGACGATGCGCATGGGAAATGGTTCCAAAGTCGATGTGATCGCCGTCGGCACACTACCTCTACATCTACCTTCAGGATTAGTTTTAGACCTGAATAATTGTTATTTGGTGCCAACGTTAAGCATGAACATTATATCTGGATCTTGTTTGATGCAAGACGGTTATTCATTTAAATCAGAGAATAATGGTTGTTCTATTTATATGAGTAATATCTTTTATGGTCATGCACCCTTGATGAGTGGTCTATTTTTATTGAATCTCGATAGTAGTGATACACATATTCATAGTATTGAAGCCAAAAGATATAAGCTTAATAATGATAGTGCAATTTATTTGTGGCACTGCCGTTTAGGTCATATTGGTGTAAAGCGCGTGAAGAAACTTCATGTTGATGGGCTTTTGGAATCACTTGATTATGAATCACTGATGCTTGCGAACCATGCCTCATGGGCAAGATGACTAAGACTCCGTTCTCCTGAACAATGGAGCGAGCAACAGACTTGTTGGAAATAATACATACCGATGTATGCGGTCCGATGAGTGTTGATGCCCGCGGTGGGTATCGTTATTTTCTGACCTTCACAGATGATTTGAGCAGACATGGGTATATCTACTTGATGAAACATAAGTCTGAAACATTTGAGAAGTTCAAAGAATTTCAGAGTGAAGTGGAAAATCATCGTAACAAGAAAATAAAGTTTCTATGATCTGATCATGGAGGTGAATATTTGAGTTACGAGTTTGGTATTCATTTGAAACAATGCGGAATAGTTTCGCAACTCACGCCACCCGGAACACCACAGCGTAATGGTGTGTCCGAACGTCGTAACCGCACTTTATTAGATATGGTGCGATCTATGATGTCTCTTACTGATTTAACGCTATCGTTTTGGGGTTATGCTTTAGAGACGGCTGCATTCATGTTAAATAGGGCACCATCTAAATCCGTTGAGACGACACCATATGAACTGTGGTTTGGCAAGGAACCCAGGTTGTCGCTTCTTAAAGTTTGGGGCTGCGATGCTTATGTGAAAAAGCTTCAACCTGATAAGCTCGAACCCAAATCGGAGAAATGTGTCTTCATAGGATACCCAAAGGAAACTGTTGGGTACACCTTCTATCACAAATCCGAAGGCAACATTTTTGTTGCTAAGAATGGATCCTTTCTAAGGAGTTTCTCTCGAAAGAAGTGAGTGGGAGGAAAGTAGAACTTGATGAGGTAATTGTACCTGCTCCCTTATTGGAAAGTAGTTCATCACAGAAATCAGTTCCAGTGATTCCTACACCAATTAGTGAGGAAGCTAATGATGATGATCATGAAACTTCTGATCAAGTTACTACCGAACCTCGTAGGTCAACCAGAGTAAGATCCGCACCAGAGTGGTACGGTAATCCTATTCTGGAAGTCATGTTGGTAGACCATGACGAAACTACGAACTATGAGGAAGCGATGATGAGCCCAGATTCCGCGAAAGGCTTGAAGCCATGAAATCTGAGATGGGATCCATGTATGAGAACAACGTTTGTACTTTGGTTGACTTACCCGATGATCGGCAAGCCATAGAGAATAAATGGATCTTCAAGAAGAAGACTGACGCTGACGGTAATGTTACAGTCTACAAAGCTCGACTTGTTGCGAAAGGTTTTCGACAAGTTCAAGGAGTTGACTATGATGAGACCTTCTCACCCGTAGCGATGCTTAAGTCCATCCGAATCATGTTAGCAATTGCCGCATTTTATGACTATGAAATTTGGCAAATGGATGTCAAAACTGCATTCCTTAATGGATATCTTAAAGAAAAGTTGTATATGATGCAACCAGAAGGTTTTGTCGATTGAAAAGGTGCTAACAAAGTGTGCAAGCTCCAGCGATCCATTTATGGACTGGTGCAAGCATCTCGAAGTTGGAATATACGATTTGATAGTGTGATCAAAGCATATGGTTTTATACAGACTTTTGTAGAAGCCTGTATTTACAAGAAAGTGAGTGGGAGCTCTGTAGCTTTTCTGATATTATATGTGGATGGCATATTGTTGATCAGAAATGGTACTGAATTTCTGGATAGCATAAAAGGATACTTGAATAAGAATTTTTCAATGAAAGACCTCGGTGAAGCTGCTTATATATTAGGCATCAAGATCTATAGAAATAGATCAAGATGCTTAATTGGACTTTCACAAAGCACATACCTTGATAACGTTTTGAAGAAGTTAAAAATGGATCAAGCAAAGAAAGGGTTCTTGCCTGTGTTACAAGGTGTGAAGTTGAGTCAGACTCAGTGCCCGACCACTGCAGAAGATAGAGAGAAAATGAAAGTCATTCCCTATGCTTCAGCCATAGGTTCTATCATGTATGCAATGCTGTGTACCAGACCTGATGTGTGCCTTGCTATTAGTTTAGCAGGGAGGTACCAAAGTAATCCAGGAGTGGATCAATGGACAGCGGTCAAGAACATCCTGAAATACCTGAAAAGGACTAAGGATATGTTTCTTGTTTATGGAGGTGAAAAAGAGCTCGTCGTAAATGGTTATGTCGATGCAAGCTTTGACACTGATCCGGATGACTCTAAGTCACAAACCGGATACGTATTTACATTGAATGGCGGAGCTGTCAGTTGGTGCAGTTCTAAACAGCGCGTCGTGGCGGGATCTACGTGTGAAGCGGAGTACATAGCTGCTTCGGAAGCAGCAGATGAAGAAGTCTGGATGAAGGAGTTCATATCCAATCTAGGTGTCACACCTAGCGCATCAGGTCCAATGAAAATATTTTGTGACAATAATGGTGCAATTGCCTTCGCAAAGGAATCCAGATTTCTACAGAGAACCAAGCACATCAAGAGACGCTTCAATTCCATCCGCGATCAAGTCAAGGAGGGAGACATAGAGATTTGCAACATACATACGGATCTGAATGTGGCAGACCCGTTGACTAAGCCTCTCTCACGAGCAAAACATGATCAGCACCAAGACTCCATGGGTTTTAGAATCATTACTATGTAATCTAGATTATTGACTCTAGTGCAAGTGGGAGACTGAAGGAAATATGCCCTAGAGGCAATAATAAAGTTGTTATTTATATTTCCTTATATCATGATAAATGTTTATTATCCATGCTAGAATTGTATTAACCGGAAACTTAGTACATGTGTGAATACATAGACAAAACAAAGTGTCCCTATTATGCCTCTACTAGACTAGCTCCTTAATCAAAGATGGTTAAGTTTCCTAGCCATAGACATGTGTTGTCATTTGATGAATGGGATCACATCATTAGAGAATGATGTGATGGACAAGACCCATCCATTAGCTTAGCGCTATGATCATTTAGTTTATTGCTATTGCTTTCTTCATAACTTATACATGTTCCTATGACTATGAGATTATGCAACTCCCGAATACCGGAGGAACACTTAGTGTGCTATCAAACGTCACAACGTAAATGGGTGATTATAAAGATGCTCTACAGGTGTCTCCGATGGTGTTTGTTGAGTTGGCATAGATCGAGATTAGGATTTGTCACTCCGATTGTCGGAGAGGTATCTCTAGGCCCTCTCGGTAATGCACATCACTATAAGCCTTGCAAGCAATGTGACTAATGAGTTAGTTGCGGGATGTTGCATTATAGAATGAGCAAAGAGACTTGCCGGTAACGAGATTGAACTAGGTATGATGATACCGACGATCGAATCTCGGGCAAGTAACATACTGATGACAAAGGGAACAACGTATGTTGTTATGCGGTTTGACCGATAAAGATCTTTGTAGAATATGTAGGAGCCAATAGGAGCATCCAGGTTCCGCTATTGGTTATTGACCGGAGATGTGTCTCGGTCATGTCTACATAGTTCTCGAACCCGTAGGGTCCCCACGCTTAACGTTCGATGACGATTCGTATTATGAGTTTATGTGATTTGATCTACCGAAGGTTGTCCGGAGTCCCGGATGAGATCACGGACATGACGAGGAGTCTCGAAATGGTCGAAACATAAAGATTCATATATTGGAAAGGCTACATTCGGACACCGAAATGGTTCGGGTCGTTTCAGATAAGTTTCGGAGTACCAGGGGTTAACGGAACTCCCCTCCCCCGGGAAGTTATTGGGCCTCATGGGCCTAGTGGTGGAAGAGAGGAGGCAGGCCAAGGTGTGGTGCGCGCCGCCCTAGCCCAAACCGAATTGGACTAGGGCTAGGGGGGCGGCCCCCCTTTCCTTCTCTTCTCCCTCTCCTTCCCCCCTTCTCCTTGTGGAAGTAGGAGGGGGGGGGGGTGAATCCTACTTGGAGTAGGACTCCCCCCTTGGGCGCGCCTCCTCCTGGCCGGCCTCCTCCTCCCTCCCTCCTTTATATACGTGGGGAGGGGCACCCAAAGGCACAACAGACAATCTCTTAGCCGTGTGCGGTGCCCCTTCCACAGTTTTACACCTTGGTCATATCGTCATAGTGCTTAGGCGAAGCCCTGCGCCGGTAACTTCATCATCACCGTCACCACACCGTCGTGCTGACGAAACTCTCCCTCGGCCTCAGCTGGATCAAGAGTTCGAGGGACGTCCCTGAGCTGAACGTGTGCAGATCGTGGAGGTGCCGTGCGTTCGGTACTTGATCGGTTGGATCGCGAAGACGTTCGACTACATCAAGCGCGTTACTAAACGCTTCCGCTTTCGGTCTATAAGGGTACGTGGACACACTCTCCCTGCTTGTTGCTATGCTTCTCCTAGATAGATCTTGCGTGATCGTAGGATTTTTTTTTGAAATGCTACGTTCCCCAACAGTTTTTACTTCGATGCCACTTGCAACTCGACCATGGACTCGCAACTGGCCTACTTTTTTTGTCTTTTTTTTCGCCACAATTACCCCAATTGCATCGGCTCCCGAATGCCCCAGTTGCAACTCGACCATTGACTCGCAACTCAGTGGTTTGTTTTACTATTTGCCACTTGCAACTCGACCATGGACTCGCAACTGGTCTATTTTTTTTGTCTTTTTTTCGCCATAATTGCCCCAATTTTGCATCAACTCCCAACTGCGACGTCCTAAATGCCCCAGTTGCAACTCGACCATCAACTTGCAACTCAGTGGTTGTTTACTCGATTACAACTTGGGCTTGGACTCTCAACTATAGGGCCCGCACGACACTTGCAACTCGACCGTCGACTCGCAACACGGCGGGGAGGGGTCTTTACTCGATGCCACTTGCAACTCGACCATGGACTCACAACTGGTCTGGTTTTTTATCTTTTTTGTTTCGACATAATTGCCCCAATTGCAAGTCCACCATCGACTCCCACCTACGACATCCCAAATGCCCCAGTTGCAACTCGACCATCGACTCGCAACTCAGTGGTTTGTTTTACTCGATGCCACTTGCAACTTGACCTTGGACTCGCAACTTTGTTATTTTTGTTGTTGTTGTTTGTTTTTTTTTCACAATTACTCCCCTTGTAAATACAAGCAACTTTTTGGTTTCATCGATGAAAATAGAAGGACCAGTGTGGCCCTCCATACCCCAATTGTAGTTGGATCATCGACTTGCAACTAGGGGGTGGTGTTTACTTCGATGCCACTTGGAACTCGACCATGGACTCGCAACTGGTCTGTTTTTTTGTCTCTTTTTCCGCCATAATTGCCCCTATTTTGCATCGACTCCCAATCGCGACGTCCTAAATACCCCAGTTGCAACTCGACCATCGACTCGTAACTCAGTGGTTGTTTACTCGATGCCACTTGCAACTTGAGCTTGGACTCACAACTGTAGGGCCCGCACGACACTTGCAACTCGACCGTCGACTCGCAACTCGGGGGGGAGGGGTCTTTACTCGATGCCACTTGCAACTCGACCACGGACTCGCAACTGGTCTGGTTTTTTTGTCTTTTTTGACATAATTGCCCCAATTGCAAGTCCACCATCGACTCCCACCTACGACGTCCCAAATGCCCCAGTTGCAACTCGACCATCGACTCACAACTCAGTGGTTTGTTTTACTCGATGCCACTTGCAACTCGACCTTGGACTCGCAACTTTGTTATTTTTGTTGTTGTTGTTGTTTGTTTTTTGTTGTTCACAATTACTCCCCTTATAAATACAAGCCAATTTTTGGTTTCACCGATGAAAAGAGAAGGACCAGTGTGGCCCTCCATGCCCCAGTTGTAGCTGGATCATCGACTTGCAACTAGGGGGGTGTTTACTTCGATGCCACTTGCAACTCGACCTTCGACTCGCAACTGGTCTGTTTTTTTGTTTTTTTCGCCATAATTGCCCAACTGCATCGACTCCCAACTGCGACGTCCTAAATGGCCAAGTTGCAACTAGACCATCGACTCGCAACTCAGTGGTTGTTTTACTCGATGCCACTTGCAACTCGACCTTGGACTCGCAACTGTAGGGCCTGCACGACACTTGCAACTCGACCATCGACTCGCAACTCGGGGGGGGGGGGGGGTCTTTTCTCAATGCCACTTGCAACTCGACCATGGACTCGCAACTGGTCTGTTTTTTTCACCATAATTGCCCCAATTTGCATCGACTCCCAAATGCCCTAGTTGCAACTCGACCATCGACTTGCAACTTGGGTTGGGGTGGCTGGTGTTTTACTTCGGTGCCACTTGTAACTCGACCTTGGACTCGCAACTGGTCTGTTTTTTGTCTTTTCTTTTTTATTTGCAAACTTGACCCAGTTGCAACTCCACCCTCCACTCGCAACTGTAGGGACCCACATGCCACATGCAACTCGACCATGGACTCACATCTGGTCTGTTTTTTTGTGTCTTTTTTTCGCCATAATTGCCCCAATTGCAAGTTCACCATCGAATCCGAACCGCGACGTCCTAAATGCCCCAGTTGCAACTAGACCATCGACTCGCAACTTAGTGGTTGTTTACTTGATGCCACTTGCAAACTCGACTTTGGACTCCCAACTGTAGGGCCCGCACGACGCTTGCAGTTCGACCATCGACTCGCAACTCAGGGGGGAGGGGTCTTTACTCGATGCCACTTGCAACTCGACCATGGAATCGCAACTGGTCTTGTTTTTTTGTCTTTTTACCATAATTGCCCCAATTGCATCGATTCCCAAATGCCCCAGTTGCAACTCGACCATCGACTTGCAACTTGGGTTGGGTGGGTGGTGGTTTACTTCGGTGCCACTTGCAAACTCGACCTTGGACTCGCAACTAGTCTGTTATTTGTTATTTGTTGTTGTTGTTGTTGTTGTTGTTTGTTTGTTGTTTTTTTGTTTTTTTTGTTGTTCTTTTTGTTGTTCACAATTACTCCCCTTGTAAATATAAGCAACTTTTTGGTTTCACCGATGAAAATAGAAGGACCAGTGAGGCCTTGCATGCCCCAGTTGCAGCTGGACCATTGCCTTGCAATTGGGGGGGGGGTGTTTACTTCGGTGCCACTTGCAACTCAACCTTGTATTGACAAACCTTTTTTATAACACTCCTATTTATAGAAATAAAATATGGCCAACAAAGAGCAGAATTGAAGGGTAGACTTGGTTCTAGCCTGTTGCTTGGGGTAATCATTTTAACGTTAAAGTGTTTGATGAAGAAGGAAATGAGAAGATGGACAGTCAGAGTCCTGGTATGTCTTTTTGTACTGTTTTTTTTCTTTTTCTTTTTGTGTTAGTATTTTTCTCATTTTTTGCTATATTTTTTGTTTATTTTTTCAGGGATAATGCTAGTCCCGGATGATATTTGTGTGATTTTCCAGGATATTTATTTCACAAACTTGTGTAGTCTCACCGATGATGCCATCGGAGGGCTTGTTGGCACACTATCTAGGCGACGTAGGGCTGGACACGACCTTATTGATGCGTCAACTGGCGCGCCTGTCGGGAATCGTCTTGTGCACACGCTAACCGACGATGATATCGAAGAGGACGAATTTGTATGTGTAGATAAAGTTTTTCTAGTTTTGGTGTTATTTTTTTTTGTATTTTTGGTACTCAAAGAAGTTTCTTTATTACAGGCTATCCCAACAAAGTTCATTGAGACTCAAGAAATGGATGAAGAAGGAGAAGTTTTCTTATGGAATAGTTTCCTAAGTGTACCCATGACTGGCAAATATACAAGGAGCAACAACAATAAGACTATGATAGATGAAGTATGGCATCATTTTTGTTATACCTACGGTCTTAGAGTCGGCAGAGTTGTTTTGGTCAAAGTTGAGAAAGGACGGCGGAATGACAATTTGTTCCTAATAGTTGATATCATCGAAAAGTGATAGACATTTTTTTGTAATAATAACTTTTTCACCTTTTTTGTAATAGACATAAATTTTCTTGGTAATAGACATGTTTTGTAATAATAACATTTTTTATGTAATTGTTTTTGCAATAATTACTTCCTGTTGTTGTTTATGTAAATTTTTATGTATTTTTTTCAATAATAATAACATTTTTTATGGCATAATTTTTATGTAATAATAACAATAGTTGTTGTTGTTGTTGTTGTTGTTGTTGTTGTTGTTGCTGCTGCTGCTGCTGCTGTTGCTGTCGGCCCTCACCAACATTTTTTTACGACGCATCCCTTCTTGAACATGGAGTTTATGCCACGGGTTTTGTAGTTAACAATATTGCTCAACCTTCGTAGGTATCAGGCTATCGTTGATGGCAGACAGGGCCCAAGATGTCATTCGCCATGTCCCTTTTTTTGCATAGATAAACGACACTAGCATGGCAGGCAATTGTTGGCTGTTGTGCAAGGAGACACCGGTGTTTTTTTTTGTCAGCATCGCCGAGGCTGATGTATGCGTAAAAGTCGTGGTCGAGTGTCCCCAGTGCCCACGGTGGACTTTTTATGCAAGTTGACTATTGAGTTTTTGTAACAGATCAAAAACCTCAACAACAACTTCTTTTTTTCAATTCAACAATTTTTAGTTTGTTTTCAATGGTGCCATTTAATTTGTCATTTTTTGTCTCGCAACTTTTGAAGTTTTTTGTCACTGCCTACTTGCTAGTTTAATCCACAAACAAGAAGGTTTTTTTCTACTAGGAGAGGGAAGCATCATTTCTGTAATTGAAACAGTTTTTATGTTTTCCTAGGGGGTTTTCTACAAGATATCCCAAAGCACCAACGGATCTCTCATAATAATCCACACCGACAAATTTACTCTGTCCAATTTTTTCGAGGTAATATCACAGGTGGTGCTTAAACTTGCCACCGATGTTCACTTTAGTGCCTGAAGTTGAAAAATACACTGAACTGGTTTCAAAACTTGGCACGAGCGTGCAAATACAGTGCTAATCCTATTAATAGACGTGTTTTTACGCTGATGTGGCACCGTAGTTCGCTTAGCATGCACAGACAACCTCGCCCTAGGAAAGAACCAGTATGCCATACGTTTTCTCGTTCCTGTTAATGAAAACAGATCCTTTTTCTTAGAATAATGAAAACATTTCCTATTTTTTTAGATAAGAAAGAAGAGACACGTACGTGGGTTTTAATCGGCTCAGCAGTGCAGCCCAGTTTGCGCATCTTAGTTTCATTTAGAAATTTGTAAAAAAGTTTGTAAATTATAATCACAGTAATAAAAATATTCACATATTTGTTTTAAACGTATCATATAAATAAAATGGTATTTCTGATTATAAAAATGGATGTACAATTTAGAATTATATAAATATTTTCTATACTACAATTCATGAATATTATTTTAACTACATAAACCTTTTAATAGTTACATGTACATTTTTACAATTCATATTGTTTAAGAATTTTTCAACAATGTAAAATGTTCATAAATATCCAAAACTTAAAATTTCAGTTTATGAAAAATATTCACTACTGACTATGTTTTAATTATAATTTTTTTTGAATATATGACATGATGAAAGTTATACACATGTTTCTCGCCAAAAAAGAAATTTATACACGTCTGAATATTAATAAAAAAATTTCTACCTATAACATTTTTTTTCATTTAAGGCATAAGCCAAGCATGCATAATCTTTTGGAATTTACTCAAAAAATTAAGTTTTTTTATAATTATTTTTGCATATACTAAACAATTTAGAAAATTTATTTACGAAAAGCTTTAACTATAAATCACATGTAAATTGCTGACTATTTTTTTAAATTACATGAACATTTTAGTTATTTAAGTTATATGCATTTATAAAAAAATTGAAGCACAAATATTTGAAATGTATTTTTATTACTGTGATTATAATATGCAATTTTTTTTACAAATTTCTAAATCAAACTAACCTGCGCAAATTGGGCTGCACTGCAGCAAGCCATTAAAACCCACGAACATGTTTCTTTATCTAACAAAATAGGAAATGTCTTCATTATTTTAAAAAAAGATCTGTTTTCATTAACATGCACGAGAAAACGTATGGCGTACTGGCCAGTAGTTCCAGTTTGCTAGGGCGAGGTTGTCTGTGCATGCTAAGCGAACTACTGTGCCACGTCAGCGTAAAAACGTCTACTAATGGGATTAGCATTGTATTTGTACGCTCGTGCCAAGTTTTGAAACCAGTTCGGTGTATTTTTCAACTTCAGGCACTAAAGTGAACATCGGTGGCAAGTTTAAGCACCACCTGTGATATTACTTTTTTTTTTGGTGTGCCACTGTTTGAATTGGTGGAGGTGGAGCAGAAGAGGAAGAGACGGGGGCGCTACCTCCTCGAAGGCAATGGCGACCGAGCTGGCCGCCGACGCCCCCCCCCCCCCCCCCCCCCCCCCCCCCCGCAGTTCACCTCCGACGGGCGAGGCACTCGCCACGCGGCATGCGAGGGTCGCGACATGACCACCGTCGACGACCTCTGCACCGCCGACAAGCCAGCGTCGCGCGCCGTCCCCACCGTCCGCGACCTCTGCGCCGCCAACAAGACAACGTCGCGCGCCGTCCCCGCCGTCCCGGAGTTCGCTGCAGGCGAGGAGCTGCCGAATCCAGTGAGCAGCACACCTCCCCCCCCCCCCCCCCCCCCCCCCCCCCCCCCCTTCTTTGAACCTGCTTAATTTTTGTTCGTTCACATCGTCAAAATCAATCAGTATTGTGGCCATCCAACTCTAATTCATCGTGGCAGTGTGTACCCTGAATTTGTAAGCCGGCTCCTGTGTCCTTGAAGGCTAAGGAATTGCTAGCCGTCAGTGTGTACCCTGAATTCCGAATTTCGACTTGGCTCCTGTGTCCTTGAAGGCTAAGGAATTGCTAGCTGACGCTTGTGTGTGTATGTTTGTAGGGTCCTTGATGTTTGTATGCTCTTTTTTAACTTGGTCCTTGAAGCCTCCACGGTAGAAATGCAAATACTGAACATATACAATTATTTTGTTTAATTTGCGGATGGAGAGAGCTTTGAGCCAACATGTGGTCATCAGCTTGCAATGAAATGGCAGCTGGCATATATTTTTGTTTGTTTGTCTGGGTTGATGTTTCCATCCCCAGCTAGCAATGAATGCAGGAGGGATAAGTGTGTTGCAATTTTTGTTTTGTTCTCTTCGTGAAAATCAGTCAGTATTTGTGGCCATCCAACTCGAAACTCGTTGTCGCAGTGTTCATCATGTGATCCTTTTTCGAAAGGCTAAGGGGAGGTGAGGGGCGGTAGTTGTTAGTTCGTGTGTGTAAGTATGTATGATCTGTTCTCATGCATCATTGAAGGCTCATACAGTAGAATGCAAATTCTGAATGAATGGTATGTGTCATGTTATGTCCTTTATGACTGTTTGCAAGTTTGGGGATGAAGGGTCACTCGAACTAACATCGGGTTTCGTTTTTTGCCTCAAACTAACATATCGTAGTTTGTTTGTTCCTGCGAAACAGTTTTCAGAGTATGATGTTATGGAAGTCGTTGAGTATGTAATTTTTCTGAGTTGACTCTCTAATTGAGTTATAGCTAACTGTTTTCGTGAGAGTCTGTAATTCTTCAGAAGTTGACTCTGTTATTTTTTCAGAGCATACATCATGTGTTTTTCAGTTTTTCTAATTTGTTCGGAGAGCATGCATTTTATATTCAAAGAGTGTGACTCACCAGTTAGTATTCAGTGAGGATCATCTTTTTATTTTTTAGCAGTTTGATAACATATCTTCAGTTTTTTTGTAAGGGCTCCCTCAAGCTATTTATGTCGAATGCTTTGCCTGCCCAACTATAAGTGCACCATCAGTGCAGCATATATTACCAGTAGACTTTATATGCATTCCACCCACTCTGTTTTGTCTGCGCGCAAGCGAATAACATTGATGTCAAATGTATACCTGAATAGAGACCAATAACTCTCTAGAATCACTTCAGCTAGCTGACAAATGAGGAGGATCAGGCAATGTTCATATAGTTTGAAACATCATTTTCAGTAATTTTCAGTAATCTGTTTTTTTATCAGAGAGTTGACCATCAGTCAATGTTCAGAGTTTTTCAACCCATGAGTAAATGCTTAGAGAGGATGACTTGATTTTTTCTTTCCTTCCGAGTAGTAGTCTCAGCTTTGTAAATAGTCGATGTTTTGGTTTAATTAGTACTGTAGTTTTTCTCAATGTACACCATAACGTTTTTTAACTCAGTTATTTTTTTGTGTTTTCTTAAACATGAGCTTTTAAACGAAGATACAATTCCTGAGCCTTTGGAGTCAAACAACAACAGTCAAAAGGATGATTCAGGGGTTGATAGCATGAATGAACAAGAGGAGCAAAGTATAGTTGATATGACAGAATCAGATGCATCAGACGTCATGCTGATCAATGGCCTGAGAACAATTGTAAATGTGTTTTGAACTAGAAGAAGCTAGTGTTTTTTCTTTTCTTGTGTTGTTTTTCATAAGTTCAATTCTCTGACACAAACTTTCCTTTATTTCTATAGTTACAGAAAAGACAAGAGAGGAAGCAGGAGAGGAGTGCTTTGAAAGAGAAAAGGAAGAAGGTAACTTTGTGCTTTTCATAGTTTTTTTCATTGTTAACATTTCTGAGCCATAACCACAAATCTTATTCTAGAGAATAATGCTCCTTAGCCCTTTTAATGCTTGCTATTTGTTTCATTTTCAGAGGACAAGGGCAGAGGAAGGAAAAGCCAAAGGGCACATGAACAAAGGAAGAGCAACTGCATACAACATGTTTAGCATTGGATATTTCGCGAAGATTGTTGATGTTGTGTGCAAAAGCAATCATAGGATGGAGGTTGTCAGTAACGGCGGTTTTGGATACTTGCTCGAGCTAGATGATTGTTATGTTCCAAGGCCTTTTGCTCAGTGGGTCGCGGACAACATATCCACAAAAGAGGAAGCAATTGTACTTGGTGGCAAATCAATCTCTCTCAACCCTGAAGCCGTATCATTAGTTCTTGGTATACCAGCAGGAAGAACAAAGATCAGAGTGCTCGACGAGGAGTCCGGGAAAGCGGTGTTTCTATCACTGTTTGGGCTAACAGATCTTCCATCAATAAGTTTCTTCGGGAATAAGCTTATGAAGGAAGAGCTGCCTGACGACGTTTATCTTCGCTGCTTCTTGACTGTCGCCCTAGCAACCTTCCTGTGTCCCACATCCAACACAAAGCCAAGCACCAAATATTTGGGAGCACTTGTGGATGTGTCAAAGTACAAAGATCTTGATTGGTGCTCTTTTGTCCATACATGGAATATCTCTATGTCAAGAAGTACCAAACAGACAAGCTGAAGCAGAAACGGATAACAACGACTTTGGGAGGCTGCATATATCAGCTAGCAGTATGCTCCTTCTTTTTGTTTATATGTAACTTTTTTGTTAACTTATTTTTTATTTTTTAGGAGCACTGTGTTCTCATCAAACATACTGAAGGTTTTTCATTTGTATCTTGTTGTTTATTTGCAGGTTCGGTGTCTAGACTTCAACAATTTTGGATCAATAACAATCCCTCCAGCACTACCTAGGATTTGTTTCTGGAAAGGACAAACCATTAAACATTTCAGTGATATGCTCCTCGGGAAAGATGGACTCTATGGAGCTCTTCAAGTAAATATCATACTCTGCTATAATTTCCCTCCTTTTTAATGTGTACCTTTTTTTTGTTCACATCTACTCCTATTATGTTTGTTTGTTTATTCTTTTACATTTTTCTGGCAGATCAAAGATGAGGCAGAAACTTGCTATGCACAAACTGACGGTGCATGGGCAAGCACCGCCAAGAACTCAAACATAAAAAAAGCTATACAAAGGGTCTTAGGCAACTCTTTTTCAGAGAAGGTAAAATGCATCAGACTTGATGCAGACAGCAACTTCAACACCTAATTTTAGTGATAACCCACAAGTATAGGGGATCAATTGTAGCCTCTTTCGATAAGTAAGAGTGTCAAACCCAACGAGGAGCTAAAGGTAGAACAAATATTCCCTCAAGTTCTATCGACCACCGATACAACTCTACGCACGCTTAACGTTCGCTTTACGTAGAACAAGTATGAAACTAGAAGTACTTTGTAAGTGTTGTTGGATAGGTTTGCAAGAATGTAAAGAGCAGGTAAATAAAAACTAGGGGCTGTTTAGGTAAAGAAGCAATAAAGTTAGTATAGCGAGTGTGGAAAAGTGGTGGTAGGAGTTGCGAAATTGTCCCTAAGCAATTGACTATTTTACTAGACCGATAACAAGTTTTATGTGGGAGAGGCCACTGCTAGCATGTCATCCCTGACTTGGAATTCTATGCACTTATGATTGGAACTATTAGCAAGCATCCGCAACTACTAACGTTCATTAAGGTAAAACCCAATCATAGCATTAAGATATATTGGTCCCCCTTCAATCCCGTATGCATCAATTTCTATGCTAGGTTGAAGCTTCTGTCACTCTTGCCTCCAATACATAGCCCTAGCAACATACAACTAACCCTATGGTGTGATCCACGCGCGCGCTCATATGATGGGCACCAAAGGATAGCAACATAACCACAAGCAAATTAAACCAATCGTAGCAATTCACCAATTACCAATAGGACAACGAAAATCTACTCACACATCATAGGATGGCAACACATCATTGGATAATAATATGAAGCATAAAGCACCATGTTCAAGTAGAGGGTACAACGGGTTGCGGGAGAGTGGACCGCTGTAGATAGATGGGGGAAGGTGATGGAGATGTTGGTGAAGATGACGGAGGTGTTGGTGTAGATTGCGGTGATGATGATGGCCCCGGCGGCGTTCCGGCGCCACCGGGACAGAGGGAGAGAGAGCCCCCCTTCTTCTTCTTCTTCCTTGACCTTCCCCATAGATGGGAGAAGGGTTTCCCCTCTGGTCCATGGTCTCCATGGCGGCGGAGGGGCGAGAGCCCCTCCGAGATTGGATCTCTCTCTCTGTTTCCTTCTGTTTCTGCTCTCCCTGATTCTGGCCTTTCACCGTTTCTTATATTCCCGGAGATCAGTAACTCCGATTGGGCTGAAATTTGGACACGATTTTTATTCGGATATTGGCTTTCTCGCGGCGAAAGAAGGGCACCAACTGCCTTACGGGGTGGCCACGAGGGTCAGGGGCGCGCCCCCTACCTCGTGGCCCCCTCGGGCATCGTCTCACGTTGATTCTTCTTCCCAAAAATCACATATATTCCAAAAAAATCTCCGTCAGTTTTTATCCCGTTTGGACTTCGTTTGATATGGATTTTCTGCGAAATAAAAAACATGCAACAAACAGGAACTGGCACTGGGCACTGGATCAATATGTTAGTCCCAAAAATAATATAAAAAGTTGCCAAAAGTATGTAAAAGTTATAGAATATTGGCATGGAACAATAAAAAATGATAGATACGACGGAGACGTATCATTTAGCTGTTTTGGTTTCCCCTTCTCTTTTTTATATTTTTTTGATTTACTTGTGGAATCTTTTCTGCTTGTCAGATCAAAGAAGATATATTCCTCAGTTTCCAGGAGCGCATAAAAGATCAAAACCTGACCACATGTCTGATAGCAAAACAAGTGCTGCTAGACAGTTTGAACATTGTTTCTTCTTATTTCAATGGCTCTCAACGTACAGAGAAGTTAGAGTCCTCCGAGCATTTATACATGCCAACTGACGAAGATAATGGGTCTGGCAGTACTATTAGAGTTGATTCCAATGGGATTGAAATAAACAGTGGTGTGTTTTTGAATCATTTTTTATCACACGCAACCATGTGTTTTTAAAATGATTTTTTCATTCTTTTTGTTCTAATTCTTTGTTTGTTTTTTAATTTATTTGACAACCCCCCTATATTGTTGGCAGATGGAAGAGGCAGGAAGAAGAGAATGAAGACTAGTACACAAGAGTCAGAAACTTCAGAAACTAAGGACAATCAATTGGAAGTTAAAATAAAGGTATTTTGTGGGCCTTTTGTAATTAGTTCTTTTCAAAAGCATGTTTTCGTGTGTGTGTGTGTGTGCAATATCCATCACATTTTTCTGCCATATTCTGAATTTTTCTCTCAATAACTTCTCACAGGGAGGCATACTTGAAGTAGCTGTAGAAGGAGGTGAAGCCGAAATGCAGTCACTACCGGGCAATGGTCACACAAACAAGCTCGAAAAAGAAGCTCGAATGGTTATTGTTTTTTTAAAACCCCTTTATAGTCACATCTTCTTTTAAAAGAAATTGTCCCTTAACATGCACCTTTTCCTATGAACTAACCTGCGAGGGAGTGAATTGTGGAATTGTTAAAGAATGTAGAAATATATGAACACCAAATGTTAAAGCATTGTATTGTTCCAAGAATTCTACAAATAGCTCTGACAACCATGCTTTTTTTGGACATGCTTGTGGGTTAGGAACAAACCATGCAGAATAGCAACATTGCAACACAGCAACCAGAGATGAATATGCTTGATGCAGATACCAATATCCCCAAGTGCACTGCTTGTGATTGTTCTGCTCAAAAAGAAGCACCAGAAAAGAGCACTAGTCTGAACTACATGTTGTTATCAGCTAGATTGGCAAGAGCACTGGAAACGACAGAACAAGACATCAACTCAAAGGAGGAAGCCAGCACGCATGTACCACCAACTTTCCCAGGTTTCCAACAAAACGCTATTAACAGTAATCAATCTGAGGTACACCCTCCAAGGAATTTCTTTGAGCTTCTCTTAGCGCCATCATTTTTTCATAGGTTTTTTTATCTGTGTTTTTTTGTTTACATCTAACTCAACCCTTTTCTTCATCTTTTTTAAAAACTCAGCATTGCATCGAAACCAAGACATTGTATCAAGAAAACAAAGCAGCAGCAATTGAGTGTGTGGAACTAGACACCACTGCCTCCCCACAAGACAACAATAACCAAGGTTTTTTCCAACAAAAAAGTTTCAGAACCCTGTCTGCGAACGGGCTAACTCCTTGAAATATTTTCTTTTACTGAAGAGTTGCAGTTTCTTGTTTATTTTTATTGTTTACTTTTTTGCCTCTTTTCTTTTTGTGACAGATGATTTTCGTTTCAATGAAGTCAAGGAGCAGGGGAAACATGCAGGACTTGATATTGATATCAACATATCACTATCAAACAGTACTGCCAACAACTCTTCTCTTTTTTTCATTCAGTACACATGACAATTATTTTTCTTCATGTTACTGGTAACAACCGATTTTTATCATTTGTTTTACCTTTTACCTTTTTTGTCTTTTTCATATGTGTAGGTGGTGTAGATGACAAGCTGAAACAGGTGGAAGATTTCCAACACACTATGCATCCATTGGACGTTGCAAGACAAAAGTATTTCTTTTCTGATGATATGACACCTAGCTGCAGAATTTTTGTTGACCATGATGATTGTGGGAACAAAATAACAGAGCCAGAATTGTGGCGTGATTTAGACATGGACTCGAATGCATACGAAGCCCAGATAGAGGTAATTATTGTCCACACACACTTTTCTTTTTGACTTCACTGTTTTGGCTACAAAAGTCACCCACTCAATTTGTTGCTCATTTCAAGAAGCTAAGAAAAAATATCCATGGAATACAAGTAAGGACATAATCAAAGGATACAACTCACAGGTGCTATTTATTTTTTTTCAAATGTAATAGTGTCTGAAAAAACCCTCTTACCATCTCGCACAAGCCCATATCTAAGTGTTTTCTTTTTGTTTCTCTTTTTATTTCTTATCTCTTTTTTAGCATGAGAAAACAGCGCTTGTCGATTCCTCCATACATTGTGCGCAGAGAGAGCCCGCGACAACAGAAATGTGCAAGTACAGAAACTTTCTTCCCGGGTTCGAAGAAATAGACGACATTATTGACTTGGTTTGTCTTTTTCTGATTTTTCTTCCCTTTCTTTTTGTCCTTGCTACCTTTCGTTTATAAGCAAATTCCTTATAGATACCAAAGCACACTCACTCTTTTTTTGTGATTGATTTTTAAAATGCCATACATTTTTTTCAGACATCTCCTGCCGCACACACACCAAAGACCTGGACAATACAAAAATATCTTACTACCGAATGAGGACATGGAACTATGAGAATGTTGAAAGCTCATCACAAAAGAACAAGAAGGTATAAATCCAATTGCCTCCAACCTTTTTTCTTTTTTTATACGTTTGTATATTGCTTCTGTGATGTTTATTTTTGGGGGCATTTAAATGATTTTGTGTTTGTGCTGCTCTGTAGCTTTTTTTGTTACTTTTTTGCTTAGTTACTGAACACATCCTTTTCAACAATTTGTCCCAATTTGCAGAGCTACTTGACAACACCATTTATTGGCAAGAGGCTTTTTACAGACGAGTTCATTGAAGAAGATGACCAAGATGGGACCGAAGATCAACCAATCAATGTCAACAATGTGTTTCAAGTAAATCTGTTTTCCCTCTTTTTGTGCAGCAATAACTTTCTTTTATCTTTTCTTAATACAACACAAGTTAATCATTATTTTTTATGTTGTGCCATTTTTTGTATTTTTTTAGGTATCTCCGGACGTTCAAATTCTGGGGGAGAGAGTATTCAATGGTTCATGCTCTAATATGGTAAACACAGTAGACAATCTGTACAAACATCAAGCTTACATTAGGCAGTTACTCAAGTGGCAAGGAAAATCTGCCTCCCAAAAGGCTTGTACGCCCAAGCAAGTATCAATGCTCACCTTTCGAGCACGATATGAGAGGTGCTCTCATGCCACTTGAGAAGCAGCTACACAACAACATTGTGACACTAAGCAAATTTGAACCAAACAGAAGGTTTTTTCTATATTCTTTTTGTTTGGTCATTCTTTTCCAACATTGTGACACTAAGCAAATTTGAACCAAACACCGGTGCACCCCTCTTGTTTCTTTTCATGAGCGGGTGTTAAACGTTCTCGGAATGGATTGAGGTTTGTCAAGTGGCCTTGGTATACCACCGGTAGACCACCTGTCAAGTTTCGTTTCATTTGGAGGTCGTTTGATGCTTCAACGGTTAACCGGGTAACCGCAAAGACCTTTTGTGTGTTGCAGCAAAACCCTCCTCCAAACAGCCCAATAACCCATCTAAGTCACTTCCATGCTGTCGGTCGTTCGATCACGATCGTGTGGGCAAAAACCGCACTCCATTTGGAGTCTCCTAGCTCCCTCTAGCTATAAATAGGTGATCCCCCGAGATTTTCGCACAGATCAACCCTAGCCTCGCACCCTCCGCGCGCCGGACACGTCCGGTCCGCGCCGGACAAACCGCGCCGCCACCCGCAGTCAGTCACCGCCCGCCACGTGGCAGCGCCGCCGCCCCACCGCCGCCGGCCCGCCGAGCCCATCTTCGGCCCCTGCGGCCCGCGCCTCCTCGCCCGCGCCTGCGGCTCCCGCCGTCGCCCGCCGCTCCGCCCGTAGTCGCCGGCCGCGCACCCTCCCCCCCCGCCGCCGTTCCCGCTCCGCCGCCTCGTCTCCCCGTCGCCGCCGCCGTTCGCCGGTCGCCGCCGTCCTCGGTGCCCCGCCGACGCCCGCGCGCGCCGCGACCGCGCCGGCGCCTTCCTCCTTCCTCCCGCGTCCGAGCTCCACCCCCGTCAGCGCCTCCTCCCTCACCGGCAAGATCTCCGGCGAGCTCACCCCGGTGAACCTCGACTTCCGTGCCGCCCCGATCTGGATCTGGAGGTTGACCCCGAAATCCCCTCGTTTTCTGCTAAGTCCCCGAAACTATTGCATTATGTGCTCATGTTCATCGCATCATATCTCCTTGCATATTACTCCGTTTTGCGTGCATGATATATCAAAATGTTCGTCTCAAGATTCTCTTTATTTTGTTCCATTGTGCCATGCTCGTTTGAGTCCATCTTGATGCCCAAATCTCTGGTGCAAGAGTGCTATATGATGTTTACTGCTGTTACTTATCAGAACTTGGTGTTTTGTTATTTTTGTTGCATTTGATGTGTGCATCTTATGGGCATGAGCTCTACAGGTGTTTTGATCTATGCCATGCTTTCTTTACAGAGGTGTATGACATGTATTTTTGTGATCTATCTGGTGACTAGAACAAGCATGCAAACTAGCCTTCATGATGTTTCTGTTTTCAGGAACTTAGAATTTTGCTGTCTGTTACTGCTGTTATTTTGTTGCCATGTATCCATGTGGCTACGGTGAGTTCCATGCTTTTTTTGGACATGTTCAGTAAGGATGTTTTGTAGATATAGTTGTGATCTATCCATCCATGCCCCTGTTTGCAATTATGGAGTGGCCTAGATTGTCTTAATCTTGCTCTACTTTTGCTATAAAATGTTTCTCGCAGATTGTTAACATGATATTCAATTTTGCCAAGGTTGTTGTAGTTGATCCATACATGCTATGTACTTGCTCTTGCCATGGTTAGCTTCATAAACATGCCATCTTGCTGTATGTATGCTTGTTTTATCATGCATGGCTTTGTGATGAGTGAATCAAGCTCATCAAGATGCCTTCATAATTTCTGTTAATGCCATGCTCTGTTTTCTGCTAAGTCTGAAACCTGTTAACGAAACTTGATATGTTTACATGGGTGCCATCATATCTTCTGATCCTATTTGGCTCATGGTCAGTATGGGACTTGTTTTCTATGCATTTAGTAGATTCATGCCATGCCTTGTTTTGCTATGTTAAGTTCCTGTAGCATGTTGATTGCTTGCTCTGGACATTGCTGCCTGATGCTGTTTCAGCCATGTCCAGTAATTTTACTAAGTCTGTGAACCTGATATCTTTTGCATTTTTGCCATGCTTGTTTGAACCTGTTATGGTGTGATCTAGATGTAGCTTAGTGTTCATCTTTTGTCAAGCATCTCCTGTAGATTACTGTCATATGCTTTGTTGCTATGTTGGGGTGCTGTAGCATGGTTACTTGATGTATTCTAAGTGCTATCATGCTGTTAATCGCAGATTTATGTCATTCTTGTTTTGCTTGCCATTTGCAAACCGTGCATCCGTTTCTGGGGATCTTTATATCGATTTCGACCGAAATCATCTCATCTTTCCAGTGGCATACTTGGTTTGCTAAGTTACTGCCTTGTTCATCCTTTTTCTTCCGGAGCACGCATATGCATCGCATATCACATCTCGCATATCATGCATGTATTGCATCATGTTGTTTGTGCATTTCCCGTGATTGATTGTGGTTCCATTGCTTGTGTTCTTGCTATGGGTAGAGCCGGGAGTCGAGTTCATGAACGAGGAACCTGTTGAGTACGCCTACGAGGATCAAGCTTTCGACAACTCTGAAAACCTTGCAGGCAAGATGACCAAACCCTCGAAATCACTTCTATCTTTGCTTTGCTAGTTGTTCGCTCTATTGCTATGCTGCGCTACCTACCACTTGCTATATCATGCCTCCCATATTTGCCATGTCAAGCCTCTAACCTTCCTTTCCTAGCAAACCGTTGTTTGGCTAAGTTACCGCTTTTGCTCAGCCCTTCTTATAGCGTTGCTAGTTGCAGGTGAAGTTGAAGTTGGTTCCATGTTGGAACATGGATATTTTGGAATATCACAATACCTCTTATTTAATTAATGCATCTATATATTTGGTAAAGGGTGGAAGGCTTGGCCTTATGCATGGTGTTTTGTTCCACTCTTGCCTCCCTAGTTTCTGTCATACCGGTATTATGTTCCTTGAGTTTGCGTTCCTTACGCGGTTGGGTGATTTATGGGACCCCCTTGACAGTTCGCCTTGAATAAAACTCCTCCAGCAAGGCCCAACCTTGGTTTTACCATTTGCCACCTAAGCCTTTTTCCCTTGTGTCGTGGAATTGTCACGGCAGATGTCCTCGTGCAAGGACTTAGTCGTGGAGCCATCGCAACTAGGAAGCTTAAAGGGGTTAAATGGAACAAAGGACACGAGGATTATACTGGTTCGGCCCCTTACGGTGAAGGTAAAAGCCTACTCCAGTTGAGGTTGGATTACTTAGGGTTTCGATGACCAGGGAGCTAAACCGCTATGCCTGGCTATCGATCTGATCTTACTTGTCCTGAACCGCCGCTGGGTTGTCCCTTTATATAGAGAGGTTAACGCCCAGCGGCTCTCAGAGACCCGGCCGGCTTATAAACAGTGTCCGGCTCGGACTCTTAACTATTCTTGCCTTACACTATAAGTCATGCCTTAATGGCGGTTTATCACTACGGGCCTTAACCCGCCTCTAGGCCTTAGGCCCATTATTGATCCGCCATCCTTAAGCTTGATATTGGGCTTCTTGTGATGATCGTCATGACATAACCCGGCCCTTCCGGTTGAGGGTGACTCCAGTAGTTATATCCCCAACATTAGGCCCCAGATTGATTTGAACCGGTTCATGTCAATCTTCAATACCTTAATAAAAAATCTTCTGGCTTCTGTCTGCGCAAAGGCTATAACCTGCCATGACGTCATCTTCTGGATTCTTTGTAACCCGCCGTGACGTCATCTTCTGGATTCTTGTAACCCGCCGTGACGTCATCTTCTGGATTCTTGTAACCCGCCGTGACGTCATCCGCCATCAATGCACGTTCTGCCCAACGCATCTCAACGGATCCTTATCTTAATAATTGTCCCGAAAATCGAGGCGTCTTCGCAGCTGGATAACCATGTCTTCAGCCTCCTCGTTTCTTGCGCCCATTCATCAGCCGTCCCTTATAAGTAGGCCCGGCCCTCAGGTCTTCGTCATTCTTCCCTTTCCATCGTCTTCCTCCTCTCGACACCTCAGAGCCCGAGCTCCGCCGCCGCCGCCGCGCATCCCGTCTGCACCAACCAAGGCCGCTGCATCAACCTGTCTTGACCAGAGAACCGCGGCGCACGTCCGCTGCTCATCAGCACCAGTAAGTCCTCGCCGTCCCGTATACTAGATCCGCATTAGGGTTCGCAAGTTCTTCTGTGTTCTTCGTGGTTCCTCGCGATTCCTTCGCAGTTCTTCCACAACGGCCTCCTTTGATTTTAAGAGTAGTGTATAACTTCGGCGGTAGTTGTTTCACTCCCATTTTCAATACTAGCAGATCCCTTTTGCTTGCAAAAAGACCTCATTTAGAGCTCTTGAACTTCTCTGTACCAGTTTTTAGGTCTAGGAATTTTTCTTTTCTAGACGATCGTTTGATCCAAAATAATCCCTGCAATCTGTGAAACTTGTTTGTGCAACACTTAGGCAAAAATTGCATCTCTTAGCCATGGCGGCTCATATCGCCGGCTTAAAAGAGGCCATGCTTTGTGAAATTTCCGGATCATTCATAATAGAGTTAAATAACTTAATTGCTCATGATATCCACGGCGGCTTAAATAACCTGACACAATTAGCCATATATCATTAGGCCCTTTCATAAGCCGCCATATTGAACACTGAACTGAAATTTTCCTCCGGCTTAAATTTGAACCAGAAATTTTATTTTGTCATAGGCTTCCATCTTTCACAATGCCGCCTAAGGCTCCCAAAGCACCCATCACATGCAACTGGGTTAGATCCAACGTCACCGACAACATCTTAGCTGATTTCGTGAAAACGGGTTACCTGCCAAAGAAAGAGGTCATGTCCTATCGTGCTCCTGACCCGTCAGAAGAGAGGCCTCAACCCAAAGATGGGGAAGTTGTCATATTTACTGATCACATGAACCGGGGCTTTGCTCCTCCCGGCTCAAAATTCTTCAGAGATGTCCTGCACTTCTTTGATCTGCGACCTCAAGACATCGGACCCAATTCCGTGTCAAACATCTGCAACTTCCAAGTGTTCTGTGAGGTGTACCTCGGAGAAGAACCCAGCTTGCTACTCTTTAGGGAGTTATTTTACCTGAACCGCCAGAATGAATGTGGCAACGGGCCTAGCTTGGAACTCGGTGGAATCTCAATCCAACGACGGAGAGATTGTCTCTTCCCTTATGCTGAGCCGCCAAGCCACCCGAAAGATTGGAACCAGACATGGTTCTACTGCCAAGACACTTCTCCGGCTGACGAGAACCCTCTGCCCGGCTTTCGCGCCCTGCGTCTGGAGTCAAATCACCCCTTTCCAGACAAATTATCTCAAGCTGAACGTCAACCACTTACTCCCACCATCAACAAAATCAAAGCTCTCCTGGGGAACGGCCTAAATGGCATTGATCTGGTCCGGGTCTGGGTTGCCTGGCGGGTGATTCCTTTAAGACGCCGCCCCGGCTTGATGTGTGATTACACGGGCCAGAAGGATGATCCTCTTCGACATAGTCCAGACGACTTACCTGAGGACGTCATTGATGATACAACCAAGTCGCTTTTGAACGAGAGCCTGGCAGATTGCGGGACAGTGGGCTTGAGCCCTTTCTGCAAGACTAACCCAGCTCCAGCGGTAAACCATTAACCTGAATACTTCTCCTTCCATTTTAACGATTTTGTCTTAACTCACTAACCTTTGTTGTATTTTACAGGCTCATGATAAATTCTGGAAGGTCAAGTATGACCACGAAGCTGTCAAGAAAGCCAGAAAAGTTAAGAAAGCCGCCAGGAAAGCCGCTCCCTGTAAGAAGGGGAATAAACCTAGCGCCTCGGACCTGCTTCGTCTGGAAGACACCTCCGAGTCAGAGGTAGCTCTTGACTCTTTAGGCTCCTTTTTTAACCATCTTATTGACATGGATTATCAGCAGGAGGACACCGGAACGAGTCATGAAGTGAATGAAGAGGTAACTATAATTTCCTCCGACTCCGAGCCTTTGCCGAGACGGAAAGTTCGAAGAGTAACCCGGAAAGTAAGATTTTCACATCCTTTAGCTTATCAAGATCCTCAATTTCTTTTCAAGCGACAGACTTATGAGAGCCGGAGGCAGACCCGAACCAGCAAAGATACAGACCTCTCCTCCGGCTTACCCGAAGCATCAAGGAAGCGCTGGACTGAGGTTATCTCCGACTTATATTCTTTGTATCCTTTGGCGGGTGCCACTCGTCAACCCCTTAATTCTTCCGACTCAAACTACCAGGGAACTTCACCTTCCTCCGGCGACTCAATGTAGTCCAACTTGCCGGCTTTCAAAACCGCTCCCGAGTAATGATGATCAGTTGATTTTATGCTTATCTTACTCATGTGTTTGCACTAACCCTTTGACTTGCAGTGTACAAGTGAAACCCAGCAAGAGGGCGAAGAAAAATAAGCCGGCCTGTTGAGGATATAGCTACTGGTGTAACCCGCCCAGGATGGGCTGGGTTACGTTGGGACAGCTCTTCATTCAGAAGCCCAAGGACAGGTTAAGGATGGCGGTTTAGTAATAGGTCTAAGGCCCAGAGGCGACTTAAGGCCCGTAGTGGTAAACCGCCGTTGTGGCATGACTTGTAGTGTAAGGCAAGAATAGTTAAGAGTCCAAGACGGACACAGTTTATGAGCCGGCCGGGACTCTGAGAACCGCTGGGCGTTAACCTTTCTATATAAAGGGACGACCCGGCGGCGGTTCAGGACAAGTAACATCAGATCGATAGCCAGGCATAGCGGTTTGGCTCCCTGGTCATCGAAACCCCAAGTAATTCCACCTCAACTGGAGTAGGCTTTTACCTTCACCGTAAGGGGCCGAACCAGTATAACCTTCGTGTCCTTTGTCCCGTTTAACCCCATTAAGCTTCCTAGCTGCGATGGCTCCACGACTAAGTCCTTGCATGAGGACATCTGCCGTGACAATTCCACGACAGTTGGCGCCCACCGTGGGGCCAGCGCACGGTGGATTTGAGTTCTTGAAGGGCAGCTTCAAAGGGCTCAAGGGATACGCTGTGGGCCGGGTGACCAAGAGTCGTCGCGGCAAGCTCTACATCAACGACGCAGACTGGGGCCCCGACGCCGGCTCAATCGAGTACGGGTACCGGGTCCCCTTCGGCGGAATCCGCGTGTTCATTGGCAAGATCGGTGAGCCGGGCCCTGAGCCGGACATCGGCACCGACCTCATCGAGACGGCTCAGCGTGCGAGACCCGCCCGGACTCCGCCCGCCTTGAAATGTGCTTTCGTGGGATGCATCCACGGAGGACTCTCTGAAGGATCTAGATCTAGCGATGAGACGACCATCTGCTCTGATGAATCGTCCACGGGTGAGACGGACTCATTGTATCAACTTCAAGACGGCAGGCTCGGGGGGTGTTCCGAGGGCGACAGTATTCCGGACCCTTTTGAGCCGCCAAGCCGGGTTGGAATCTTCATCGCCGGCACGCAACCTGTGCAAAACTCCGCCGCTGGGGCAGGAGGCCCTGCGCACTCGCCGGCTCAGGTGCTGATGGATCTTACGGATAAGATGACTGCCCTGCTAACCGCCACGGTCGTCCCGGCGGATCAAGCTCAACATGATACGGAGGTGGCACAGTTAAAGCTGGATATAGCACGAGCCAAGGAAGATCTAGCAGCGGAAGGGATCAGGATGGCTGCAGAACGGGCGGCTCTCGACGCCCAGACGCAGCTGATTCAGGCGCAGTCTTTCCGGCTCACGATGGATCAGAACGCATCCAATGAGATCATGAGAAGGAGGCATCAGAAGGCTCAATCCCGACTCCCTCCGGTTTACGATCCTCGAAACCTCTTCAACACACCTGGTGCAGGACCCAGTAACCCGCCAGAAATCACGGCACCCGGGGCTGGAACACCGGTTCAGCCGCAAGTGATGGGGCCTCCCCTTGTGAACACTACCCCGCCTCAATACGTGTCGATACCACCGGGTCATTGTGCCAACCCGTTGGAAAACATGGTCGCTGCAGCGGCGCGACTGGTGGCTCTCCCAGTCGAGGGCGACTCTCCGACGGCGGTCGAAACCCGCCGGGTCAGAGAACTTCTTCAGACGGCTCTGGTGCAACAGGAGGCATATTCATATAGCCGGGACAGGATTCATTCAACCCCTCGTCCAAGCCGGAGGCCAAGTTATAGCAGACACATGGGTTCAGCGACCGGCTCAAGCAACGTCCGGCGCCGTGACATGCCAGCTGGCCACGGCCCGGCACATAATGGAGACTTTAACGCGGTAGACCAAGACAGAGCACGACAAGAGGCGGAGCAGGCGGCTCAGCTGACAGCTTACTAGCCCCTCCCGGTTTATCTGACGGCTTCTATCGAGGCGGGCATACCTACGAGGACCGGAGGTGTCCCTTATCTGGTGCCGGCTCTCCGTAATGAACGTCTGCCCAAGGATTTCAAAGGACCTAGGAAGGTACCTAATTACACGGCTGATTTACAACCCGGAGCATGGATCGAGAGCTACGAGATGTCTATGGAGTTGCTGGAGGTCAGCGAAGCGGCAATGGCCAAATACTTCACCATGATGTTGGATGGGACTGCCCGCACTTGGTTGAAAGGACTGCCGCCTAATTCTATCGGGTCATGGGCAGAGCTAAAAGCCTGGTTCATCCAAAACTTCAAAGATACATGTAGGCAGTCTATGTCAATTGTGGATTTGACTAACTGCAAGCAGCAAGAGGGCGAGTCTACAACCCATTGGGTACGCCGGGTCAAAGAGATAATACATTCGTCTGATAAGATGGATGCCGGCTCTGCAGTCTTAATGTTGGAGCAAAATTGTCGTTTTGCGCCCCTGAAGATGAAGCTCGGGCGGCTCAAGCGCGATTGCAATGATATGGGTACGCTGATGGCGGCTCTGGTCAAGTACGCCAACTCTGATAGTACCAAGGATCCCGCGTCCGATGATGAAAGGACAGGGAAGGGAAATAAGAATGGCAACGGCAAGGGCCCTCAGCATAACCCGGCGAACCAGGAAGGTAACAAATGTAAGGCTGATGGCAGTATGGAGTTTGTGGCCAACACCAATGCGCAGGGTAACAACCACCGACGTAAGGGGAGACCACCTCCCCGATCCGGCGGGTCAGGCCCGACGCTTGAGCAATTGTTGAATGAGCCCTGTCCAAGGCATGGCTCTAGGGAGAAGCCGGCCACTCATCTATGGAAAGACTGCACAATCATGAAAGCCTTCAAAAATTCCAACGCTTTTAATGGCAACAATGGGCAGGGCGGCGGCTCAGGCGGCGGCGGCTTTCATGGTCCGGGCGGCGGCTCAAATTCAAATTCTCAGAATTTTCAAGGTAATCAAGGAGGTTTTAATCAGCAATCTGGCCAGGGTAATCAGCAGCAGCAGCAGGGGGATACCAAACCAATCCAAAGCAGCTCAATAGTGGACAGTATCATGTGTTTACTACCAGTCTGTGCAAGCGAGACCAGAAGCTTCATAAGAGGGCTGTGAATGCTGTTGAGCTGGCGGTTTCACGCTATTTAAGATGGTCTGAGCAGCCTATTGTATGAAGTAGGGAAGATCACCCTCCCCGGGTTGATAAGCTGGGTCACCTGGCCTTGGTGGTGGCTCCTCGGGTCGGGGGGTATAAATTCGCTAAAGTGCTCATGGACGGAGGCAGTAGCATCAACATCCTCTATTATGAGACCTTCCATCGTATGGGGTTGACTGATAAAAACCTCAACCAGTCCAATACTGTTTTCCATGGTGTGGTGCCCGGTAAGTCGGCGTATCCAGTCGGTAAGATCGAGCTGGAAGTAGCCTTTGGAGATGAGTACAACTACAGGGCGGAAAAACTGACTTTTGAGGTGGTTAAAATAAGAAGCCCGTACCATGCTTTATTTGGGCGGCCGGCTTACGCCAAGTTCATGGCACGGCCGTGTTACGTGTATTTGCAGCTCAAGATGCCGGGTCACAATGGGACCAATACGGTTCATGGCAGCCGAAAGATAGCCTTGGAGTGTGAGGAAGGTGACGTTGCTTACCCTGAATCTGTTTGTGCGACAGAGGAGTTGAAGTTTTACAAGGATAATGTTGACCCGGCAGATACGACGTCTTTGAAAAAGCCAACCACGGAGCATGAGCCGGTAATGAAATTTAAGTCGGCCGATGAGACTAAACTTGTTGACTTTGTTCCAGGTGACTCATCTAAGCAGTTCAGCATCAGTGCCAATCTGGATCCTAAATAGGAAGGCGCGCTCATCGAGTTCATCCGTGAGAACCGGGACATCTTTGCATGGAAACCTTCTGACATGCCAGGTGTACCAAGAGAACTCGCTGAGCACACTCTCAATATTGATCCGAAATTTAAGCCAGTCAGGCAATTCCTCCGGCGGTTTGATGAGGAGAGGCGGAAAGCCATTGGTGAGGAAGTAGCCCGGCTCTTGGCGGCCGGGTTCATCGTTGAAGTCTTTCATCCAGAATGGTTAGCTAACCCGGTGCTCGTGCTCAAGAAGAACGGCACCTGGCGTATGTGTGTGGATTATACGGATTTAAACAAGGCTTGTCCGACTAATCCTTTTGCTCTCCCCCGTATTGATCAAATTATTGATGCTACGGCGGGTTGTGAGCGTTTAAGTTTTTTGGATGCTTACTCTGGATACCATCAGATCAAAATGGCAGTTAAAGACCAAGAGAAGACGGCGTTCATCACTCCCTTTGGAGCCTTCTGTTATGTGTCCATGCCTTTTGGGCTCAAGAGTGCACAGGCAACTTACCAGCGGTGCGTGCAGAATTGTCTCCATAATCAGATTGGGCGCAACGTTCATGCTTATGTGGATGATATTGTGGTAAAATCCAGAGAGAAGGAAACCTTGATAGATGATCTGAAAGAGACCTTTGATAATCTCCGGGTCTACAAGATGATGCTTAATCCGGCCAAGTGTGTTTTTGGTGTTCCTGGAGGCAAGCTCTTGGGTTTTCTGGTTTCTCACAGAGGCATTGAACCTAACTCGGAGAAGATCAAGGCAATCACCTATCTGGCTAAGCCGGCGTGCATAAATGACGTCCAGCGTCTGGCGGGTCGCATCGCTGCTTTGGGTCGGTTTATAAGCCGGTTGGGCGAAAAGGCCATGCCACTATATCAGATGATGAAGAAAACAGATGACTTTGTCTGGAATGATGCTGCTAATGCTGCTTTTGAGGATTTGAAAAGACAGCTAGCTGAGCCGCCAGTCCTTGCTGCTCCTGTCGATAAGGAGCCCTTACGGTTGTATGTAGCCGCTAACACACGAGCCGTCAGTGTGGCTGTGGTGGTGGAGCGTAAGGAGGCGGGTAAGGAACATCCGGTTCAGCGGCCGGTTTACTACGTCAGCGAAGTACTCATTGAGTCCAAGCAACGGTATCTACATTGGCAGAAGCTCGTTTATGGGGTGTTCATGGCAAGCCGGAAGCTTAAGCATTATTTCTAGGGCCACCCTATCACTGTGGTTAGTTCTGCTCCCCTTGGAGATATCATTCAAAACAGAGAAGCCACAGGAAGAGTTGCTAGGTGGGCCATAGAACTTGGGCCTCATGGTCTAAAGTACGTGCCACACACTGCTATCAAATCTCAAGCATTGGTGGATTTCATCAACGATTGGACGGAGCTACAGGTGCCTGAAGAGAAACCGGATAATACATACTGGACTATTCACTTCGACGGGTCCAGGCAATTGGAGGGCTCGGGGGCTGAAGTTGTGTTAGCTTCCCCTCGAGGTGACAAGTTTTGTTATGTACTACGGTTGATGTTTCCCTGTACTAACAATGCAGCTGAGTACGAGGCCTTGCTCCATGGTCTTCGGATGGCTAAGGAGATGAGCTTAAGCCGGGTAAGGTGCTTTGGCGACTCAGATTTGGTGGCCCAACAAGTATCAGGCAAGTGGGATTCCAAGGACCCCCTCATGGCGGCTTATCGCCGCGAAGTTGATGCCATTGCTGGACATTTTCAGGGTTACCAAGTAGAGCACATTGATCGCAGAAAGAACGAGGCGGCTGATGCATTAAGCCGGCTAGGCTCTCAGCGAAAGCCGGTGCCGCCTAATACTTTCTTGGATACTCTGCATAACCCTTCTGTCAAGTTACCTACAGAGGAAGACTTGGCTGTTCCTGACCCAGAAGCACAGTTGGTGGCGGCTCTCCACGTTATCCCAGATTGGACAGTGCCATACTTGGCTTACATGACCCGGGGGGAATTGCCTGAGGATGAAACTTTGGCCAGACAAATAACCCGGCGGTCTAAGTCAATGATAATTGTCAATGGCGAGCTGCATCATCGCAGTGTCACTGGAGCTTTTCAGCGTTGTGTTTTCTCTGAGGAAGGTCACGAAATTTTACGTGAGATTCACGAGGGGGATTGTGGCCATCATGCCGGCTCAAAATCCCTTGTGGTCAAGGCTTTTCGTCATGGTTTTTATTGGCTGATGGCTCATGCTGATGCAGAGGACTTGGTCAGTAAATGTGACGGTTGTCAGAAGTTCTCAAGACGGGCTCACGTGCCGGCTCAAGAGTTGAGGATGATTCCAATCACTTGGCCGTTTGCAGTCTGGGGGCTTGATATGGTTGGGCCTTTCAAAAGTTCCAAAGATAAGAAGACCCACCTCTTGGTGGCGGTTGACAAGTTCACAAAGTGGGTTGAGGCAGAGCCAGTTAGTAAGTGTGACGCAGCCACGGCGGTTCAGTTCATGAAAAAGGTGATATTTCGCTTTGGTTTTCCACACAGCATTATAACTGACAATGGTACCAATCTATCTAAAGGCGCCATGGCGGATTTTTGTCAACGAGAGCATATTCGGCTTGATGTTTCATTAGTGGCTCACCCTCAATCCAATGGTCAAGCTGAGAGAGCCAATCAGGAAATCTTGAAGGGTATCAAGCCCCGGCTTTTGGTCCCTTTGCAACGGACGCCGGGTTGTCGGGTGGAGGAGTTACCTTCTGTATTATGGAGCATCAATACTACTCCTAACAGGTCTACGGGTTACACGCCTTTCTTCATGGTTTACGGAGCTGAGGCGGTCCTCCCTAGCGACATCCGTCATGACTCGCCTCGAGTGGCGGCTTATGTCGAGGCGGATAATGAGCAAGCGCGTCAAGATGCTCTTGACTTGTTGGACGAACAACGTGATGTAGCAGTAGCTCGCTCGGCGATTTACCAATAAGACCTGCGCCGCTATCACAGCCGCCGGGTTAAGTCCAGGACCTTTCAGGAGGATGACTTGGTGCTCCGGCTCATCCAAGATCAAACAGATGCACATAAGCTATCCCCACCTTAGGAAGGGCCCTTTGTGGTCAGCAAGAACTTGCACAACGGGTCATACTACCTCATCGATGTTCGAGAGCACAAAGATTCACGTAAGTTAGAGGAGGAGACCCGCCGGCCGTGGAATATAGCTCAGCTTCGGCCTTATTACACTTGAGCCACCAGCTCTCATAATGTACATATTTCTATAGCCATGTATATATTATGATAAATAATAAAGCAGGACCTCTGTCCTTTTTTCCCCTCCAAAGGTAAATGTGTCACTGTTATTTTCATTGTAATATCACATGGTCACTTGGAGGTTGATCCGGCTTATGATCGTATTCGAATCTAGCCGTTAAAAATATGATCATTTGGGGGCTTCCTGTTCAAACATAGGTCGTATTCGAACCAAAGAGAACATAGCTGTCGATACCCACTTGATTGGCATATTGCCGAGCTCATTGGGGAGTTTCTTGATCATATTTGAATCATAGCTCAACCCCCTTCGGGAACCGACGTGGATCGTATTCGAATCAGCGTCGTTAAACAACTCTTAAGGTCATTTGGGGGCTTCCTATTCAAACATAGGTCGTATTCAAACCAAAGAGAACATAGCTGTCGGTACCCTCTTGATCGGCAACGCCAAAGCCACTGGGGGCTATATGATCGCATTCGAATCTTAGCTTGACCCCTTTGGGACGGTTCTCTGGTCGTATTCGAATCAGAGGCCACTAAATTTTTGAGATCTCTTTGTTGCAAACAAGTTCTTTTGATCATATCAAAGGTGTTCAAGGGTGGTTCTTATTCCACCGGCTTAACCTTGATTAATAACGTTGATAGCACATCATAAGCATTATATGTGCTGGTGAACCGGAGTTGAGTTCTTAACCTCATTATTCGGGTTACATAAACCGGAAGTATACTTGAAGGCTCGCAGGTATGCTGTTATGGTTATCTCAAAGATATAATTGAGAACCGGTTTATTATGACTTTGATTCATATTCCGGGTTATATGTACGATATATGACTCTCCATGTGGTGAGCCGCCTAGGGGCTTGTGATTTGTTTTCTATGCAGGACAATTAAAGACAGCTCTTTAAAACTTAAGGAAAGCAGAGGATCAAACATAACCCGGAAGAATATAAAAGAGCGGCTTAAACAGTATTGAGCGCTACACACGTGCACGATGGCACGGCAAAATTAAGTGCTTATCCTACTCTATTACATGACTCCCCGAGTCCAAAAGGTGAGGCATTGTTTTTAAAGACATAACCATGAGCCGCCTAAGAGATCAAAGGTGCTGTTGGGCTGAAGCTTCCGGTTCATCCCTCTCGGCTGTTTCCATGTCCTGGAAGGTTGATGATTTCCAGTCAATGCCACTCAAGGCTTCAAATTGAGCTTCATCATCAATTAACCCGGCCGGGTCAACTTCAGGGGCGAAGGTATGCTTACGAGTCGGAGAAATCAGGCTGACTGCTTCATAACGAGGTGTTGGGATCCTCTGATTCTCCACGTCATAGCCCGGTTGATATTTGGTAAGGTCTGTGTCATTACCAATTAAAGTGGCCACAGGGCGTACGCTCTTCACGCAAGCGGCGAAGTCCTTCTGGTCAAAGGGAGTGCCATGTTCCTTCAAGCTAGGATACCCAAGGGCGATGTCGGCCGGGTCTAGCTCCGGTAGAAACGCCTTGGCTCGGCTTAGAGCGGCTATGGCTCCGGCTCTTGTAGAAGCACGTCTTAACTCTTGGAAGCGTTGAGGAAGCATGACAAGCCGCCTGAGTACATCCGCCAGATGAGTGGGAACTTCGTTTGACAGAGCCACAACGGCTAAGGCACGTTGTGACCCGGTGTAAAGTTGCTCTACCAAGGTATAAACCGCCTTCAGTTTGGTCAGCACGTTCTGGTTGAGATTGGAACTCCTGGGACCTGCATTACAAAGTCAGGTGAGCTGATGGCAATTGAGATACTTATGGGAAATGAACAATGTAAACTAGCTAGAAACTTACAGAGTAACTTACCAAAGATTGCGGAGACCATCTGAGATACATGGCATTTTAAGCCGGATAGCTCGGCGCTTCTTTCAGTAAGAGTGGCCTCTGCTTGTTCGGCCTGGCTGAGCAAAGCAGTTTTTTCATCCGCCCAGGCTTTTCTTTCGGCTTCAAACTTTTTCTTCAGTTTCTCTTGTGCAGATACACTGAATTCAAATTTGGAGTTGGCCTTTTGGGTTTCACTTTCCTGAGTCTTCAGGCGGTTCTTTAGATCAGAGATTTCCGATTCAAATTTCTTACAGACGGCCTGTACAAATTCCGGGTTACAGTTAGGGTGATTATAATGCAACATTAAGTCCCAAGCACTTTGCAAGCAAAGACACTTGGCACTTGGGGGCTAATGTATGCTGAAGAGCTCTATTTACAGTGCCGGTTCATGAAAATAAGTCCCAAGCACTTTGCAGGCAAAGGTACTTGGCACTTGGGGGCTAATGCGTAAAGCTGCTCAACTACTTGATTAAAACAAGGTAAGGACCGGTTCAACTATGCTGTTTAAACCGGCCCTCGAGTGTTACCAGATAAGCCGGTTTTCTTGCAGTGATTACTAAGCCGGTATTATGTCTACAACATATTTCATCATAAGTAATAGACTTGGGGGCTGGCATGGTAAGGATAACTATGGAGTAAGCAAGAGAGTCATACCTCAGACTTTTGCTGTATTTGCTTCACCATATCAATTTCCAGGTCCCGGCTGTTGTGCACTTGATTAATATAGCCAGAGACAATATCTCCAATGCTCAGATTAGCATAATCAGTGATGTCCAGCCTGGCCCTGCGGCGTTCCAGAAGTTCTTCCTTGGCAGAGCATCTAGCCAACACGGTGGGTCTTCCCGGTTCGACAAACTCGGTCCGGGTGATTACAATGTCTGGATCATCTGGATGAGCCGGGCTGGGGATCTCCGGGTTATCAGAACCTTCCATAACTTGTTCATCAGATGGAGCAGTGGCGGTTTCAGGAGCTGGTGCAGACGGCGGCTCATGAGCAGAAGCATCAGGTTCAGTCAGGACCGGCTCTTCGGCCGGCTTATGTTTCTTTGCCCTCTTGCTGGGCTTTACTTGTACACTGAAAGTCAAAGGGTTAGTGCAAAAACATGAGTAAGATAAGCACAAAATAAGCTGATCATCATTACCCGGGTGCGGTTTTGAAAGTCGGCAAGCTAGACTGCATTGAGTCGCCGGAGGAAGGTGGAGTTCCCTGGTAGTTTGAATCAGAAGAATTGAGTGGTTGACGAGTGACGCCCGCCAAAGGATGAAAAGGGTATAAGTCGGAGATAACCTCAGTCCGGCGCTTCCTTGATGCTTCGGGTAAGCCGGAGGAGAGGTCTGCATCCTTGCTAGTCCGGGTCTGCCTCCGACTCTCATAAATCTGTCGCTTCAAAAGAAATTGAGGATCTTGATAAGCTAAAGGATGTGAAAATCTTACTTTCCGGGTTACTCTTCGGACTTTCTGTCTTGGCAAAGGCTCGGAGTCGGAGGAAATTATAGTTACCTCTTCAATCACTTCATGACTCGCTCCGGTGTCCTCCTACTGATAATCCATGTCAATAAGATGGTTAAGAAAGGAGCTTAAAGAGTCAAGGGCTACCTCTGACTCGGAGGTGTCTTCCAGGTGAAGCAGGTCTGAGGCGCTAGGTTTACTCCCCTTCTTATGGGGAGCGGCTCTCCTGGCGGCTTTCTTAACCTTTCTGGCTTTCTTGGCAGCTTCGTGGTCATACTTGACCTTCCAGAATTTATCATTAGCCTGTAAAATACAACAAAGGTTTTTGAAGTTAAGACAAAATCGTTAAAATGGAAGGTGAGGTGTTCAGGTCAATAGTTTACCGCTGGGGCCGGGTTAGCCTTGCAGAAAGGACTTAAGCCTGTTCTCCCGCAATCTGCCAGGCTCTCGTTCAGAAGAGACTTGGTCATGTCATCAATGACGTCCTCAGGTAAGTCGTTGGGACTGTGCCGAAGAGGATCATCTTTCCGGCCCGTATAATCGCACATTAAGCCGGGGCGGCGGCTTAAAGGAATCACCCGCCAGGCAATCCAGACCCGGACCAGATCGATGCCATTCAGGCCGTTCCCCAGAAGAGCTCTGATCTTGTTAATGGTGGGAGTAAGTGGCTGACATTCAGCTTGAGATAGTTTATCTGGCAAGGGGTGATTTGATTCCAGACGCAGGGCGCGAAAGCCGGGCAGAGGATTCTCATTAGCCGGAGAAATGTCTTGGTAGTAGAACCATGTCTGGTTCCAGTCTTTCGGGTGGTTTGGCGGCTCAGCATAAGGAAAGAGACAATCTCTCCGTCGTTGGATTGAGATTCCACCGAGCTCCAGGCTGGGCCCATTGGCACATTCATTTTGGCGGTTCAGATAGAATAACTCTCTAAAGAGTAGCAAGCTGGGCTCTTCTCCAAGGTACACCTCACAGAACACTTGGAAGTTACAAATGTTTGACACGGAATTGGGTCCAATGTCTTGAGGTCGTAGGTTGAAAAAGTGCAGAACATCTCTGAAGAATTTTGAGCCGGGAGGAGCAAAGCCCCGGCTCATGTGATCAGCAAATATGACAACCTCTCCGTCCTTGGGTTGAGGTCTCTCTTCAGACGGGTCAGGAGCACGATATGACATGACCTCTTTCTTGGGCAGGTAACCCGTTTTCACGAAGTCAGCTAAGGTGCTATCAGTGACATTAGATCTAACCCAGTTGCATGTAATGGGCGCCTTGGTAGCCTTGGGCAGCATTGTGAAGGATGGAAGCCTATGACAAAATAAAATTTCCGGTTCAAATTTAAGCCGGAGGAAGGTTTCAGTTTAGTATTTAAGGTGGCGGCTTATGAAGGGGCCTAATGATATATGGCTAATTGTGTCAGATTATTTAAGCCGCTATGGATATCATGAGCAATTAAGTTATTTGAATCTATTATGAATGAGCCGGAATATTCATGAAGCATTGCCTTTTTTAAAGCCGGAGATATGAGCCCCCATAGCTAACAGATGCAATTTTTGCCTAAGTGTTGCACAAACAAGTTTCACAGATTACAGTGATTATTTTGGATCAAACGGTCGTCCAGAAAAGAAAATTTCCTAGACCTAAAAACTGGTACGGAGAAGCTCATAAGCTCCAGTAAGGTCTTTTTGCAAGTAAAAGGGGTCTACTAGTGTTGAAAATGGGTGCGAAACAACTACCGCAGGAGGTCTGTACTGTTTTTCGAATCAAAAGAAATCGCGGTGGAGGAACTATGAAGGAACTGAGATGAACTACGAAGAACACGGAGAAAGCGCGGAACCCTAATGCGGATATGATGTTCGAGAAGAAGAAGACTTACGGTTTCAGGTTCACTGCGGAGAGTCGCCGCCGTTCTCTGGACCAGCTCAGGTTGATGCAGCGGCCGAGGCTGAGGAAGACGAGAGGCGCGGCGGCGGCGGCGGAGCTCGGGTTCTGGGGCGTTGGGAGGAGGTAGACGATGGAAAGGGAAGAGTGAGAGACGGGCTTATTTATAAGGGACGGCTGATGAGTGGGCGCGAGAAACGAGGAGGCTGAAGACATGATTATCCAGCTGCAAAGGCGCCTCGATTTTCGGGATAGTTATTAAGATAAGGATCCGTTGAGATACGTTGGACAGAACATGCGTTAATGGCGGATGACGTCACGGCGGGTTACCAAGAATCCAGAAGATGACGTCATGGTGGGTTATAACCTTTGCGCAAACAGAAGCCGGAAGATTTTTTCTTAAGGTATTGAAGATTGACATGAACCGGTTCAAATCAATCTGGGGCCTAATGTTGAGGATATAGCTACTGGTGTAACCCGCCCAAGATGGGCCGGGTTACGTTGCGACAGCTCTTCATTCAGAAGCCCAAGGACAGGTTAAGGATGGCGGTTTAGTAATAGGTCTAAGGCCCAAAGGCGACTTAAGGCCCGTAGTGGTAAACCGCCGTTGTGGCATGACCTTTAGTGTAAGCCCAGAATAGTTAAGAGTCCAAGCCGGACACAGTTTATGAGCCGGCCGGGACTCTGAGAACCGCTGGGCGTTAACATTTCTATATAAAGGGACGACCCGGCGGCGGTTCAGGACAAGTAACATCAGATCGATAGCCAGGCATAGCGGTTTAGCTCCCTGGTCATCGAAACCCCAAGTAATTCCACCTCAACTGGAGTAGGCTTTTACCTTCACCGTAAGGGGCCGAACCAGTATAACCTTCGTTTCCTTTGTCCCATTTAACCCCTTTAAGCTTCCTAGCTGCGATGGCTCCACAACTAAGTCCTTGCATGAGGACATCTGCCATGACAATTCCACGACACGGCCGAAGAGCCGGTCCTGGCTGAGCCGGAACTCAGAACGGCTGCTCCTAATGTCTCTGCTGATGAGTCGCCGGCTGTACCATCTCTTGATGCCACCGCTGCTCCAACTGTTGAACAAGCTATAGAAGGCTCTGAGAACCCGGAGATCCCCAGCCCGGCTCATCCAGACGATCCGGACGTTGAGATCACCCGGGTTGAGTTTGTCGAACTGGGACAACCTACCGTGCTGGCCAAGTGCTCTGCCAAGGAAGAACTTCTGGAGCGCCGCCGGGCCAAGTTGAACATCACTGATTATGCTCATCTGAGCATTGAAGACATTGTCTCTGGCTATGTAAATCAAGTGCACAACAGCCAGGATCTGGAGATTGACATGGTGAAATAAATACAACAAAAATCTGAGGTATAACTCTCTTTCTTACTCCATAGTTATACTTACCATGCCAGCCCCCAAGTCTATTACTTACGATAAAATATGTTATAGACTTAACACCGGCTTAGTAATCACTGCAAGAAAAACGGCTTACCTGATAGCACTCAAGGTCCGGTTTAATCAGCATATCTGAACCGGTCCTTACCTTGTTTTAGTCAAATAGTTGAACAACAATATGCATTAGCCCCCAAGTGCCAAGTACCTTTACTTGCAAAGTGCTTGGGACTTATTTGCATGAACCGCCACTATAAATAGAGCTCTTCAGCATACATTAGCCCCCAAGTGCCAAGTGTCTTTGCTTGCAAAGTGCTTGGGACTTAATGTTACATTATAATCACCCTAACTGTGGCCCAGAATCTATACAGGCCGCCGTCAAGGAATTTGAATCGAAGATCTCTGATTTAAAGAACCGCCTGAAGACTCAAGAAAATGAAACCCAAAAGGCCAACTCCAAGTTTGAAATCAGTGTATCTGCTCAAGAGAAACTGAAGAAGAAATTTGAAGCAGAGAGAAAAGCCTGGGCGGATGAAAAGGCGGCTTTGCTTAGCCGGGCCGAACAAACGGAGGCCACTCTTGCTGGAACAGCCGCCGAGCTATCCGGCTTAAAACACCATGTTTCTCAGATGGTCTCCGCAATCTTTGGTAAGCTACTCTATAAGCGTTTAGCTGGTTTACATCTTTTCCAAAGAGCATCTCAATTGTCATCAGCTTACCTGTCTTTGCAATGCAGGCCCCAGGAGCTCCAATCTTAATCAAAATGTGCTGACAAAATTGAAGGCGGTTTATACCTTGGTAGAGCAACTTTACACCGGGTCACAACGTGCCTTAGCCGTTGTGGCTCTGTCAAATGAAGTTCCCACTCACCTGGCGGATGTACTCAGGCGGCTTGCCGTACTTCCTCAACGCTTCCAAGAGTTGAGACGGGCTTCTGCAAGAGCCGGAGCTATAGCCGCTCTGAGCCGGGCCAAGGCGTTTCTACCGTAGCTAGACCCGGCCGACATCGCCCTTGGGTATCCCAGCTTGAAGGAAGACGGCACCCCCTTTGACCAGAAGGACTTCGCCGCTTGTGTGAAGAGCGTACGCCCTGTGGCCACTTTGATTGGCAATGACACAGATCTTACCAAATAGCAACCGGGCTATGACGCGGAGAATCAGAGAATCCAAACACCACGTTATGAAGCAGTCAGCCTGATTCCTCCAACTCGTAAGCATACCTTCGCCCCTGAAGTTGACCCGGCCGGGTTAATTGATGATGAGGCTCAATTTGAAGCCTTGAGTGGCATTGACTGGAAATCATCAACCCTCCAAGTCATGGAAACAACCGGAGGAGCGGAGAGGGATGACCCGGCAACCTCAGGCCAACAACGCCCTTGATCTCGCAGGCAGCTCATGGTTATGTCTTTAAAGATGATGCCTCACCTTTTGGACCCAGGGAGTCATGTAATAGAGTAGGACAAACACTTAATTTTGTCGTGCTAGCGCGCACGTGTGTAGCGCTCAACTTTGTTTAAGCTGCCCTTTTACATTCTTCCGGGTTATGCTTGATCCTCTTTTTTCCTTATGTTTAAAAAGTTGTCTTTAATTGCCCTGCATAGAAAAATAAATCACAAGTCCCTTGGCGGCTTACCGCATGGAGAGTCATACACTTTACATATAACCCGGAATCATAACAAACCGGTTCTCCATTATGTCTTTGAGACAACTATAACAGCATACCTATGATCCTTCAAGTACACCTCCGGTTTATGTGATCCGAATAATGAGTAAAACCCCCACTATGTAACATGATGCTTATCATGTGCGATCAACTTTATTGGCCAAAGTTAAGCCGGTGGAGTAGAAACCACCCTTGAACACTTTAGATATAATCGAAAGAACTTGTTTGCAACAAAGAAACTTCAAAAATTTGGAGGCTTCTGATTCGAATACGACCAGAGAACCGTCCCAAAGGGGTTAAGCTAAGATTCGAATACGATCATATAGCCCCCAGTGGCTTTGGCGTTGCCGATCAAGAGGGTATCGACAGCTATGTTCTCTTTGGTTCGAATACGACCTATGTTTGAACAGGAAGCCCCCAAATGACCTTGAAAGTTGTTTAACGACACTGATTCAAATACGATCCACATCGGTTCCCAAAGGGGGTTGAGCTTATGATTCAAATATGATCAAGAAAACTCCCCAGTGAGCTCGGGAATATGCCAATCAAGTGGGTATCGACAGCTATGTTCTCTTTGGTTCGAATACGACCTATGTTTGAACAGGAAGCCCCCAAGTGATCATGTGATATCATAATGAAAATAACAATGACTCATTTACCTTTGGAGGGAAAAAGAAGGACAGAGGTCCTGCTTTATTATTCATCATAATATATACATGGCTATAGAAATATGTACATTACGAGAGCCGGTGGCTCAGGTGTAATAAGGCCGAAGCTGAGCTATATTCCACGGCGGCGGGTCTCCTCCTCCGACTTACGTGAATCTTTGTGCTCTCGAATATCGATGAGGTAGTATGACCCGTTGTGCAAGTTCTTGCTGACCACAAAGGGCCCTTCCCAAGGTGGGGATAGCTTGTGTGCATCTGTCTGATCCTGGATGAGCCGGAGCACCAAATCACCTTCCTGAAAGGTCCTGGACTTAACCCGGCGGCTGTGATAGCGGCGCAGGTCTTGTTGGTAAATCGTCGAGCGAGCTGCTGCTACGTCACGCTGTTCGTCTAGCAAGTCAAGAGCATCTTGACGCGCTTGCTCATTGTCCGCCTCGACATAAGCCGCCACTCGAGGCGAGTCATGACGGATGTCGCTAGGGAGAACCGCCTCAGCTCCGTAGACCATGAAGAAAGGCGTGTAACCCGTAGACCTGTTAGGAGTAGTATTGATGCTCCATAACACAGAGGGTAACTCCTCCACCCAACAACCCGGCGTCCGTTGCAAAGGGACCAAAAGCCGGGGCTTGATGCCCTTCAAGATTTCCTGATTGGCTCTCTCAGCTTGACCATTGGATTGGGGGTGAGCTACTAATGAAACATGAAGCCGAATATGCTCTCGTTGGCAAAATTCTTCCATGGCGCCTTTAGATAGATTGGTACCATTGTCAGTTATAATGTTGTGTGGAAAACCAAAGCGAAATATCACCTTTTTCATGAACTGAACCGCCGTGGCTGCGTCACACTTGCTGACTGGTTCTGCCTCAACCCACTTTGTGAACTTGTCCACCACCACCAAGAGGTGGGTCTTCTTATCCTTGGACCTTTTGAAAGGCCCAACCATATCAAGCCCCCAGACTGCAAATGGCCAAGTGATTGGAATCATCCTCAACTCTTGAGCCAGCACGTGAGCACGTCTTGAGAACTTCTGACAACCGTCACATTTACTGACTAGGTCCTCTGCGTCAGCGTGAGCCGTCAGCCAATAAAAACCATGATGAAAAGCCTTCGCCACAAGGGATTTCGAGCCGACATGATGGCCACAATCCCCCTCGTGAACCTCTCGTAAAATTTCTTGACCCTCCTCAGGGGAAACACAACGCTGAAAAGCCCCAGTAACACTACGATGATGCAGCTCGCCATTGATAATTATCATTGACTTAGACCGCCGGGTTATCTGTCTGGCCAAAGTTTCATCCTCAGGCAAGTCTCCCCGGGTCATGTAAGCCAAGTATGGCACTGTCCAATCTGGGATAACGTGAAGAGCCACCACCAACTGTGCTTCTGGGTCAGGAACAGCCAAGTCTTCCTCTGTAGGCAACTTGACAGAAGGGTTATGCAGAATATCCAAGAAAGTATTAGGTGGCACCGGCTTACGTTGAGAGTCCAGCCGGCTTAAGGCATCAGCTGCCTCGTTCTTTCTGCGGTCAATGTGCTCCACTTGATAACCCTGAAAATGCCTGGCGATGGCATCAACTTCACGGCGATAAGCCGCCATGAGGGGGTCTTTGGAATCCCACTTGCCTGATACCTGTTGAGCCACCAAATCTGAGTCGCCAAAGCATCTCACCCAGCTTAAGCTCATCTCCTTAGCCATCCGAAGACCATGGAGCAAGGCCTCATACTCAGCTGCATTGTTAGTACAGGGGAACATCAACTGTAGCACATAACGAAATTTGTCACCTCGAGGGGAAGCTAAAACGACTCCAGCCCCCGAGCCCTCCAACTGCCTGGACCCGTCGAAGTGAATAGTCCAGTATATGTTATCTGGCCTCTCCTCAGGCATCTGTAGTTCTGTCCAGTCGTTGATGAAGTCTACCAATGCTTGAGATTTGATAGCAGTGCGTGGCACATACTTTAAATCATGAGGCCCAAGTTCAATGGCCCACTTAGCAACTCTTCCGGTGGCTTCTCTGTTTTGGATGATATCTCCTAAAGGAGCAGAACTAACCACAATGATGGGGTGGCCCTGGAAGTAATGCTTAAGCTTCCGGCTTGCCATGAACACCCCATAAACAAGCTTCTGCCAATGTGGATACCGTTGCTTGGACTCAATGAGTACTTCGCTGACATAGTAAACCGGCCGCTGAACCGGATGTTCCTTACCCGCCTCCTTGCGCTCCACCATGACGGCCACACTGACGGCTCGTGTGTTAGCGGCTATATACAACAATAAGGGCTCCTTATCGACAGGAGCAGAAAGGACTGGCGGCTCAGCTAACTGGCTTTTGAAATCCTCAAAAGCAGTATTAGCAGCATCACTCCAGACAAAGTCATCTGTTTTCTTCATCATCTGATACAGTGGTATGGCTTTTTCGCCCAACCGACTTATAAATCGACTCAAAGCAGCGATGCGACCCGCCAGACGCTGGACGTCATTTATGCACACCGGCTTAGCCAGAGAGGTGATTGCCTTGATCTTCTCCGAGTTAGCTTTAATGCCTCTGTGAGAAACCAGAAAACCCAAGAGCTTGCCTGCAGGAACACCAAAGACACACTTGGCCGGGTTAAGCATCATCTTGTAAACCCGGAGATTATCAAAGTTCTCTCTCAGATCATCTATCAAGGTCTCCTTCTCTCTGGATTTGACCACAATATCATCCACATAGGCGTGAACGTTGCGCCCAATCTGATTATGAAGACAATTCTGCACGCAACGCTGGTAAGTCGCCTGCGCACTCTTGAGCCCAAAAGGCATAGACACATAACAGAAAGCTCCAAAGGGAGTAATGAACGCCGTCTTCTCTTGGTCCTTAACAGCCATTTTGATCTGATGGTAACCAGAGTACGCATCCAAAAAAACTCAAACGCTCACAACCCGCCGTAGCATCAATAATTTGATCAATACGAGGGAGAGCAAAAGGATCAGCCGGACAAGCCTTGTTTAAATCCGTATAATCCACACACATACGCCAGGTGCCGTTCTTTTTGAGTACGAGCACCGGGTTAGCTAACCATTCTGGATGAAAGACTTCCATAATGAACCCGGCCGCCAAGAGCCGAGCTACTTCCTCACCAATGGCCTTCCGCCTCTCCTCATTAAACCGACGGAGGAATTGCCTGACTGGCTTAAATTTTGGATCAATATTAAGAGTGTGCTCAGCAAGCTCTCTCGGTACACCCGGCATGTCAGAAGGTTTCCATGCAAAGATGTCCCGGTTCTCATGGATGAACTCGATGAGCGCGCCTTCCTATTTAGGATCCAGATTGGCGTTGATGCTGAACTGCTTAGATGAGTCACCTGGAATAAAGTCAACAAGCTTAGTCTCATCGGCCGACTTAAATTTCATTACCGGCTCATGCTCCGTGGTTGGCTTTTTCAGAGAAGTCATATCTGCCGGGTCAACATTATCCTTATAAAACTTCAACTCCTCTGTCGCACAAACAGATTCAGCATAAGCAGCGTCACCTTCCTCACACCCCAAAGCTACTTTTCGGCTGCCGTGAACCGTAATGGTCCCGTTGTGACCCGGCATCTTGAGCTGGAAGTATACATAACATGGCCGTGCCATGAACTTGGCGAAAGCCGGCTGCCCAAATAGAGCATGGTACGGGCTTCTGATCTTGACCACCTCAAAAGTCAGTTTTTCCGCCCTGGAGTTGTACTCATCTCCAAAGGCTACTTCCAGCTCGATCTTACCAACTGGATACGCCGACTTACCAGGCACCACGCCGTGGAAAACAGTATTGGACTGGCTGGGGTTTTTATTGAAGGGAATATGCCCTAGAGGCAATAATAAAGTATTATTTATTTCCTTATATCATGATAAATGTTTATTATTCATGCTAGAATTGTATTAACCGGAAACATAATACATGTGTGAATATATAGACAAACAGAGTGTCACTATTATGCCTCTACTTGACTAGCTCGTAAATCAAAGATGGTTATGTTTCCTAGCCATAGACATAAGTTGTCATTTGATTAACGAGATCACCTCATTAGGAGAATGACGTGATTGACTTGACCCATTCCGTTAGCTTAGCACTCGATCGTTTAGTATGTTGCTATTGCTTTCTTCATGACTTATACATGTTCCTATGACTATGAGATTATGCAACTCCCGTTTACCGGAGGAACACTTAGTGTGCTACCAAACGTCACAACGTAAATGGGTGATTATAAAGGTGCTCTACAGGTGTCTCCAAAGATACTTGTTGGATTGGCGTATTTCGAGATTAGGATTTGTCACTCCAATTGTCGGAGAGGTATCTCTAGGCCCACTCAGTAATGCACATCACTATAAGCCTTGCAAGCATTGTGACTAATAAGTTAGTTGCGGGATGATGTGTTACGGAACGAGTAAAGAGACTTGCCGGTAACGAGATTGAACTAGGTATCGAGATACCGACGATCAAATCTCGGGCAAGTAACATACCGGTGACAAAGGGAACAACGTATGTTGTTATGCGGTCTGACCGATAAAGATCTTCATAGAATATGTGGGAGCCAATATGGGCATCCAGGTCCCACTATTGGTTATTGACCGGAGACGTGTCCCGGTCATGTCTACATAGTTATCGAACCCGTAGGGTCCGCACGCTTAACGTTACGATGATAGTTTTATTGAGTTTTGATGTACCGAAGGAGTTCGGAGTCCCGGATGAGATCGGGGATATGACGAGGAGTCTCGAAATGGTCGAGACGTAAAAATCGATATATTGGACGACTATATTCGGACTTCGGAAAGGTTCCGAGTGATTCGGATATTTTTCGGAGTACCGGAGAGTTACGGGAATTCGTATTGGGCCTTAATGGGCCATACGGGAAAGGAGAGAAAGGGCTCAAAAGGTGGCCGCACCCCTCCCCATGGTCTGGTCCGAATTGGACTAGGGAAGGGGGGCGCACCCTTCCTTCTTTCTCCTTCCCCCTTCCCTTCTCCTACTCCCATGTCACGACCGGTTTTTCAATAAAATAATTATTGAGAGACCAATCCCTTTTACGGACCAGTAAGGAAGAATTCCTTCTCACTGGTAGACAATATCTTGCTCACAGAAGAAAAATACCAGGAGTACTAAATATAATACAAGGTTGAGCGGAGACTGCCCAACAATTTATTACATGCACGCCGATAAAACAAGACGGCGGATAGGGTGGCATACTACTAACTCACGATAATAACGGTGGAGGAAATATCACCACGAAGCGAGTGATATGACTCCAGAAGACTACAGCTCTAGGCGTCGGACGCGCTATCAAACTCTTCATCCAAGAGATCGCCTTCGTCAACATCTGGCCAAATCAACAAGCCAGGTGAGTACTATGAAAGTACTCGCAAGACAGTTCGGACATAAGATATAACAAATGTAAACATGAAGCATATGAACAATTTGTCCAGTGCGTTCAGACATAGAGATAATAAATACTGGGTGCCAAGCGAGGGTCTGAATGACGCCTCGAGCGGAAACTGCAGAATAGTAATACTGGTGCCAAACGAGTGTCTGAATGACTCCTCGAGCGGAAAATGCAAGAATAGTAATACTGGTGCCAAACGAGTGTCTGAATGACTCCTCGAGCGGAAAATGCAAGAATAGTAATAATGCCACAGTCGGACGTCTGAACGACATCACCTAAAGGGCTTATATTTAAAGTAAGAAACAAAAGACACGCCGCAGTCAGACGTCTGAGCGACGTCACAGAAAGGGCTTATATTGCAGTTCAATAATTTAATAGTTCGGGAACATAAATTATCACAAGTACGAGATGAATAAAAATTTAGTCCATCCACAGGAATAATAATTTAAGCTGGATTTACCACTTGAGCTTGTTCACCGGGGTCAAGTCTTCCACGCGGATAGATATGGATATACTGATTACACTACTTGATCATGGATACGATGACTTGGAAGGAATTGACTCTGCAGAGTTTGTGCTTAACCACAGCCAACGGATTTCAGTAGTCACGGGGACTAGTTCCGTTTACGGTGTTTTGGAAGAAACACGTCTAACCAGTACACACCCAATTCAACCTTCCGAAGCCAGGGATCACCCTCGGCAACATTCAAGAAAAACCTTGAGACGGGGAGGCTACAACCTCGCGTAGCATGGGATCAAATTTCTATACGCGCGCTCTAAGGGGGTGCCCCCCCTCTCGGTCCCAACCGGAAACACCCATGCCCCCTGACCGGATGACTGGCTTTAATCCTGGGCCAAGGTACCATCATCCCGGCCTCTCTGTTTGGTGTGTACACGGAAAGAGGTTACCAACTTACTAAACCGCATCCTGGCAAATGAAACATGTGGTAGCACGGAAGGGGGAAAGAACGATAACGTGACTCCGTCCACGTTAACGTCTGAGAAAGTCGGATGACGCAAGGCTGGTATGCTACAACAGTACCACCTTGCTGCCCTTCATGTCACCACATGATTAGGCCATCTCTCATGAGAGATCATCGCAACTTGGAACATGCGGGGAAAAGAACGATAACGTGGCTCCGTCCACGTTAACATCGGAGAAAGTCGGATGACGCAAGGCTGGTATGCTACAACAGTACCACCTTGCTGCCCTTCATGTCACCACATGGTTAGGCTATCTCTCATCAAAGATCATCGCAACTTGGAACATGCGGGGAAAAGAACGATAACGTGGCTCCGTCCACGTTAACGTCGGAGAAAGTCGGATGACGCAAGGCTGGTATGCTACAACAGTACCACCTTGCTGCCCTTCATGTCACCACATGATTAGGCTATCTATCATCAGAGATCATCGCAACTTTGGAACATGCGGGTAGTTGCCTTACAAGCAACGAGGTATTTATCGACACTCATATGTCACGCACAAACTTTCAAGCAAACCTGCAAACACCTGTCATATCAAATGTTCAAAACATGCTTGCCTGGTTCGGAGAAGTCGGAGTCTAGCTCGGCGAAGTTCGCGGCTCCGTCACCTCTTTCGGAACCTACGACAATCACGAAAAACGGGTACTAACGTGAAAACCAAAGGGTGCACAGAAACTTCTCCAAATATTTTTCAAATAAATCCCATAAAAAACTAGACAAAATTTGAAGATTGTTAGAAAAAGAATCATTCAAAAATCCCTTTTTATTAAAAAGTTATAAAGGTTTCTGTCCAGGGACTTATCTGTAATGAAACAGAAAAGTTCCAGGGTTTAAACTGAGAAATCAGAAAACGGTTCGATTGGAAATGCGCAAGCTCAAGAGGGAAAGCGTATTTGCCCGAAGGCGCCAACAGAAAATGGTTCGAGGGAGAATATAACAGAGGCTGACATGCGGGGTCCACATGTCAGGTTTGAAAAGTTCGCTGGCGCCTGAAGACTGCGGTGGACGCCGGCGTCGAACCACGGCGAGTTAGGAGGATCGGAGGGTACCAAGAGCTTCAGCGTGTTCTTCCGTGTCGGTGGGTGGTGGACTCGACCAACGGGGAGCACCACGTCGACGGCGACACTATCTCCGGCGGACGGCGGCTCGGGTGATGGTGGGGAACTCCGGTGGAGGGCTGTAAACTTCGAATTGAAGCACGGGTCAGAAGGAGGGATGCATAGTGAAGCTACTGGCAAGAGAAGGGAGGCGGAGGTGCACACACGGGGCGAATCGAGCTGGATCCCGTGGCGGGTCGCGGCGGCCGGAGTCGAGGAAGGAGACCTCCTCGGGGCTCTTCCAGTGGCTAGGCATGCTCTAGGTGGAGTGCAGGGATGGTAGGTGCTCGAGTTGAGGCTCGGGGCCTCTATTTATAGGCGGATCGACGGGGTGGCCGTGAACGGAGAATCTCCGGCGAGCGATTACGGCGATGCAGTGGATTGGCAGGGGGTTTGAGTGGCCAGGCAGCATCAGTGGAGGTTGCTGGTGTCATTCCACAGCTAAACGGAGTTGGTCTTGGCGTAATGGCGTCGGTCCACGGTGAGATGACCGCACGGGCTCGACGGCGGCAGAGAGCGCGCTCCGCGCCCTGCGGTTCACGACGAGGGTGGCAGCGCGTTCGGGGGAGTGGAAGGCCACGCGGCGAGCTCCGGTGGTTTGGGCGGCGCTGGGTGGCGTCGTCGGCGCCGTGCCTCCCGCTGGCGGCCGCAAAGCCGCCGCTGGCGTCGGTCACGGGGCGGCGCACCTTCTGCTGCTCGTCGCCGACGTCCGCAAGGTGCCAGGCGTTCGTGCGGTGCAGGAACAAGGGGGAGGGGACGAGGAGCAAGGCGACATCGGGGCACTGTCGAGATCGACAACCATCTCTGAAGAAAACGACAGTAAGCCACTGAACTGTTCTCTGAATTAACTGAACTTGACAATGACCATGCACTGCAGGTGTTCGACAGAAAGATTTGGCTATGAGATAAATTTTTCTGGGGCTGTAACTTGGTGAGGTGACCACTCAATGCACCCAGAGGCTGCCTGATTTTATTTGGAATTTTTGGAGAAGGATTTGAATGAATTTCACCAAATTTGACAAATCTGGTCCAAACTTGCAGCAAGTGTAGTTTGAAAATTTTAAACTGAAGACCAGTGGATCTTCATGGATCTTGGTTGAGGGTTCAAAGGACTAGGGAGGAGAGTTGGTTTGGGGGCAAAAATCAAAACAGAAAGTAGAGTTCCTTTGTAAATCACCAATGGATAGAATAGAAGACAGAAATTTATTTGAATAAGATTTAAATGGAAAATAAACATAGGGGAGGTTCAACTTGCTGGATTAGATGCCAAACATGATCCAAAGATGAGGGGAGGGTTAGGAGAGAGTATTTGCATTAAGGCCATGGCAAGAGGGAATAGTTGAAAGTGGTAAAGGATTATTCCAAAAGCCATAGTGCAAATTTCAAAGAGATTTTCAAAAGGCATTTTCCCAAGTGAAAAGTATTTTGCCTTGAGTCCAAATGAAAAGCAAGATCCTCCAAGACCAAAGACAGATCTTGGGTGAATCCAAATAAAACTTTTGCCATAAAAAAAATATTTGAAGGGGAGAGTTCTTTTGAAGAAAAATTTTAAATCACCACCATCAAGTCAAACAAAAATCTTTTGAAAAATCCAAATAAAAAAACTTGGGTGTCACAACACCTACCCCCTTAGGAAAAATCTCGTCCTCGAGATTTCTGCTGATCCTCAAATAGATATGGATACTCTGCCCGGAGGAAATCTTCCCTTTCCCATGTAGCTTCATCCTCAGTGTGGTTGCTCCACTGAACCCTGAAAAATTTCGTCGTTTTCTGACGGGTCCTTCTTTCAGACTCTTCCAATATCTTTACTGGCCTTTCTCTGTAGGTGAGATCTGGCTACATATCAATGTTCTCATGAGGTACATGCTTCTCCGGGTTACTCACACATTTCCTCAACTGTGAGACGTGGAATACGTCATGGACGTCTGACAGCTCCTTGGGTAGGTCTAGTTGGTAGGCTACCGTGCCTCTTCGTGCCTTTACACAAAATGGTCCAATAAATCTTGGGGCTAGCTTCCCTTTAATTTTGAACCGTTGCAGACCCCTCATAGGAGATACTCGGAGGTATACGGAATCACCGGGTTCAAAGCTGACCTCACGATGCTTCTGATCATAGTAGCTCTTTTGTCGGCTCTGTGCTGTCTTGAGTCTGTCCCTGATTTGTTTAACTTTCTCCTCGGCTTCTTTAAGCATGTCTGGGCCGAAGATACGGCTGTCACCTGTTTCTGACCAATTCAGTGGGGTACGACACCTCCGTCCGTACAATGCTTCAAAAGGTGCCATTTGTAAGCTGGCCTGGTAACTGTTGTTGTAAGCAAATTCGGCATACGGCAAACTCTCTTCCCAACTGGATCCATAGGTGAGCACACAGGCTCTTAGCATATCCTCTAGGATTTGGTTTACACGTTCCGTTTGTCCATCAGTCTGAGGGTGGTATGCTGTACTGAAAGCTAGTTGCGTGCCCAGAGCTTGTTGTAGGTGATCCCAAAATTTTGAGACGAATTGGGTGCCTCGGTCTGATATTATAGTCTTTGGGACTCCATGCAAGCAAACTATACGGGAGAGATAAAGTTTGGCCAGTCTTTGTGTGGAGTAGGTAGCCTTTACGGGAATGAAATGAGCAACCTTGGTTAGTCGGTCTGTGATGACCCATATGGCGTCATTCCCACGTTGTGATCGGGGTAGTCCGACGATGAAATCCATTCCTATTTCATCCCATTTCCACTCTGGTATCCTGTTTGGCTGGAGTAGCCCTGCTGGCTTTTGATGCTCGGCCTTGATGCGCTGACATGAATCGCAACAAGCAATAAATGTGGCTATATCTCTTTTCATACCGTGCCACCAAAATCTTTCCTGAATGTCCTTGTACATTTTGGTTCCTCCAGGATGGATCGAGTATGGAGCGGTGTGGCTTTCAGTTAAGACTTGCTGCTTGAGTTCCTCAATGTTTGGTACGCAAAGTCTGTCTCCGTACCATAGTGTCCCTTCACTGTCGGTGACGAACTCTGAAGCCTTACCAAGGTTCATTTTCTTCTTTATGCCTTCGATGCTGGGATGTCCCTGTTGAGCCTTCTTAATTTGTTCCACCAGGGTGGGTTGTATCTCCAGGTTTGATACGGTGCCCTCGGAGACTAACATCATGTTGAGCCTAGTGAACTCTTGCTGAAACTCAGGCCTCAAGTTTTGCGGACCGTCATTGTCCGGGCTGGGGTTTCGACTAAGGGCATCGGCCACTACATTTGCTTTCCCTGGATGGTAGTGAATGCCGACATCATAGTCCTTGACCAATTCCAACCAGCGTCGTTGGCGTAAATTTAGCTCTGGCTGTGTGAAGATATATTTGAGGCTCTTATGGTCCGTGTATATTTCACAGCGATTTCCCAACAGAAAGTGCCTCCACTCCTTGAGTGCATGTATAACTGCTGCTAGCTCCAAGTCATGTGTTGGGTAATTTTCCTCATGTTTTCGCAGCTGCCATGAGGCATATGTGACTACTTTGCCATCCTGCATTAGTACACATCCGAGACCTTTTCGGGACGCGTCACAATACACTTCAAAACTCTTGTGTATGTCTGGCACAGTTAAGACCGGTGCGGTTGTCAGTTTCTTCTTGAGTTCTTGGAAGCTTTTCTCGCATGCTTCCGTCCATACAAATTTCTTGTCCTTTTTGAGCAACTGTGTCATAGGTTTTGCCACAGTGGAGAATCCTTCAATAAATCTTATGTAATATCCGGCCATTCCTAGGAAACTCCGCACATCAGCAACGTTGGCGGGTGGCTTCCAGTCAAGTATGGCCTTGACTTTTTTTGGGTCTACGGCCACGCCTTCTTGGTTCAGTATATGGCCTAAGAAACCAACTTGTCTTAGCCAAAATTCGCACTTGCTATATTTGGCGTACAACTGATGTTTCCTCAATTCTCCCAAAACAATTCTGAGGTGCTCAGCATGCTCTTCTGGTGTCCTTGAGTAAACCAGAATATCGTCAATGAATACCACAACAAATTTGTCCATGAATTTCATGAACACTTTGTTCATGAGGTGGACGAAATATGCGGGGGCGTTCGTTAGTCCAAAAGGCATCACTGTAAACTCGTATAACCCATATCTGGAAGTGAATGCTGTCTTGGGGATATCTTATGTCCGTACTTTCAATTGGTGATATCCCGATCTCAAATCAATCTTTGAGAATACCTTGGCTTGCGCGAGCTGGTCAAACAAATCATTTATTCGTGGCATCGGATATTTGTTTTTGATGGTGACCATATTGAGGGCTCGATAGTCTATACACAGTCTCAGTGTCCCATCCTTTTTCTTTGCGAACAACACAGGCGAACCCCATGGTGAGGAGCTGGCTCGAATAAATCCTTTGTCCAATAATTCTTTTATCTGCTTCTTCAACTCCACCAATTCTGAGGGTGCCATTCTATATGGCTTCTTATAGATGGGAGCGGTGCCAGGTGCTAGTTCAATGCTGAATTCTATCTCTCGATCTGGTGGCATGCCTGGTAGTTCTTCAGGGAACACATCAGGAAACTCGCATACCACTGGAACTTTTCTCAGTTCTGCAATGTCCATTTTGTTCAGTTTTGGTTGCTGTGATCGTGGCCTTTCTTGAGCGGAAACTCTTATTGTCTTGCCGTGATGGTGAGTGAGAATCACTGTACGATTGAAACAGTCGATGAATCCTTTGTTGGTGGTCAACTAGTCCATCCCTAAAATGACATCCAGTCCCTTACTCTCCAACACGATGAGATTCGCGTGGAATTGTAGTCCTTCGAACTCAATGACCACTCCTCGGCAGTAACCCTGAGCGAATTGCTTATTTTTGGGGGACTTGATGATCATAGATTTTTCCAAGGGAAGTATCGGAAAACCATGTTGCAAAACAAAACTCTTCGAAACGAACGAATGGGAAGCTCCAGAATCAAACAAAACCGTGGCAGGTACTGTGTTGACAGGGAACGTACCGAGCACAATGTCTGGGGCATTCTGCGCCTCTTCCTTGGTCACATGGTTCAGGTGACCCTTCCTGTGGTTGTTGTTGGGGTTGAAATTGTTGCGCTTGGGGGCTGGATTGTTCCCACCATTGTTTGGCTTGGGTGCCGGGTTCTTTGGCTTTGGGCACTGTTTAGCATAATGCCCTTCTTGACCACAAGCATAGCAGGTGACCCCTGGACGGTACGTGTACTCCTTGTCCCTGGCATGAAACTGTCCGACGGGCCTTGGTTCAGTAGTCGTGGGTCTCCTTGTGTCTGTCCGTGGAACCTCAGTCCTGCTTCGGTTGTTGCGAGCAAGAGTCGTCTTGTCCCTCTTTCGCTTACGGATATCTTCCAGACTACGGCGCTCATTCTCCAAGGTAATGGCCTTGTCCACCAGAGTCTTAAAATCCGGAAAGGTGTGTACAATCAGTTGGCATCTTAGTGCTGGTGCCAGGCCGTCCAGGAATTTTTCCATCTTCTTATTTTCTGTCATGTGCTCGTCGTAGGCATAACGAGACAGCTGGGTAAACTGACCATTGTATTCTGTTACTGACATGCCTCTCTGCTTCAGGTCATCAAACTCCCTCTTCTTGATCTTTAGGATGCTCCTGGGGATGTGTGCCCCACGGAAGCCTTCCTTGAACTCTTCCCAGGTGATGTTGTGTTCACTGGGATGCATGTGTAGGAAATTTTCCCACCATGCTGCAGCTGCTCCAGTAAGGTAGTGTGGTGCATAAAGCACCTTCTCATGATCTGAACACTGAGCAATAATCAGTTTCCTCTCAATGTCACTAAGCCAATCGTCGGCTTCCAGCGGCCTATCGGTGTGAGCAAAAGTTGAGGGGCGAGTCTTCTGTAACTCAGATAACTTGGAATGCTGTTGATAGGGCTCACGGTGGTTTTCCATATGGATGACATGGTTCATCATCTCTCGGTGCTGTTGCTGGCTTTGCTCGAAGAGACGGCATACTTGAGACAGGGCTGCTTCGCTGTCTTGCTGACTGGACTGACCCTGAGTGAAATTGTTGCTAGTCTGTGTCCCGTAAACCTCTTCTGGCTGATTGGGCA